>NW_028270156.1:42585187-42911687 GCF_037043375.1 Chiloscyllium plagiosum
CACCCTCCCAACCTTCGCATAAACCAAATCATCCGCCGACATTTCCGCCACCTCCAAACGGACCCCACCACCAGGAATATATTTCCCTCCCCACCCCTTTCCACCTTCCGCAGTGACTACCTGGTCAGGTCCACGCCCCCAACAACCCACCCTCCCATCCTGGCACCTTCCCCAGCCACCGCAGGAATTGCAAAACCTGCGCCCACACCTCCTCCCTCACCTCCATCCAAGGTCCTAAAGGAGCCTTCCACATCCAAAGTTTTACCTGCACTTCCACCAATATCATTTATTGTATCCGTTGCTCCGGATGCGGTCTCCTCTACATTGGGGAGACTGGACGCCTCCTAGCAGAGCACTTTAGGGAACATCTCTGGGACACCAGCACCAATCAACCACACTGCCCTGTGGCCCAACATTTCAACTCCCCCTCCCACTCTGCCAAGGACATGGAGGTCCTGGGCCTCCTTCACTGCCGCTCCCTCACCACCCAACGCCTGGAGGAAGAACGCCTCATCTTCCGCCTTGGAGCACTTCAACCCAGGGCATCAATGTGGACTTCAACAGTTTCCTCATTTCCCCTTCCCCCACCTCACCCCAGTTCCAAACTTCCAGCTCAGCATTGTCCCCATGACTTGTCCTACCTGCCTATCTTCTTTTCCACCTATCCACTCCACCCTCCTCCCTGACCTATCACTTTCATCCGCTTCCCCACTCACCTAAGCAAATCTTAGCAGGATTTATACACTTAATGGTAAAGTCCTAGGGAGTGTTGCTGAACAAAGAGACGTTGGAGTGCAGGTTCATAGCTCCTTGAAAGTGGAGTCGCAGGTAGATAGGATAGTGAAGGCGGCATTTGGTATGCTTTCCTTTATTGGTCAGAGTATTGGGTACAAGAGTTGGGAGGTGATGTTGGGGCTGTACAGGACATTGGTTAGGCTACTGTTGGAAAATTGCGTGCAATTCTGGTCTCCTTCCTATCGGAAAGATGTTGTGAAACATGAAAGGGTTCAGAAAAGATTTACAAGGATGTTGCCAGGGTTGGAGGATTTGAGCTATAGGGAGAGGCTGAACAGGCTGGGGCTGTTTTCCCTGGAGCATCGGAGGCTGAGGGTGACCTTTTAGAGGTTTACAAAATTATGAGGGGCATGGATAGGATAAATAGACAAAGTCTTTTCCCTGGGGTTGGGGAGTCCAGAACTAGAGGGCATAGGTTTAGGGTGATAGAGGAAAGATATAAAAGAGACCTAAGGGGCAACTTTTTCACACAGAGGGTGGTATGTGTATGGAATGAGCTGTCACAGGATGTGGTGGAGGCTGGTACAACTGCAACATTTAAAAGGCATTTGGATGGGTATATGAATAGGAAGGGTTTGGAGGGATATGGGCTGGGTGCTGGCAGGTGGGACAAGATTGGGTTGGGATATATGGTCGGCATGGAAGGGTTGGACCGAAGGGTCTGTTTCCATGCTGTACATCTCTATGACTCTATAACTGTCACGTTTGCTTGCTTAACAACCAGAAATGTTTTCATTATTATTTTATTACATCCTTCCCTTTTTCCTTCTTTTACCTATTTTAAATAAAACATATATAGTTTCTGTTTCTTTTCCCTATATCCTGCTTCCTTTGCCATTACTCTAATTCCCTTTCTTCCTATCATGGTCTCTGAATATTAAACAGCTGTGACAGAAACAATTGTCAGGCAGAGCATAGGGAACTCTTTGTGATTAGATGGTGCAAACAAATCCTTAAAAATTTTTTTTTATTTTTTTAAATTCAGTCATTTAAGTTCGAGCCCAATTCATCAAAATACGTTCAGTGGGTTCTGAGAGTAGGAGCTATTTAGCGACAAGGCTATCACTGCAGAACATAGTCAAAACCTAGGTCCAATTAGAAAGAAAGGCAAGGTTTTCACTGTGATATCTTTAATAACTTTTTAATCGAATCTTGCGCAATAGAGATTTTGGTAACAAAATTAATCAGGTTTGCAAATATCCATGAATTTGGTGGATCAGTCATTAACTTTAATTGCATTTCAATGATGCATGCAATGTCTGTAAAATTTTAGAAGGGCAAGTATCAGGACTGTTGTGATTCAGTCAGAGTTTGGTACATTTGAACTTTCATCTTAACATGTTTTATTTTCAAACATTTCAGAATCATGTGAGGTATTACATTAATAAGAGCAAGTTATGAAATCGTATCACATGAACTTACTTGGACATGTTGCCAAGAATAAAGACCAGGAAATCAGCAATTGGAAAGAAATGAGACAAATCCAAAGCAACAGAGAGAGAGTTTATGAGGAAAACAGTATCAAATTTGAGCTGGTTTAATGGTAGACTACCTGTTCTAACAAAAAAAGACTTTCCTTGCAACCTGACACAAAGATTATTCACAAATAAGAATAAAAACCAAGAACTGTTGGCAAAATTCAGCAGGTGCAACAGCATCTGTGGGAAGAAAGATTTAATATTTTGAGTCCAGTAACTCTTCATCAAAACTGCTGAGTTTCATCAGGAATTTTTGATTTTGTTTTAGATCTCCACAGAGTCTGAGCTATACAGCATGGAAACAGATCCTTTGGTCCAACTCGTCCATGCCAACCAGATATCCTAAAATTAATCTGGTCCCATTTGCCAATATTTGACCCAGATCACACTAAACCCTTCCTGTTCATTTACCCATTTAGGTGCCTTTTAAATGCTGGAATTGTACCCGCCTCCACCACTTCCTCTGGCAGCTCATTCCATACACGTACCACCCTCTGTGCGAAAATGTAGCTCCTGAGGTTCCTTTTAAATCTTTTCCTTTTCACTTTAACCAATGCCCTCTAGTTTTGGAGTCCCATAACCTGGGAAAAAGACTTTGACTATTCACCCTATCCCTGACCCTTCTGATTTTATAAAAAGTTCTTTACGGTCACCACTCAGCCTCCGATGCTCTAGCCACATGCTATTCAGCCTCTCCCTGTAGCTCAAACCCTCTACCCCGGCAACATCATTGTAAACATTTTCTGAACTCTTTCAAGTTTCACAACATCCTTCCTAAAGCAGAGAAACCAGAATTGCATTCAGTATTCCAAAAATGGCCTAATCAATGCCGCAATATGGCATCCCAACTCCTGTACTCAATGCACTGACCAATAAAGGCAAGTACACCAAACATCTTCTGTGCTATTCTGTCCACTTAGGACCCTACTTTCAAGGAACTGTGAACCTGTACTTCAAGGTCTCTTTGTTCAGCAACACTCCCAGGATCTTACCATTAAGTGTATAGGTCCTGCTAAGATTTACCTTTCCAAAATGCAGCAACTCACATTTATCTAAATTAAAATCCATCCACAACTCCTCAGCCCACTGGCCCATCTGATCAAAATCCCTATATACTCTGAGGTAATCTTCTTGGCTGTCCACTACAACACCAATTTTGGTGTCATAAATAAACTTACTAACCATACCTCCTATATTCACATCCAAATAATTTATATAAATGACAAAAAGCAGTGGACCCAGCAACTATCCTTGTGATACACTGCTAGTCACAGGCCTCCAGTCTGAAACGCAACCTTCCACCATCACCGGTCTCCTACCTTCAAGCCAGTTCTAAATCCAAATGTTAGTTCTCCCTGTATTCCACCTTACTAACCAGTTTACCATGCAGAACCTTGTTGAACACCTTACTGAAGTCCATATCAATCATATCCACTACTCTGACTTCATCAAATCTTTGTTACTTCTTCAAAAACACAGCATCTGCAGTTGTTGGTTTTATTTTAGTTTCACCATATTGTTGATCATTCACGATTGCTTACCAATGAACTGGCTTCTTCAGAAAATGTGCATCATGCAAGTAGTTTAGTAATTAGAGAACTTAGGGCATACAAAATCATAGAATAATTAAAGTACCGGCCATTGGGTCAGTCAGATCTATGCCCAGTCCCCAAAAGGGCAACTTAGCACGTTCATTTCCTTTCTCTTTCTACATAGTCTGCAAAAAAATTATATTCAAATAATTATTCAAAATCCTTCTGAAAGCCAAAACTGAATCTGCCTCCGTTTCATTCTCCAGTAATAGTTCCTGACTTTAACCACTCACTGTGTGAATGTTTTTCCACAAATCACCTGCTTCTTTTGGAAATTACCTTCTTGATCCTTTCACCAACAGAAGTAGTTTTTTTCTCTATGTTGGTCATGATTTTGAATATCTCTTCCAAATATCTTCTCGATTTTCTCTTGCGTAAAAAAGCAGACTCAACTTCTTAAATATCGCCCCATAACCAAAGTTCCTCATCCCTGGTCCAATTCTCATTAGACTTTTCTGCATTCTTTCCAATGTCTTCACATCTTTGTTAAATTGTGGCACCAAGAATTATGCACATTCGTGCCATTGAGGTCAAACCAGTATTTTATAGGAATTGAACATAACTTCCTTATTTTGATACTTTGTGGACCCATTAATAAAGCCTAGGAAGCTCTACAATTTACCATCAGCCTTTGCAAACTGTCTTGCCACCTTCAGTGATTTATATACATTGATAAAGACAGATGCAAAGTACTAATTTAATACCTCAGCAATGTCCCATGACTTTCTTTTTGATCTGTAATTAGCCCATTCCTCCTCTAACCACCTTTTTACTATTTATAAGCTGATAGGAAATATCTGGATTCATCTCGATATTATTAAGTCTCTTTTCATAGACTCCCTTTGCTGCTCTTCTTTGTCCCTTCACTTCCATATTGTCAAAAACTTTCCTGAAAAACTCTTGCCCCAGCCCTCTGCCTCTTTCACTAGTACCATCCTAGTTTAAATTTGGATAGCTAAAGTCTTCTACTAAAACTACTCACAATTCTTGCACCTGTCTGTAATTTACTTATTCCTCTACATTTTTCTCATTGCTCAATGTAATTGATAAGCCAACAACCAATGCAATTGCATCTTTTGTTGATTCCTTTGACACCAAACCTGGATTTTAGTAGGATTTGAAGACTAAGCTAGTATCCCTGTAATTTCCATTGTTAGGCTATACTTAAAGGCTATGTCACCAGGACCAATTTTTCCTAATACCATCCTTGTTACCAATTTTTAGCCCATCCAGTACTCAACTACTTCCACTTTCACACTGACTTTAGAAGCATTTATTCTTCTTGGTAAAGGCAGCTGAAAAAGACTATTTCTCTTATTAATGTCCTATGTCTTCATGCATAATTCGATGCAAGATCTTTCATCTGTCCCAATTCTTCAAATGCTTTTTGTAGAAGACCTTTATGTTTTCTCTTATGTTAGCTGCCAGTCTCTTTTCACATACAGTCTTTGCTACGATCATGCCAAAAGCTTGCAGACTGGCTTGTTCCTAGCTTTCATAATAATATGGCAGGAGGATCAATAATAGGGTTCTATCTAGAGGGACTAGCAATCTGATGGTCAGAAGGACATTAGCTTCTTTTACTCACTTTTATCAAACTTAGCCCACTAGTCAGCAGACATGGTTCTCATTTATACTGCAGAAATGGAACACTTCACTTGTAGTCAGAACATTTTGAACTCTGGATTTTCTTTCTATTAGAAGTAGTTTTATTATTTCTTCTCAAACCTATATCCACAATTGGCCACTATATTATTTGCTGGTAGAGAAACAACACATGCAAACTGGCCCCATTCTGTGCATTTAGCAGGGTGATTATAAAGAATGACTCCAGAGAATTTTCTTCTAAACTTCCATTCTTCCCAGTAAGGAAACACCAGATACTGTTACCAATTATGATCAAAAATTAATGAAGGAATATTAAAGTATACGCTCAATATCCACAGCCCATCTATTTCCAAGCTGCTGTGCCTATCATACACTTAGTCTGTATGCAGTTTTGGTCTCCTCATTTCAGGAAGGATGTAAACACAGATGGTTCAAAGAAAATTTATTAGCTTGATAACAGAAGTTTGCACATTGTCTTATGAGGAAGGGTTTGATAAATTGAACTTGTTTTCACTGGAGTTTCCAAAAGTGAGGAGTGACTAAACTAAGTGTTTAACATCCTGAATGGTCCTTACAAGGTGGATGAGCAAATGTTTCCTTTTCTGGGGGAGTCCAAAACAAGGGGGCACTCTTTAAAATTAGCAGTCAACATTTTAGGACACAGATGTACAGCAAATGTTTGTTTCAGCAGGTTATGCAATTTTGGAACTCCGTGCCTCAGTAGGCAATAGGGCAGGGTCAACGAGTGTTTTTAAGGCAGGGTAGATAGGTTTTTGTTAGACAAAGGAATCAAAAATGATCAGGAATAGATGGGAATGTGAAATTCTAAACAGAGAGATCAGACATGATTTTATTGAATGGAGAAGCAGGTTCAAGGGGCCAAATGGCTTACTTCTGTTTCTCATTTGTGCGCTTGCCTTTATAACTAAACATATTCGCATATCACATCAGCCCACAAAACTGCTGTTGCCTCACCGTTCATGACTTGTTAAAAAAGCACTTCACAAATTAATGAAGATTACACAGGATAGTTCAACTTCGGTGGAAGCAATTTTCAGTTCACTTGGAAACAGAATAGTTGTTTAAAGGAATTAAGAATGTTTTGTTACTTGTGTTATCAGAATTCAAATCATAAGTAATATAAATGGATCATAAACAAGAAAAAAAGTATATTTATTTAAAGCACCTTTAACAGAATGAAACAATACACAGGAACGTTACAAAACAAAATGACACTGGACCATGCAAGGTGAGCAACAGCTTCTCAAGTGTTTTAAGGAGCATCTTAAAAAGGAGGAAAATACAATTGGGACACTGAGTTTGGGATTTATGTGCCTAAAAGGAGAGCCAAAGGCAGTGCAACTAAACTTGGGAATGCATGAGGCGCCAGAATTAGGTGGGTTGTAAAACAAGAGGAGATTATGAAGATATCAAAGTGCAAGGTTATGGATTGAATTGAGAACAGATGAGAAATATCAAGTCAAGGCAGTGGTTGACCATGAGCAAATGTTGGGGAGTGAGCACCCAAGTCTAAGTGAACTAAACTTGCCACAAGTTGTGAACAACAGTGTTTTGGGTAACCTCAGGTTTACTGAGGGTTGAATGGGGGAAGAGCAGGCAGGCGTACATTGGAATAGTTGAGCTTCGAGGTAACAAAAGCATGAATGAGGGTTTTGGCAAGAAAGGAGCTGAAACAAGCTGACATCAGGTGATTTTATGGTGGTGGAAACAAGCAGTATTAGCTATGGCACAAGTATGACTCTGGATCCGATGTGACATCTAGGATGTGCACATTGATGCAGTTAGTATAGGTAGGAGATCCTTTATCCAAACATCCAAAAACCAAAAAGCTCTGAAATTTGAAGGTTTATTTGTAAAGTTTTTTTCTCATTAACAAGGTTGTTTGGCGAGCAAACAGTTAACCCAAGTTTAGATTAGAGTGGTGCTGGAAAAGCAGAGCAGGTCAGGCAGCATCCGAGGAGCAGGAAAATCACCCCAACGCCTCATCCAATCCCTTTACACCTCCATCTGTCATGACCAGGGCCTCCAAGCCCTCAGTTTCTTCCTCTCACGACGTCCCTAATAGTAACCTTCCACCAACACACTCATTCCTTTGGCTGAACTGGTCCTCACCCTTCACAATTTCTCCTTCGAATCCTCCCACTTCCTCCAGACAAAAGGTGTAGCCATGGGCACCCGTATGGGCCCCAGCTATGCCTGTCTCTTTGTTGGCTACATAGAACAGTCGATCTTCCATAGTTACACCGGCACCTTTCCCCACCTCTTCCTCCGCTACATTGATACCACCTCGTGCTGCCGCGAAGAGATTGAGCAATTTATCAACTTCACCAACACGTTCCATCCTGATCTTAAATTCACCTGGACCATCTCGGATACCTCCCTCCCCTTCCTGGATCTCTCCATCTTCATTAATGACGACTGACTTGACACTGACATTTTTACAAACCCACCGACTCCTACAGCTACCTGGATTACACCTCTTCCCACCCTACCTCCTGCAAAAATGCCATCCCATATTCCCAATTCCTCCGCCGTATCTGCTCCCAGGAGGACCAGTCCTACCACAGAACACACCAGATGGCCTCCTTCTTTAGAGACCGCAATTTCCCTTCCCACGTGGTTAAAGATGCCTCTGACACATCTCGTCCACATCCCACACCTCCGCCCTCAAACCCCACCTCTTCAACCATAACAAGGACAGAACGGCCCTGGTGCTCACCTTCCACCCTACCAACCTTTGCATAAACCACATCATCCGGTGACATTTCCATCACCTCCAAACTGACCCCACCACCAGGGATATATTTCCCTCCCCATCCATTTCCGCCTTCCACAAAGACCATTACCTCCATGACTATCTGGTCAGATCCACGCCACCCCACCATCACCACCAACACCGCAGGAATTGCAAAACCTGTGCCCACATCTCCTCCCTCACCTCCATCCAAGGCCCCAAAGGAGCCTTCCACATCCAAAGTTTTACCTGCACATCCACCAATATCATTTATTGTATCATCTGTCGCCTCAGAACACTTCAACCCCAGGGCATCAATGTAGATTTCACCAGTTTCCTCATTTCCCCTTTCCCCACCTCACCCCAGTTCCAACCTTCCAGCTCAGCACCATCCCCATGACCTGTCCTACCTGCCTGTCTTCCTTCCCACCTATCCACTCCACCCTCCTCTCTGACCTATCACCTCCATCCCCACCCCCATTCACCTATTGTACTCTATGCTACTATCTCCCCACCGCCACCTCCCTCTCATTTATCTCTCCACTCTGCAGGCACTCTGCCTCTAATCCTGATGAAGGACTTTTGCCCGAAACGTCGATTTTCCTGCTCCTCGGATGCTGCCTGACCTGCTGTGCTTTTCCAACACCACTCTAATCCAGAATCTGGTTTCCAGCATCTGCAGTCATCGTTTTTACCTAGTTAACCCACTCGCTGCGTGTCACTCAGATGCGATGTTGGGGGGGAGGTGCGTGGCCAAGCACGTTCTTACTTCGATGTCTGCTCCTCCAGTAAGATTAACATTTCACCATTAAACTGTCATTTATTCTGAAAACCAAAAATTCCAAATTCCGAAGAACAGCTGGTCCCGAACATTTCGGATAAATGATTGTCTACTTGTATTAATGGAATGAAGTTTGGAGCAGGGACTTTTAAAATTCAGTGTTCCCACATTTATTTGGAGTAAATTTCTGCAGTACTGGATATCAAATAAACAATCTGATAATTCAGTAACAGTGGAGTCAAGAGAGATGATGGGGAGGTAAAACCAGGATTCGACAGAGTGCATGTAAAATTTAATGGTGCTACCTTCAGATGACATCTCCAGGGACAGCATGCACATGAGAATTAACAGTGTGTGAAAGATAGTTATTGAGATGTGTGTTACAGTACAGGAATTGGAAGAGAAGTAGTGGCAAATAATTCTTTGGCTACAGTTATAGACATAAAAAAAAATGGAACCAGATGAATGCATGAATTTGGTATACTTCTCCACCTATTCCTATCAGTCCTGTGATACTGCTCCTGGGGAGCTGGGAGAATAGTCCCACCTGCCTGGATAGTGGCTCAGCACTGGAGGAGGCAGATGTGGTCAAGACTATGACAAAGACTACAGGCAGGTTGAGGAGGATAAGGAGTGAAAGTTTACCTTTGACAGAGTTACAAAGGATCTCATTGAGCTGTTTCAGTCTTGTGCTGAAACGGAAATCCAACTGGAAAGATTTAAGCATGAAGTCCCAGAGAAAACTGAAATCAGTTCGAGAAGAAATAAAACATTCAAGAATTTTGGAGAATAAAAGGAAATTGGATGATAATTTGTAAAGGATAGTGAGGCCAAATCTTGGTTATATTGAAGTGAAGGTTAATGGCTGCAGACTTAAAAAGGGAGAGGGGCCAACAGCACTTGATGATCGAGAACCATTTACAATAATTATCACAAAGGCCAGTACAGAACAGTGAGCAATCAGCAGTTTAAGGGAACAAGGATAGATGGGAGAGAGATTTTTTAAAAAGGCATTCTTACATTTAAAAACTGGATTAAACTCTTTTCTTGACCAGCTGGAGTAACCGAGAACAGCTTAGCATATTAATAGTGTACAAATTGATAATACATCCTATCCCATCTCATCACTTTTGGAATTAAAATTGCATCAATAATAATTAGGACAGCAACAAGCATGAACGGAAGTTTGACCAGGTCAACTCGTGGAGGATAGGAACATGATTTAGGCCAATAGATAACACTAATCTTAATAACAAAAAAAAAGGGATCCATGAGCTCCTTACAGTTATTGTTCTAAGCCTGAAGGAAAAGACAAGAACAGGGTTTTAGAAAACAGTTTAGAAATAAACAAAGTTGATAGTTACCTCTGCATTCCAGGTGAACCTGGACCTTTATTATTTTAAAGTTATCCAGCGAATGACAGTGGATGGCTTAACCATATCCTGTAAAGTCTGCATCCTCATGTTTAAGGGAACAGACGTGAGAGCCAACAGGAGAAATATATTGGTGTTGTTAGGGAGTAGGGCATCCAAAAATGGAGGTGAGACAGAGGTTGAATAAATCAGTAACTGCAGCAATGTTGAGGTCATTAGAGGGTCAGAGGCAAGATAGTCAGAATTTTGGAACTGTGGATTTAAATTTCATAAAGGAAATAAAGGATTTAAATGATTCTGTGAAAGACCAAAGGCTAATGTAATGGCAGGGATTTATTAATTTAAAGGCCTAAATATATAGGATTACAGATTATAATTAAGGATTAAAATCTCAGTTCACCTGATTCTTAAACTGAGTATCAGCTATTCATAAGTAATTGTGCTTGATGTTGTCTGAACATGTTAAATTATATTTGTGTATTGTATCTGGGTTAGTTGCTGATGAATTAAAGTCCTAGCAGCTGATAGATTAACTAAGATGCATTCTTGCATTTAAAAACTGGATTAAACTCTTATCTTAACCAACTGGAGTAACCAGGAACAGCTTAGCATATTAATAGTGTACTAATTGATAATACATCCTGTTCCATCTCATCACTTTTGGAATTAAAATTGCATCAATAATAATTAAGCACCCTCAAACTCTTTGATGACCTAGAACTTTCAATAATTTGGCAGCTATCCATGTGCTTCCACATATTACAATTCTATTGGACTAGTTTACTGTAGAACGTCTGTGCTCATACTCAAGCATACTTACACATACTCTACCCCAATATACGGAAATTTAATTTAAGAACAGCACTATCTACTGTAATCTCACCTCAACATGCAGATCCCCAAGTAGGCACCTGTGCCCTCTCTGAATGAGATTGCTTTTTTAATCAGCTTGCTGCAGTGGGGACAAGATCATTTCAGCTGCTTTGATATCAACAAACGGTGGAGACTTTTGTTTCACCTATCTGGGTTAGATTAAATACACAGTTCCCGAGGTTGAAGCACCAATGTCCTGACCCAATGTATTTCCAGCAATAAGTGTGGTGCTGGAAAAGCACAGCAGGTCAGGCAGCATCTGAGGAGTAGGAGAATCGACGTTTCGAGCATAAGCCCTTCAGCAGAATGTATCATCAGGAATGTCATTCCTGAAGGGCTTATGCCTGAAACGTCCATTCTCCTGCTCCTCGGAGGCTGCCTGACCTGCCGTGCTTTTCCAGCACCACACTCTTGACTCTAACCTCCAGCATTTGCAGTCTTCATTTTCTCCCATTCCCAGTAATATACACCTTTTACATTCCTTGATGGACTAAGTGAAAAAAGTATGTCCTCATAGTTTACATTTGCTTAGTCTTTCTCCAGTGGTTATCAATTCCGTCTTTATTTTTCTGGTAGTCATTTGGAGGATTAGAAGAACATACCCCCTGAGTAGTCATTGGCTCTGGTTCATAGTAAGTCAGAGGCCTATAAAAGGGGACACAGCAATGTGAAGAGACAGCATTCTAGACTTTAGTTTAATTTTAAATTAGTCTGATGAAGTTAAATATTCTTTTATCTGTGGGCTTTATGGCTTTTATGTGAAGTTTGTTAAGGAAGACTGGGCAGCTAATATGAGCACACACAGAATAAAGTTCCATCTATGCCCAACAATATGCTAGTGCTTAGTGTACCGCTGTGCAGTTTTCACTCCTGGCGCTGGCCAAGCTTGAAGTCTGGGTGGGAGTGCCAGATTAATCTCTCATTATAGATGGTTTTGCACTGTGGACCAAGAGTTGGCTTGAGACAACATTCAATGATCAAACTGGGATGGATTCAAAATCATGTTGCAGAGGTGAAATTATAGTTCTTGATTTGTGCCATGTTTTGTGTTTCCAATATGTTAGATATCTGTTTTCACTTATAGGTTTATGTTCTAATTTTTGCTCCAGGTGAGTAATGTGTACGTACCATAACATTCTTACCTTTTAATATCTTTTAAGTACTATTTAGCTGTAGTCTACCAGATCTCAATGGTTACTGGAGTATGTGTTGATTGGAAAACAAAAAAACCCAGCAGACTGAATGTTTGAAAGACCTTTGTTCAAAATGTGATTGTTTGAGCATAGGTTTTTCAAAGCAACATTGTTGATTAAGAGTCGATACACAATTGAACAAGAGTTGAGTATTTGATTCTGAGAGGAATTGACTATTTAGCTCCTCATGTCTGTTTTACCATCCAATGAGATCATGGCTAGCCTGGAATCAAACTCCATATTCCATTAATTCCATTCTCCTTGATACACTTGATCAATAAAACCGATCAATTTCAGATTTAAAATGAAGTAGTTTGGTATCAATTGCCATTTGTGGGTAAGAGTGCTTCAGTTGCAATAATTAATTAGAAAATATTTCACCTCAAAGAGCTCATTCACAGGATGTGAGCATCTCAGGGATGGAAAGTAGTTGTTGGCTCAAATTGTCCTTGAGAAGATGGGGGTGAGCTGACCTCCTGAACTGCTGCATTCCGGGGTGGGGGGGTACGATGTAAAACCACAGTGCATTTAGGGAGTGATGTCTAGTTTCATTCCAATTCACACAATATTAAAGATGCCATTGAGAGGACAGTTAAAAAAAAATACCCGTCATTAATGGAAACTGAATTACTGTAATTTTTAATCAAACAGTGAAAGGAGAATGCCAAGAAAGTTTCTGTCAGGCCCCAGAACGCCTGTAGCAATTATCTGTAGCACATTCTTTAACTTCTATGTAATAGTGATAGTTTGGCACTGTGTGGAGCAATAATGTTTTATGTGGATTCAGCATGACATTTTTTTTTAAAAAAAAACAGTTCCACTCAATGTCTCCAAGACTGCACATGATAGACAAGACTTTAAACTGAAATGGCCTTTTTCAATAATCACCTTGCCAATTTTGAAAAGTAAGCCCACCAAAGATCTCGATGTACTTGGGCTATTAGTGGCACAATAGCAAATAATTAGGTGAAATAAAGTTTCACAAAAACAAAGTAGTTGAGAATCTTCAATTAATTGAGAATGGTAACTTAAAAAGACAGGACCAAAGGTACGGAGAACTATTGCAGGCTGAAGCAAATAGATCAGATAAATGGAGTGAAAACTATCTGACAACATGCTCGAGTTTTCAAAGGCTACAGATTACAAAAAGATAGGAAACTGAGGAGAAAGGATCTCAGCTTTTAGGTCCTAATAAGGAATGTGATAAGTAGGAGACAGTACAATGATCTGGACTTTGACATGGAGGCTACAGGAAGCAGGAAATTAAGAGGGTCAGATTATTCTAATTATAATCAAAAGCATAACATGCGAACAGGCTGTAAAGATCTCAAATTAATCGTGATGGCTTTCATTCAGCATCAGAGTCCAACCTTCTCCCTTAACCTTTTCTTCTTTTTCCTTCAACCACCTATTTAGCGTCTTGTATCTCAAGATGTTGTAAACTTTAATAAATTGATGAAATGCTCAACCAGCATTAGTTGTGTAAAAATAAATTCTCAACTAAATTTCTTTAAATTTTGCATCTACGTCTCCTCATTTGAGATAATTACCATTTGCAACAGGGATGCTTGCTAATCTACCTTGTCTCCATTTTAAACACTTGTGTGAAGCCTCGTTCTATTCAGTTTAACCTTCATACTTTTGAACATGTTTATCAAATCAACTCAGATTCTCCCCCACTCTGATAAACTTCAGAAACTGAAAAAAGTTTTCAAAATATTCTTTAGTTCTATATTTGTAGGCCCCTCCATGTGAAGCACCTGCCAAACAAATTGCATTGGTGAGACCACATCTAGAGCAGTGTGTACAGTGTACATTATTTAAAGAAAGATGCAAATACATCGAAAGCATCCCAAAATAATGCCTGCAGGAAAGGTTGGATGTGCTAGTGCTGTATCTACTGGAGTTTAGAACAATAATCTCAGGGGAACGTAGCACAAACTGCCCAGTTTCTGGTTCCGAGAATGGCTCTAATGTTCCAAGCAATTGATTGCAATAGGGGACTCTCTAGTCCGAGGCACAGACAGACGTTTCTGCAGCCAGCAGCGAAAAACCAGAATGTTGTGTTGCCTCCCTGGTGCCAGGATCAAGGATATCTCAGAGGGTGCAGAATGTTCTCAAAGGGAAGGGGGACCAGCAATAGGTCATTGTACACATTGGAACTAACAACATAGGAAGGAAAAGGATGAGATTCTGAAGGGAGAATATAGAAAGTTAGACAGGAATTTAAAAAGGAGGTCCTCGAGAGTAGTAATATCTGGGTTACTCCTGGTGCTGTAAGCTAGTGAGGATAGGAGTAGGAGGATAGAGCAGATGAATGCGTGGCTGAGGAGCTGGTGCAAGGGAGAAGGATCCACATTTTGGATCTTTGAATGGTTTCTGGGTGGAAGTGACTTGTACAAGAACGACAGATTGCACCTGAATTGGAAGGGGACTAAGTGAGTGAGGTTAGGGAGATTTGCTAGAGCTGCTTAGGAGAATTTAAACCAGTAAGATGGGGAAGGGGTGGTGGGACCCAGGAAAATAGTGAGAAGAGATCAATCTGAGGCTAGTAAAGTAAGGAAAAGGATTGAGTCAAACAGTCAGGGAAGGCAGGAATAAAGCAAAGAACAAGATAGGACTGTTAAATGAAACTACATTTACTTCAATGCAAGAGCCCTAACAGAAAGGTAGATGAACTCAGGGCATAGTTAGGAACATGGGACTGGGATATCATAACAATTATAGAAAAGTGGCTCAGGAAAGGACAAGACTAGCAGCTTAATGTTCCAGGATACAAATGCTGCAGGAAGGAGAGAGAGAGGAGGAGGGGCAAGAGAGGAGGGAGAGTGGTGTTTTTGATAATGGATAGCATTACAACTGTACTTGGGGAGAATATTCCTGGGAATACATCCAGGGAAGTTTTTTGGGTGGAACTGAGAAATAAGAAAGGGATGATCACCTTATTGAGATTGTATTATCGAACAAAGTTTGTGAGAAGATTTGTAGCTCGGGTTCTCGTTGCTGTGGTTCTGTTCGCCGAGCTGGAAGTTTTTGTTGCAAACGTTTCGTCCCCTGTCTAGGTGACATCCTCAGTGCTTGGGAGCCTCCTGTGAAGCGCTTCTGTGGTGTTTCCTCCGGCATTTACAGTGGCCTGTCCCTGCCGCTTCCGGTTGTCAGTTTCAGCTGTCCGCTGTAGTGGCCGGTATATTGGGTCCAGGTCTATGTGTTTGTTGATGGAGTTTGTGGATGAGTGCCATGCTTCTAGGAATTCCCTGGCTGTTCTTTGTTTCGCATGCCCTATAATGGTAGTGTTGTCCCAGTCAAATTCATGTTGCTTGTCGTCTGCGTGTGTGGCTACTCAGGATAGCTGGTCGTGTCGTTTCGTGGCTAGTTGATGTTCGTGGATGCGGATCGTTAGCTGTCTTCCTGTTTGTCCTATATAGTGTCTTGTGCAGTCCTTGCATGGGATTTTGTACACTACGTTAGTTTTGCTCATGCTGGGTATCGGGTCCTTCGTTTTGGTGAGTTGTTGTCTGAGAGTGGCTGTTGGTTTGTGTGCTGTTATAAGTCCTAGTGGTCGCAGTAGTCTGGCTGTCATTTCAGAGATGTTCTTGATGTATGATAGTGTCCTAGTCCTTTGGGTTGCGGCATGTCCTTGTGCTGTTGTCTCCCCCTTAGGCACCTGTTGATGAAATTGCGAGGATATCCGTTTTTTGCGAATACCTTGTATAGGTGTTCCTCTTCCTCTTTTTGCAGTTCTGGTGTGCTGCATTATAGAACCCTTAATAGTCAGTGGGAAATTGAGAAACAAATTTGTAAGGAGATTTCAGTTATGTGTAAGAATAATAGGGTGGTTATGGTAGGAGATTTTAACTTTCCAAACATAGACTGGGACTGCCATAGTGCTAAGGGTTTAGATGGAGAGGAATTTAAGTGTGTACAAGAAAATTTTCTGATTCAGTATGTGGATGTACCTACTAGAGAAGGTGCAAAACTTGACCTACTCTTGGGAAATAAGGCAGGGCAGGTGACTGAGGTGTCAGTGGGGTGCACTTTGGGGCCAGCGACCATAATTCAATTAGATTTAAAATAATGATGAAAAAGGATAGACCAGATCTAAAATTTGAAGTTCTAAATTGGAGAAAGGCCAATTTTGACGGTATTAGGCAAGAACTTTCAAGAGCTGATTGGGGGCAGATGTTCACAGGTAAAGGGATGGCTGGAGAATGGGACGCCTTCAAAAAAAAGGAGATAATGAGAGTCGAGAGAAAGTATATTCTTGTTAGGCT
This sequence comes from Chiloscyllium plagiosum, assembly GCF_037043375.1. NCBI lineage: Eukaryota > Metazoa > Chordata > Chondrichthyes > Orectolobiformes > Hemiscylliidae > Chiloscyllium > Chiloscyllium plagiosum. The sequence continues at coordinate 42,601,907 of NW_028270156.1, forward strand.
GAAAGGAAAGGCTGATAGGTATAGGGAATGCTGGATGACTAAAGAAATGGAGGCTTTGGTTAAGAAAAAGGAAGCATATGTCAGGTATTGGCAAGGTAGAATCCTGAGAAGAGTATAAAGGCAGTAGGAGTGTACTTAAGAGGGAAATTAGGAGAGCATAAAGGAGACATGAGATAACTTTGGCAAATAGGGTTAAGGAGAATCCAAAGGGATTTTATAAATACATTAAAGACAGAAGGGTAACTAGGGAGAGAATACAGCCCCTCAAAGATCAGCAAGGCAGCCTGGGTGTGGAGCCGCAGGAGATCAGGGGAGATACTAAACAAGTATTGCTCCGCAGTGTTTACTGTGGAAAAGGACATGGAAGATAGAGAATATAGGGAAATAGATGGTGACATCTTAAAAAGAAAATGTCCATATTACAGAGGAGGAAGTGCTGGATGTCTTGAAACACATAAGTTGATTGATCACAGGAACTGATCAGGTGTACTGTCAAACTCTGTGGAAAGCTAGGGAAGTGATTGCTGGGCCCCTTGGTAAGATATTTGTATCATCAATAGTCACAGGTCAGGTGGCGAAAGATTATTTAAGTAAGGTGGTAAGGACAAGCCAGGGGAGCTATCGATCGGTGAGCCTGACATCAGTGGTGGGCAAGTTGTTGGAGGGAAGCCTGAGAGATTGGATGTGCATGTATTTGGAAAGGCAAGGACTGGTTAGGGATGGTCAGTATGGCTTTGTGCGTGGGAAACCATGTCTCACGAACTTGATTGAGTTTTCTGAAGTAGTAACAAAGAGGATTGATGAGGGCAGAGCGATAGATGTGATCTATATGGACTTCAGTAAGGCGTTCGACAAGATTCCCCATGGGAGACTGGTTAGCAAGGTTAGATCTCCTGGAATACAGGGAGAACTAGCCATTTGGATACAGAACTTGTTCTAAGGTAGAAGACAGAGGGTGGTTGTGGAGAGTTGTTTTTCAGAATGGAGACCTGTGATCAGTGATGTGCCACAAGGATCAGTGCTGGGTCCACTGCTTTTCTTCATTTATATAAATGATTTGGATGCGATCAATGAGAGGAATGGTTAGTAAGTTTGCAGAAGACACTAAAATTGGATAGCGAAAAAGTTTACCTCAGATTACAGCGGGAACTTGATCAGATGGGCCAAATGGGCTGGGAAGTGGCAGATGGAGTTTAATTTAGATAAATGTGAGGTACTACATTTTGGAAAAGCAAATCAGAGCAGGATTGATACACTTAATGGCAAAGTCCTGAGGAGTGTTGCTGAACAAAGAGACTTTGGAGGGCAGACTCAGTTTGTTGAAAGTAGAGTTGCAGGTAGATAGAATAGTGAAGACAGTGTTTGGTACGCTTTCCTTTATTGGTCAGAGTATTGAGTAAATGAGTTGGGAGGTCATGTTGCGGTTGTACAGGACATTGTGTGCAATTCTGGTCCCCTTCCTATCAGAAGAAAGTTGTGAAACTTGAAAGGGTCCAGAAAAGATTTACAAGGATGTTGCCAGGATTGGAGGATTTGAGCTATAGGGAGGGGCTAAATAGACTGGGGTGGTTTTCCCTCGAGAGTTGGAGGCTGAAGGGTGACCTTATAGAGGTTTATAAAATCATGAGTGGTATGGATAGGATAAATAGACAAGGTTTTTGCCCTGGGGTGGGGGAGTCCAAAACTAGAGGGCATAGGTTTACAGTGAGGGGAAAGATATAAAAAGGGACCTAAAGCACAACATTTTCACACAGAGGGTGATGCGTGTATGGAATAACCTGCCAGAGGAAGTAGTGGCCACTGGTTCAATTACAGCATTTAAAAGACATCTGAATGGGTATATGAATAGGAAGGGTTTAGAGGGATATGGGCCAATTGCTGGCAAATGGGATTAGATTAGGTTAGGATATCTGGCCAGCATCGATGAGTTGGGCAGAAGGGCCTGTTTCCATGCTGTACATTTCTAGGACTCTAAGAGGTAGCTTGATTGAAACTGAAGATTCTGAGGGATCTCGACAGGGTGCATGCTGAAATAATGTTTTCTCGTGTGGGAGAAAGTAATCTAGGAGTTAATGTTTAAGAATAAGGGTTTACCTATTCAAAACAGAAGCCGAGAGAGTCTTTTTCTTGTGTGCATTCATGCGTGTGTGTATTTAGAGCGAGAGATGTTATCATGGGCAGGCTAAAAAATGAGGAGTAACTGGAGCAGCCATTGACTATTATCGAAAGGCAGAGATGTCTCAAGGGTTCACATGGCCTACCCTGCCTCCTAATTCATATGTTCATAAATCTGTACTATACCTATACTCTCTCCATTGCCTCAATGTTCTTGCAACAGAATGGCATCAAAATTGGACACAGTATCCCAAACAGTAAGTTTAGAGTTACTTACTAACATTCCGATCCATAGCTTTTCTCTGTAAAGCCAACACTATATTAAAAACAAATAAAAATCTGAAATTGTTAGAAATTCAACAAGTCGGGCAGTATTTGTGCAGAGAAAACAGAGCTAGCATTCCGATTCACTTGACCCTTCTTCAGGAAAAGGAGGCATTTAAACTGATGACTGGGTGACTGAGGAAGGGGGCAGTGGGTTGCAGAAAGCACACAAACAGACAGAGGTAAAGAAAGTAGGCAGATAAAATGATTAGAAGTGGGGATCGGGAATCGATCAACAAGGTATGCATGCTCTAAAATTGGTAAACTCAATGTTGAGTTCTGAAGGTTGTGAGGTGCCCAAACAGAAGATTAACTGTTGCTCCTCTAGCTTGTGTTTAGCCTTGTTGGAACACTACAACAGGTCAGAGACAGAAATGTAGATATGGGAATATGCTGATGTACTGATGGAAAACAACTGGAAGCTTGAGTCATTTATACAGACAGTGTGCAAGTATTCTGCAAAGCAGTCGCCCAGTCTTTGTTTCATCTCTCAAATGTAGAGGAGACCACATTATGAACAACGAATACAGTAGACTTGATTGAATGAAGTGCAGGTAAATCATTGGAAGGTGTGTATGGAGCCTTGGATAGTGAGTAGGGAGATGGCAAATGGGACAAGTGTTGCATCTTTATGGTCTTACGCACTTCAGGGTTGCTTGAAATAATTTCAAATAGAAAACCAACTCATCTGCAATTTCTAGACAGACTGGTCTGCTGGAGAGAGTGGTCAATGCCCCAGGGCATCAGTGATGCAGAGTTTATCTTTGCCTTGTCAGATTGCAGATCCTGGCCAAATGCATCTCACCCAAATATTTTAGAAATGGAAGACTCACAATTAATTTGATATTCTCAGCTCAGTAGTTGCAAGAGAAATGCCATGAAGAAAGAAGACCACTTAACTTGCTTTCATCAACTGCACCAAGGCATTGGACTGGGTAGGCTGAGCTGATCTCCTTAAAAACAGGAGAAAGTTGGCTACCTGTCAAAACTGTTCAGTGTGACCTCCTCTATCCATGACAACAAAATGGACAATACTAAGGCAGGCATTAAATAGGAAATTAGAGAAGTAAGTAATAAAAGTACAACTGTGACAACATGGGTGCTGGGGAAAAATAAGCAGAAAAGAAAAAGAAAAAATAAGGAAAAGAAAGGAGGAGAAAAAAAATAAAAGTACAGCTGTAAATTATGGTGACTTAAATCTGCATTTAGACAAGGCAAATAAAATCAGTAGCAATATCCGAGAGGAGGAATTCTTGGAGAGCATTCTGGATAGTTTTATGGATCATTTACGGTGATGAACCAATTACAGAAAAGGCCTCCTTGTCTGGGTATTGTGTAACAAGAAAGAAATAATTGACAACCTATTGTACATGAGCCCCTAGAGAAGACTGAGCACAGTAAGACAAAACTTTGTTCTAAGGTGGAGAGTGATGCCATTGTTTGAGATGATGGTCCCGATTTAGTTAAAAGGAAACTATGACAATATGAGAGAGCTGGCTATGTTAAATTTGGGGAGAAAGTGAGGACTGCAGATGCTGGAGATCAGAGCTGAAAATGTGTTGCTGGAAAAGCACAGCAGGTCAGGCAGCATCTAAGGAACAGGAGAATCATTCCTGAAGGGCTCATGCCCAAAACGTCGATTCTCCTGTTCCTTGGATGCTGCCTGACCTGCTGTGCTTTTCCAGCAACACATTTTCAGCATGTTAAATTTGGGATCAAGAAGGTTTACCAAGATGCTGCCTAGACTGGAGAACTTACCTTATGAAGAGAGGTTGACTAAGCTCAGACTTTTCTCCCTGGAGAGGAGGAAGAGAGGTGACCTGATCAAGGTATACAAGGTAATGAGACACATGGATAGAGTCAATAGCCAGAGACTTTTTCCCAGGGCAGGACTGACTGGTACGAGGGATCATAGTTTTAAGATATTAGGAGGAAGGTATAGAGGAGACGTCAGAGGTAGTTTCTTTACACAGAGTTGTGAATGCATGGAATGCGTTACCAACGGTGGTAGTGGAAGCAGAGTCATTAGGGACATTTAAGCGACTGCTGGACATGCACATGGACAGCAGTGAATGGAGGGCTGCGTAAGTTTGGTTATTTTATTTTAGCTTAGGAACAATCCTCAGCACATCATCTTGGGCCGAAGAGCCTATTCTGTGCTGTACTTTTCTATGTTCTATTATTTCAAAGGAATGACAGCAAATAGGTAATAGCAAACACTTAAAAAGTGCATGGACCAAATGCAAAAACAATGTTATTCATTCAAGTCTGGCATAAAAATAAAAATGGCAACATGGCGAAACCATGGCTAACAAGAGAGATCAGGGAGAGCATTAACTTGGAAAATGTACACAAATTAGCAAAAGAAAAGCAACAGGCCTGAGGATTGAGAACTTAGATTCCAGCAAAAGGGAGACAAAGAGACCGATTAAGAAGGGGAAATAGATGAGATTAAGCTTGCAGAGAACGTACAAACCAAGAGCAAAAGCCTCAATAGGTACATCATGAGAAAAAGATCAGCAAAAATGATCATAGGTCACCCAAAGTCAGAAACAAGGGAACTTATAATGGGAGACAAAGAGATGACAGACTAAGTAAATACATAATTTTATTGTGTCTTCATTAAGGAAGACGCAAATCCCATTCCAAAAACATGGGGGAAAACACAGTTTCTAATGGGAAGGAGGAATTTAAAGAAATCACTAGGGACAGTAAATGGGATTACAAGCAGATAAAAACCAAGAGCCCAATAACCTTCATTCCAGAGTACTTAACTAAGTGGTCCTCCAATTAGCAGATGCACGAGTGACCATCTTCCAAAATTCTAGAGACTCAAACAGCTCCTATGGATAGGAGGCTAGCTAACATTACCCCATTGTTTAAGAAGGGAGGCAGAGAGAAACAAATTGTAGACCTGTTAGCTTGACATCAGGTCGTGGGAAAAATGCTCAGGAAAAAGATGCAAGAGTCTAGTACTTGAAAGAGTGACAAGTTCAGGTAGTGTCAGCTTGGACTCAAAGGGGAAGTCATGCTTGACAAATCTGCTGGAATGTTTTGAGGATGTAACCAGTTGAGTGGTTAACAAAGAACCAGTAGATGTGGTGTACTTGGATTTTCAGAAGGATTTCAATAAGGTCCCAAATAAATGGGTGTTATTCCTACTACTAGTTATTCCTACTACTAGTCTGTGGTAGTAGTTATTCCTACTACCACAGACATCAGTGCTTCGATACCAGCTTTTCAAAATATACGTTAATGATTTAGCTGAGGAAACAGTGTCATATCTCCAGGTTTGCAGATAACACAAAGCTGTGTAGGAGAGCATGATTTGAGGAGGATACAGAGAAGCTTCAGTGACAGTTTGTCAAATTAAATGCTCAAATATATGGCAGATGCAGTAATAGATAGATAAATGTGAGGTATTTGACTTTGATAGCAAAAAACAGGCAGACAGATTATCATCTGAATGGCAATAGACTGGAGAAAGAGGGTGATGTAACAAGACCTTAGTGCATAGATGCAGCAGGTGGTGAAGGCGACATGTGAGCCTCCCTAGCAAGAGGATTCAAGTCTTGCTGCAACTATGTGCTAAGACCACAGTCTCATGTTTCCCTTGTCTGAAGAAGGGATGTTCTGGCTATTGAAAGTATGCAAAGAAGGTTAACCAGCTTGATTACTGGGATGGCGGGACTGATATAGATTAGATTAGATTACTTAGTGTGGAAACAGGCCCTTCGGCTCAACAAGTCCACAATGACCCGCCGAAGCGCAACCCACCTAATTACCCTACATTTACCCCTTTACCTAACACTACGGGCAATTTAGAATGGCCAATTCACCTGACCTGCACATCTTTGGAGTGTGGGAGGAAACCGGAGCACCCGGAGGAAACCCACGCAGACACGGGGAGAATGTGCAAACTCCACACAGTCAGTCGCCTGAGGCAGGAATTGAACCCAGGTCTCTGGCGCTGTGAGACAGCAGTGCTAACTACTATGCCACCGTGCCACCCTATAGGAAGAGAAACTAGATCAGGTGGTTTGTCTTCACTACAGTCCGGAAGAATGAGGTGGAATCTTACAGGGTAAATGCAGAAAGGAATTTTGTATATTAAGAACAAAGGACGAAGAGCAGGAGTTGGCAATTCAGCCCTCAAGCCTGCTCCGCCATTTGGTACAATCATGGCTGATCTCATCTTGGCCTCAGTTCCTCTTTTCTGCCTATTTTCCTTCACGTTTCAAGCCACTACTAATTGAAAACCTGCCTATTTCCTCATTCAGTAAAATTTAACGACGCAGCATCCACCACACTCTGGAATAGTGAAGTCCATAGTTTTCTGATCTTTGAAACAAATAATTTCTCCTCAACTCTGCTTTAAACCTCTACCCTGTATCCTAAAACCATGGCCTCTCCTTCTACATTCTGCTTTATTAATGACCAGGGTGTCCAGAATCCACAGGAAACTGATAACACTAAAACACCAAAGATTTGAGAAAGATATTGATGTAGTTCTTAAGACTATAGGAATCAAAGAATATGGGGAGAAAATTGGAACAGATTCCCAAGTTGGATGATCAGCCGTGATCACATTGAATAGTTCAACTGGCTCAAAGGGCTATATTCTATGTTTCTATGAGTTTAACAATAGTGGGGCAACACTGGAATCCTTTCAAGTCTGCAGTGGGGTCAAACAGAGTTGTGTTCTCACATTGACACTGGCATATTCTTCATTTTGCAGCTGACATATACCTTCCATAGATGGTATCTACTTACATCCCAAAAAGAAAGTTGCTCAGTCTTGTCTTCAAAACAAAAGATGTACTAAGTCCTCATCAGCTTTGCTCCATGCTAATTAGGCCACACTATGATTTCATACCAAGGCCACATGCAGTGCCAACAGTCAATGACTCTCATGCCTGTGAAGGGATTGTTTTGACCATCAACATCAAAAAGACAAAAGTCAGGGACAAGATGTTGCCATACTTCCACCTATCAGTACTGATAATTTGTCAGTGGAGATTGTTAGTAACTTCATATCTGGGACTCTACAATAACCAGTATTCTGTTACTTGATGCTGATATCAATTGACACATTGCAAAAAAGTTACAACTGTTACATCAGAGATGAGTAAGGGTGTGGGAAACAACAATCTGACTGAAAATAATCTTTGAGCTTACCACGGCTGCATCCTTAGTAGCAAGGCCCAGAGAACACGTTCTTGGTATGAGTAAAGATTAAGCAATTTCCACCTTCTCCGTCTCAGACATAACCTCAGCATCTCAACATAATATGGTCACCAACTTAAAGGTACTAGAAAATGCCAATTCCATTAGCATGCATATAACCATTGTTAAGCCAATGATGTAATGGATTGGCCACATTCACTGCGATATAACCTAAAGATCTTCTGTACAGCTTGCTGGCCATCAAGTCACAACTTCTTGCACTACAAGGACGCCTTCAAGTCAGTTATGAACTTGGGAGAATGTTAAACATGGAGGCCACTAATCTCTGGAAACAGCGCATTATCCTCTGCCACTTCTGCCACCTACAATCAGATGCCACCATCAGAGATATATTTCCCTCCCCAACCCTATCTGCATTCCGCAGAAACCGTTCCCTCAGAGACTCCCTTGTTAGGTCCACACCCTCTACCAACCCACCCTCCACTACTGGCACCTTTCCTCGCTGCCGCAAGTGGTGTAAAACCTGTGCCCACACCTCCCCCCTCACCTCTGTTCAAGGCCCCAAAGGATCTTTCCACATCTGGCAGAGATTTCCTGCACATCCAAACACCTTATCTACAATGTCCATTGCTCTCAATGTGATCTCCTCTACATTGGGGAGCAGGAATGCCAACTCCTGGAGCATTTCAGAGAACATCTCTGGGGGACACACACCAAACAAACAACCCACTGCCCTGCGGCCAACCACTTCAACTCCCCCTCCCACTCCACCAAGGACATGCAAGTCCTGGGCCGCCTCCACCGTCAAATCCAAGCCACCCGACGACTGGGGGAAGAACACCTCATCTTCCACCTTGGGACCCTCCAACCACATTGGCATCAATGTCAACTTCACCAATTTCCTTCCCTCCCTTCCCCCCCACCTCATCCCAGAGCCAACACTCCAACTCTGCACCGCCCTCTTGAACTATTCTACCTGTCCATCTTCCTTCCCACCTATCTGCTCCACCCTTCCCTCTGACTTAATCACCATCACCCTACAACTGCATCTATCATTTTCCCAGCAACCTTCCCCACCCCCCACCCCAATATTTATCTCTGACCCTTCTCCCACCCCCACCTTCTTGATGAAGGGCTTATGCCTGAAATGTCAACCCTCCTGCTTCTCAGACGCTGGTCAACCTCCTGTGCTTTCCAGCACCACACTTTAATGTTGTGGAAGAGCAGAAGCTGATATTTTAGCTGGCCGAGAAGATGGCCCAGAGAAAACAAAGGCCACTGATTCTTGCTCATTATCAGCCACTGTCTTTCCATACAGTAAACACAGAAGAGGCCAACTTGCCAGAACGGGGCTCCAGAGAATACTTGGCAATGGTTAAGTATAAAACAGTACAAGCTGCCGTTCTAAACTAACCCCACCTGTCTACAAATGGTTTGTGTCCCTCTGTTCATGTCTCTGACTAAATACCTCAAACTTTGCTATTGCATTCACTTCTACAAACTCCTGTGCCTGGAACCCAGTGGCATATTTACCTCGCACGTCACCTTGAAACTTGAGAAACCCCCCCACCAAACCTATGCCCCTTATTACATTTACACTCTGGGGAAAATGACTCCAAGTATCCAAGTCTCCCATTTTTATATATTTCTAGCAAGTCATCCATCAGCCTCTGATGCTGTAGTGAAAACAATCCAAGTTTGTCTGACCTCTCTTATAGCTAATACGCTTCAATCCAGGTGGCATCACACTAAACCTCTTTTGCACCCTCTCCAAAGTCTCCACATCCTTCTTATAGAGTGCTGACCAGAAGTGCACACAATATTCCACATGGGGCCTAATTGGACCTTTTATCCAGCTGCAACATGACTTACTAACTTTTATACAAAATACCCCAACCAATGAAGGCAAGCATGCTGTAAGCCTTCTTTACCACTTTATCCACTTATATTACCACATTCACGAAGCAATGGAATGCACCCCAAGATCCCACTGTATAGTACTGCTCCCAAAGATCCTGCTGCATAGAACTTTCAAAATGCATCACCTCACATTTGTCCTGATTAAATTTCATCTGCCACTTCTCTGTCCAACTATTACAAGCAAGAGGTCCCAGCACTGATCCCTGTCCACTTGTCAGAGACCTCCAGTGAGAAAAACACCCCTCCACAACTATTTTCTGTCTTCTATGACCAAGCCAATTTTATATTCAACTCATCAATGTGCGATTTAATCTTCTGGACCAGCCTACCCTACCATGACGGATTTGTCAAATGCTTTAGAAAAAAAACCATGCAGACTACATCCACCGTTAACATCTGTGTCACTCCAAAAAAAACTCAATCAAATTTGTGAGACAAGTCCTCCCCCACACAAAGCCATGCTGACTATCCCTATAAATTCATTATTTTACAAGTGTGAGTAAAACAAACTCTGTTAACATAGAGTTGACCAAAGTCCAAAATAATAATTTCAAAAGACAAAGGCTCCCTAAGTCAATGACATTTAAAGTTTACTTGTATTCACTAGTGAACCTAAATTCCTCTAAGCACTCAAAACATCTCCATTCCAAGTGTAATTATTACTTTTCTGAGAGACAACTAAAAATTTGTCATCTCACATCTACTGATGTTGAATTATTTAATTTTTTTGTTCACTGCATCAAATGCCCCATATCCCTTTGGAATGTCTTTTAATGGATGTGGGTTTCTCGCTGAGCAGGAAGGTTCATTTTCCAATATTTCATCACCATACTAGGTAACATCTTCAGTGTGCCTCAAGATGAAACACTGATGGTGTAGCTCGCTTTCTATTTACATGTTTGGGTTTCCTTGAGTTGATATCACTTCCTGTGGTGACATCATTTTCTGTGGTGATGTCATTTCCTGTTCTTTTTCTCAAGGGTGGTAAATGGGATCCAAGTCAATGTGTTTGTTGATAGAGTTCCAGTTGGAATGCCATGCTACTAGGAATTCTAGTGCATGACTCTGTTTGGCTCGTCAGAGGATGGATGTGTTGTCCCAGTCGAAGTGGTGTTCTTCCTTATCCGTATGTAAGGATACAAGTGAGAGTTGGTCATGTCTTTTTGTGGTTAGCTGATGTTCATGTATCTTGGTGGCTAGTTTTCTGCCTGTTTGTCAGAGTTCTTACAAGGTATTTAGTACATGTCATTAGTTTTGCTTGTTGTCTGTATAGGCTCTTTTAAATTCATTAGCTACTTTTTTAGTGTGTTGGTAGGTTTGTGGGCGACCATGATGCCAAGGGGTCTGAGTAGTCTGGCAGTCATTTCCGAGATGTCTTTGATCTACAAACATATCTTGCAAGAACTGTAACAAACACTACATTGGACAAACAGGCAGAAAACTAGCCACAACACAACATGACCTACTCTTATTAGTATCCTTACATACGGATGGAGGAAAGACATCACTTTGACTGGGACAACACATCCATCCTAGGACGAGCCAAACAGAGAATTCCTAGAAGCATGACATTCCAACTGGAATGCTATCAACAAACACATTTGACTTGTATCTCATTTATCAACCCCTGAGAACAAGAACCGGAAATGAAATCACCACTGGAACTGATGTCACCAACCCAAGGATATATAAACAGAAAGCGGGTGACACCACCAGTGCTTCATCTGGAGGCTCACTGAAGATGTTACTTAGTATGGTGACGAAACGTTTGAAAATGAACCTTCCAGCTCAGCGAGCAAACCTACATCCAGAACCTCAACCTGAGCTACAAATCTCCTCAAAACTTGCTATATCCTTTAATTCTTAATATTTACCAAGGAATAAAACAAAAATCAGAAGAAAATCACAGGGTTTGGGATAGGTTAATAAAGAAGGTCCAGAGAAACAGATAAAAGACACAGCTTATTTCTCTCACATAAAACAAATAACTGTGGATGCTGGAAATCAGAAACAAAAACAAACAGCTGGAGAAACTCAGCAAGTCTGGCAGCATCTGTGAAGGCGACTCACTGGACTTGAAACATTGACTTTGCTTTCTCTCTACAGATGCTGCCAGACCTGCAAAATGTTTCAAGCCATTACATTTTTTGTTTGTATTTTTCTTTCATGTTGAAGTCCAATGTTGTACCAAAAGGACAAGAAGAAAGACACGCAATTACAGATCAACATGGAAATTTTTATAATAGGCAAGCTATTGGGGGAAAAAAAAGGCAATGTCAGACTAAAAAAATTGCATATTTTGAGATGGTAACAAGGAGGGTTGGCTAGGGCAATGCACTTGATACAGTCCACCTGGATTTTAGCAAACAGTTCAGTAATGTTCGTGCCCTCACGCTGAAGTTACTACAATGTTTATCTAACAAAGAATCTACTGCTCAGTAATAATGAAATTGTCTAATATTTTAACAGAATGTTTTGTCTAAATTTAGTGCAATAATATGTCGGCTGTTTGTGAATCTAAAGGACACCAAGACAGGGGAGACTGCATTCTTTCTCTCAGCTATTTCCTGAAAAAAGTCCCGCCAGTACATCCATCGACACAAGTACGAAGAAGGGAATTTGTACTCATTTTCAGCCAATTCTTCCAGTGTTTAACCCATAAACAGTAAAGCAATCATTTTTATAATCACAAAATATAAATTTAGTCCTGAATTTCTTTGCAAAGAACACTGCTATCTGCTTAACGTCTTCACGTCAGCTATGTTTCTAACTTTGCTAATGCAAAACTATTGGTGAAATGATCAAGCATTCCTTTCTTAAAAAAATTAATTATTAATATTAACTGTAGAGAATTTGGACTGGTTTCCCTAAAATTGTGCTAGGGTACAGGTTACTGTATAATTAAGCGAATAGGCTAGAAAAAAAATGTGGTTTCTCTCCTTAGAGCTCAGGCTGCTAAGAGATTTATTTGAGGTGTTCAAAATCATGAACAATTCAAATAAAAGTGAATAAAAAAGAAACAACACTGTTTCATTGGCTGAGCAGTTAATAAACAGATGGTACAGATTTCAGAGATTTACAGTTGACAAAAGAGCCAGAAACATCACGAGATAGCAGATTAATGTGAGTCAGGAATTGGAATACATTCTCTCATAGGGTGGGAAAGACAGATTAATAGTGGCTTTCAAAACAAGAGATTTGGGCAACTATATGAAGTAGGAAAATGAGATGTGGGGAAACAGCAAGGCACCAACTGGATTGTTCACAAAAGATGCAGTGCTGACTTCAAAGGGTGAATGTCCACCTCCCGTACTGCACGGTTCAATAATTCTACCAACCTCAAGAAAGAACTGATCCAGAGGCAGAAGCTATTGAGGATGTTACACATTTATTAAGCATTCCTCAGCAAAAAAAAAAAGAGTTCAAGTTGCAGTGTTTCCTATTACTAACATGCCTTAATTGGTGGTCCTTTGTGAATTCTCAAAAGGAGAGGAGAGATCGTAGGGAGATTCCATGGGAGCAAAGTGTTCCATCCTCAAGACAGGATTTAAAAATCTATCGTGGTCCAATTCAGAGTAGTGGAGATGATATGTAGACAAGGTTCAGGAACCATATTGGGGTGTCCTAGCAGTTTAAGGGAAAGCACAGCTTCTTCTTGTTAGCTGGTCTTCGCTGGTTGTTACAGGTGACTTCAAAACGTAAGTGAGCACATTTTGCCCACTTCCTAAACAAAGACAGGCCTTTAAACAAAACGTATTTGCACAATTAGACCCGAGCTTACTGATGAAATCAGCCCATATCATGCATGCATACATTCTTTTTGCAAGAAAAAAACCCACAAATTTTCTACCAATTTTCTGAATACCACAAGCGACCAGTAGCCACTTGTAAAGCAGAATGTTCCAGTTGGAAGAAATGGTTGGAAAGTCAAGACCAACATCAGTTATTAAAATCAGAAGTGCAAGTGCCAACAACTGTAATACAGTAGGATGTTGCAATTACTTTGAGCTCATGTAAATTGCCATTTCTTCTGCTCCTTTGCAGTAACGCAGGAAGGCATGGTTAAAGCCAAATGAAACAGCAAAAGAAAAATGCCTTTAGTTTTGATTCTGGCAAGTCTTAATCTACTCCAATTCATGATCCCCATTATTCTTGGATCCCAAGACAATTGATAGCCAAACTAACTAGTTGTAATTGCAGATGGTTGCTGGGATCAGTGGCTGCTCATATGCTACTGGTTGTGAAATGGCAGCTCATGGCTAGCTGCGAGGTGACTGCTGGTGAATTGTATTCAGATTGGCTGACTGCCGATAAAAAATGGTCGATTGTTGACTGCAGGCTGGCCCCGGCATTGGAAAAATCAAAACTGTGTTCAAGGAAGCACTTTTTAACACTAATACCATGAATAAAGTACTGCATGTGGTGGAAATAGTGAAACAATTCTGATGAAACCTCACGGACTTAAAATTGTGGTGTATTTCACAATGAAGATAGTTTCCTCAGAATAAACGGGGACCTTGATCAGATGGGGCCACGGATCGAGGAGTGGCAGATGGAGTTTAATTTAGATAAATGTGAAGTGCTGCATTTCAGAAAAGTAGATCAAGGCAGGACTTGTACACTTAAATGGTAGGGTGCTGGGGTTTATTGTTGAACAAAGACCTAGAGGTACAGGCGCATAGTTCCTTGAAAGTGGAGGCACAGGTAGACAGGATAGTGAAGAAGGCATTTAATATGCTTGTCTTCATTCGTCAGTGTATTTGAGTATAGAAGTTATGATGTCACGTTGCAGCTGTACAAGACATTGGTGAGGCCACTTTTTGAATATTCCATTCAATTCTGGTCACTTTTCTCCAGTAAAGATGTTAAACTTGAGAGGGTTCAGAAAAGATTTACAAAGAGGGTTGGAGGATTTGACTTACACGGAGAGGCTGAAAAAGCTGAGGCTTTTTTCCCTGGAGCATTGAAGGCTGAGGGGGGATCTTATAGAGGTTTCTAAATGAGTTTTGAGAAAATTTGTAACTCAGGTTGAGGTTCTGAATGTAGGTTTGCTTGCCGAGCTGGAAGGTTCGTCTTCAGACATTTTGTCACCAGACTAAGTAACATCTTCAGTGAGTGTCCAGACGAAGGACTGCTGGCGTTTCATGCTTTCTATGTTTGGGTTTCCTTGGGTTGGTGATATCATTTCCTGTGGTGACGTCATTTCTTATGGTGATGTCACTTCCTGTTGTTTTTCGCAGGGGGTGGTAAATGGGATCCAAGTCCGTGTGTTTGTTGATAGAGTTCCAGTTGAAATGCCATTCTTCTAGGAATGCTCATGCACGTCTTTGGCTTTTCCTAGGATGGAAGTGTTGTCCCAGTCGAAGTGGTGTCCTTCCTCATCTGTATGTAAGGATATTAGTGAGAGGGCCATGTCGTTTTGTGGTTAGTTGATGTTCGTGTATCCTGGTGGCTAGTTTTCTGCCTGTTTGTTACAGGCAGTGTAGTGTTTGTTACAGTTCTTGTATGGTATTTTGTAAATGACATTAGTTTTGCTTGTTGGCAGTATAGTGACTACACTATTAGAAGACCCAAAGACACATATACCAAACACCACCACTTCGTCAGCAAGGACAAGATAGTCAATCTAGTGGACCTATGCCTTACCACCCACTTCACCTTCAACAACAAAACTTACAGACAAACCAACGGAACACCTATGGGATCTCCGATATCAGGGTTCTTAGCAGAGGGACTAATACAGAGACTCGAACAAACAGCTCTGCCAACCATCCAACCCAAACTTTGGATCCGTCAAGTGGATGACACCTTTGTCATCACTAATTGAAACAATTTGAGGAAACCTTCAAGACCATCAATAAGACCCTTACTGGCATAAAATTCACTAAAGAGGAGGAAAACAACAACAAACTGCCATCCCTAGATGTCACAGTAGAGTGAATAGCCAATGGGGAGCTTTAAACCAGCGTATACAAGAAACTAACACATACGGACCAAATATTGAACTACAGAAGCAATCACCCCAACATCCACAAATGAAGCAGCATCAGAACATTATTTCAACGAGCCAACACACACTGCAGCACAGAGGAACTATACAAGCAGAGGAAAATTACCTATACAGTGTATTCAAAAAGAATGGGTACCCAATGAACACTTCATGATGAAGGGCTTTTGCCCGAAACGTCGATTTTGCCTGTCCTCGGATGCTGCCTGAATTGCTGTGCTCTTCCAGCACCACTGATCCAGAATCTGGTTTCCAGCATCTGCAGTCATTGTTTTTACCTCTACCTTTACCAACCCAATGAACACAGTCTGCCAATTTCTCGGCAACAAACTCAAACAAGCAGACAAAATGCATCCAGAAACCTTAGCCACTCTCCCCTACATCAAAGACATCTCAGAAATGACTGCCAGACTACTCAGACCCCTTGGCATCATGGTAGTCCACAAATCCACTAACACACTAAAACAGCAGCTAATGAATTTGAAAGAGCCTACATAGACAACAAGCAAAACTAATGACATGTACAAAATACCATTCAAGAACTGTAACAAATACTATATTGGACAAACAAGCAGAAAACTAGCCACCAGGATACATGAACATCAACTAGCCACAAAACGACATGACCCTCTCTCACTAGTTCCTTACATATAGATAAGGAAGGACACCACTTCAACTGGGACAACACACCCATCCTAGGACAAGCCAAACAGAGACATGCACAAGAATACCTAGAAGTATTCCGGAACTCTATCAACAAACACATTGTCTTGGATCCCACTTACCACCACCTGAGAAAAACAACAGTAAATGACATCATGAACCCAAGGAAACCCAAACATATAAATAGAAAGCAGAAACCCCAGCAGTGCTTCATCTGGAAGCTCACTGAAGATGTTACCTAGTATGGTGACAAAACTTCTGAAAATGAACCTTCCAGCTCAGCGAGCAAACCTACATCCAGAGAGATTTATAAAACCTCTGTAAGGCTTGAACAGAGTGATATTCCAGGATGTTTTTCTTAGGGAAGGAGAGTCCAAAACACAAGGGATAGATTTAAGATTAGAGGGGAAAGATTTAAAAAGGACCCAAGGGCTGATATTTTCATGCAGAGGGTGGTACATATATGGAATGAGCTGCCAAAGTAAGTGGCGGAGCTGGATACAATTACAACATTTAAAAGGCATCTGGATGGGTAGATGAACAGGAAAGTTTTAGAGCCATACAGGCCAAAATGCTGACAAATAGGACTAAGTCAGATTGGGATGTTTGATCAGCATGGACAAGTTGAAGCAAAGGATCTGTTTCCATGCTCTATGACTTGAAACATCAGTTCTGTTACATGGATCCTGACAGAGTATTTCCATCATTTGCATGTTTCTTTCATTTTTAAAGTCATCTATGAACTGCACTGATGTGCTCAGCTCCTCCATCATTGAAGATGGGGATCTTTGTGGAGCCTCTTCTTCCAATGAGTTGCTTCATCATCCACTGCCATTTATGACTGGACATGGCAGGACTGTAGAGCTTAGGTCTGATCCATTGGTTATGGGATTGTTTAGCTCTGGTCTACCACTTGCTGCTTAAGCTGTATGGCACATAAATAGTCCTGTTTGGTAGTTTCTGCAGGTTGACACCTCATTTTTAAAGGATGCCTCGTGCTGCTCTTGGCATGCCCACCTGCACTCTCCACTGAAGCAAGCTTGATCCATTGGCTTGATGGTAATGGTTGAGTGGGTGATATGTTGGACCATGAGGTTACAGATTGCGCTGGAGCATAATTTTGCTGTTGTCGATGGCCCACAGAGCCTCATTAATGCCCAGTTTTGAGTTGCTAGATCCGTTTGAAGTCTGATCCATTTAGCACAGTGATAGTGCCATACAACACAATGGCAGGATTTCATCTCCACAATAGTGAAATATTAACTCTTACCAATTCTGTCATGGATAGATGTATTTGCAGTTGGAAGACTGGTAAGGAGGAGGTCAAATATGTTTTACTACTGGATGGTTCCTTCACCACCTGCTATATATGCAATGTAGCAGCTACATCCTTTATAACCCAACCAGCTGCCGAGCCGTGGTGGATATTGAAATTTTGTTCCATTGCGATCCTCAGAGCTTCCTCCAAGTGTTGCTCAACACTGAGGAGAACGGATTCATCAGCTGAGGGAGGATGGCACACAGTACCCAGCAGGAGATTTCCTTGACCATGTTTAACCTGAGGCCATGAGACTTCATGGGATCCAGAGTCAGAGTCAATGTTGAGGAATCCCAGGGCAACTCCCTTCCGACTGTACACCACCATGCCGCCACCTCTGCTGGATCTGTCCTGCAGTGGGACAGGACATATCCAGGGATGGTGATGGAACATTGTATACGAACAGGATCATACCTTACAGACAATGTCAAGCTGTTGCTCGTCTAGTCTGAGACAGCTTTCCCAATTTTGGCACGAGCCCCAGATGTTAGTGAGGAGGACTTTGCAGGATCGATTAGGCTAGTTCAGCTGTTGTCTTTTCCAGTGCCAAGGTTGATACTAGGTGACCAGTCTGGTTCCATTTCTTGAGACCTTATAGCCATTAGTACTGAATGGCTTGCAGCCCATTTTAGAGGGCACTGGAGAGTCAACCACATTATGGTGGTCTGGAGTCACATGTAGGTAGACCAAAAAAAAAATGGCAAATTTCCTTCCTTGAAGGACATTAGTGAACCAGTTGGGTTTTCCCAACACTGGACAAGGGTGTCATGGTCATCGGTAGATTCATAATTCCAGAGCTTTTTCAATTATTGAATAAGTCCTCGGAACATTAGCTGAATTTCTGGATTAATAGTCTAATGATAATACCAGCGGGCCATCATCTCGCCAAGTAGTATTAGTATTTTACTAATAAAATTAATATTTTGTTTTAAGAAGGAGCTCACGGATGAATTTATAGAATGCTTTCAACAGAAGATTTGGGCGCCCTTTATGAAATCATGTAGTGAAAGTTAATCCTAGATAATACCATTAATTTATAGTGCTAATTTATGCTGCTATTACCAAACCCGCATATGCTAAACTAATCGTGATGTTTGTAATGAATCCATGTGTGTGAATATGGGTATTTACGTTGTAATTTCCCTCATACCAAGATTAGAAAATAGTACAGGACTGAAGGAGGCCATTTATTTCATTTATATAGTTACTTTTGTTATTTCTAATACCACTTAAGTCATTTCTCCTGCTAGGTAAGACCATCTGCCTCTAAGTTATTGACATGACCACCTAAAACATGAAGGTGAGAAGTAAGGGTACCATGGCAGAGACTCAAGGAACTGAGTGAAGCTGCTGGGAAATGACAATGCTAAGAATTTTTTTAAAAAAAACATTGTACAAGAGCAAAGGGCACAGACAAAAGTAGTAAGCAAATCTGCAAGTTAAAATACAAGACCGTTCTTAAGCTGATATTTGTATAATTTATCTGTGAAGTAAATATAAAGGCATTTCATTGTCTCTGTTCTTGCAAAATATGCCCAGTATAACATAGAACAAATTTAAGAGTTAATGTTTTGTTGATTAGGCATGGAAGAAATTGTTTAAAACTAAAAGTTAACCCAGGAGGCAGTTTACTCAAATGTTGCATTTCATCGAATTCTGAAAATTGTGACTGTGTGTCATTTTTCAACTGGTGGAAAATAATGTCAGACAGCTGCACACGATTATAAAGACGTCACGCCAGGCTCACAGAGTTAATCAAGAGAGCGAAGTTCCCTTGGTTTCTGATATTCAGCAGCCCTTCGTCTCTGTGATGATACTTTTGCTCAGAAGGTCATGTGTATTGTGGCTTTTCTTTTTGTCCTCATTATTAGCCATAATTATTTTGGTATTGCTTTCCCAAAGCCGTAAAAGCAAAAAAAATTATATTTGCTATGCTGCAAAATTCTCTCAATTGTTTTAAGTCTTTTATTCAAGTTATTTTAATTTAAGATTATCCAAGAATTGCTTCAATACAAAAGCATCTGGAGTGAAAAGGCAGCATTATATTCACTTGGGAGGGATAGCCACAAACCAGTCCCCAGAGACCTCAGATTAGTTTGAAAATCAGCTGGAATTTCAGCACACTTTCCCTTATAAGGAAAGGATGGCTTGTTGCCAAAAATGAAGCATTCCACAGCCACTGGGGTAAAATGTGTTCTGTGAGCAAGTTTTCCTCATATGGGAACGGTTTGGCAAAGGTGAGATGAGAGTAGCACAAAAGCACCACTCTGGCATACTGCAGGAATGGCACAGATATAAAAGATTGGTTCTTAAGTAGCAAATATCAAAGAATGTCAACGCAGCGTATGTGTAGACGTCCCAAAACTATTAACCCTTTTTTGAGGCTTACACTGACGTTTCCTCACCAGAAATGAAATTTTTGTTACTATATTTTGGAAGTCATTGTTGATGATATCAGTAAACAATCACTTAATAAGTCTGTCAGATGTCCATTAGTTTAAAAAGATGGAGAGAATACGGAGCATCACAAAACATTCACTGGCCCACTGCTTCAAGAGTAATTTTTACTCTAAAATTCTTCAACTTAAAACAAAATCTGTTCTGAGAAATTGAGGGCAAGTTGAAAGCTAAATAATCTACATGCTACCAGGAAACCTGAGAGGGACAATATCTCTAGGCTACAAGAGAAATTGGCCAGTATTTCCATTTTGTGATCACTAACTGAGTCCTCCTCCTGGAGAATGCTAGTGTGCAGACACCAGGCAAGGATAGCACAAAGTTTAAAAATCACACAACACCAGGTTATAGTCCAACATGTTTATTTGGAAGCACTGGCTTTCGGAGCACTGCTCCTTCATCAAGTGGCTGATGAAGGAGCAGCACTCCAAAAGCTAGTGCTCCCAGATAAACTTGTTGTACTATAACCTGGTGTTGTGCAATTCTTAACTTTGTACATCCCAGTCCAACACTGGCACCTCCAAATCACAGCAAGAGTAGTGTTCATCCCAGCTGTGATCACAAACCCCATCCAACAAATCCTGGTGTGCAAATGGGTAGTCAGCGAGTTCCAACTTGGTGGGGCAGAGAGCTCATGTGTCAAGTCATGTGTAAAGTTAGACAGAAGAATGTCAGCATGTTAGGAACTGGCCATTATTCACATTGAACTGGTCACATTTGCTAGATTAATATACTAATCAGCAACTAACTGCATATTTAACATTGACATAATGAGTCAGGAAAGGTATACCAAATCTGTATGAACACAGTGTGGTCACTGAGCAAACTGCTGAAATACTGAAGATATATTCAGGTGTTTGGACTTTTTATCATGTACCAGCAAAGGTGTCTAAAATGATAGAGGGGTACTGTGCCTTGCAATGTAGTTCAGAAGGGAGGACTGAAGCTCAGAAGGTGGAATATAATGACCACATTGCATTCTCAAAAGGAAGAGGAGGGGAATCTGGAAATGGACAAGCTACCTGCAACTGAAAACATAGCTGCTCGGGTGCCCAGGATGGACTCATCCAAGAACCCTTAAGCTGAACTAAACAGCGCAGCCATCTGGTGTACTACTTGAGTACACAAACCACAGACATGTGCATGGGTGGGTAGGAAGATGACTGGAAGCACTTTGAGCAAAACCTGCATTTCTATATTGCCCTTTTTCCATCCTCCTTCCCAGTGCTGACCCATGCTACTCTGTGGTCAACAGCCGGACAGCATTTCACTGAATTTCAATGCGATGTTGAAAAGCCAACAAGGTTTATCTTATTTTAAAAGGGTCAAATGAGTATGCAGGTTATCAGAGGGACGAGGGAGTGGGGAGTCAGAGTTGCCTGCCACATCAAATCCTTCAAGCAGGTGGCTAACCTTTCAGTGAAGGTGGAAATCAGTACAAATATCTCAGACACGCTAGAAACTGACTCTTCCAAACCTGCGCAGAGTCTGTAGAAACGTTCCCGATGCTCCAGAAATGGCCTCTTCAGTGATGGCTCAGTATCTGCAACCAGCCAAGAACCCAACGGGTTTTCCACCCATCAATGGGAATTATCTACTGTTAACCCGGTCTCCAGCACCTGTTCCCCCTCACTAGCAATAAAGTGGTTCACAATGCAACAATATTACTGCCTGCCTTGGGAGGCTATACTACAAGGTCTCTCTAAACTGGTGGAGGGTGGTCATGAGTCACATGATAACGGATACACCTGACGAGTATTCCTCCTCCTACTCTTGCAACAGTTCCTTCATAATGCTTCAAATAACCAAGACAGACATGAAAGATGTGGTTAAGGGGAAAGATTCAAATTCTACACGATGCAGATGATCATATTCAATGGATTCTAATGTCAAGGCAATTTGCATAAGTGTTGTCTACCATGTAGCTGTGTAACTCCTAATTGTCACGTTTTTCTCTACTGAAATGTACTTTATTGACAAAATATTACAAAAACACTTTGACATCTATAGTTGCAAGATAATTCAATATGTCCCAAGACAGCATGTTCTAATCGATAACAACAGAGTCTTAGTATTTACAAAATACATTCCATATCAAGGACAGAGCCTAAGGGCAAGGTGAAAGCTACAGAGGGTGCAATGGACAAATTTCTCTCAACCACATTATGCACCCTGAAGTATCAATATATTTTCAACACACATGATTTACAATATACATTCTTTGAGGTGCTCAACCTAAGGGGTACACCAAGTTGATCGTCCTTCTGGTACAGGTGAAGTTTATTTCAGTTTATTCATCAAAACAGCCCATATATTCTGGCATCAGATGTCAGGAGATTCCCACTCCTTCCATCTCCTATGGCCATACATTCTGCATCTCTAATTACTGCCAATGTCATTCTCTGTAACAGTCAAGGTGGCTGTAAATGGAGGGCCTTAGCCCCACATTATCAGGTAGGAAAGTTGTTCCCACTTGTAAAGGAGACCAAAACCCAGGGCCATAAATATAGTCACTAATAAATCCAATAGAAAATTCAGAAGCAACATCTTTAACACATGGGTTAAATATGTGCTGAGAATATTCGACAAGGGCTACTTGAAGTGACTAGTTAAAGATATTTAATGAGAAACTACACAAACATGAGGGAGAAAACAATAGAAGAATATATCAATAAAATAAAAGAACTGCAGATTGGAGAAATTCAGCACTTCTGGCAGCATCCGTACAAAGAATCATAAAATTCCTACAGCTATTGAATCCACACTGACCCTATCCCTGCAATACTGCATTCCCCATGGCCAACCCACGTCACCTGCACAACCTTGGACACCATGGGCAATTCAACATGGCCAATCCACCTAACCCACACCACTCTGGACCGTAGGAAGAAACTGGAGTGCCCGAAAGAAACCCACGCAGACGTGGAGAGAATGTGCAAACTCCACACAGTCACCACAGGGTACATTTGAAGCTGGGCCCTTGGCACTGTGAGGCAGCAGTGCTAGCCAGTGAACCATTGTGCCACTCCCATGCATGAAACTTACAACATTATGTGCCCTGTATGAGGCAGGGACATAGCTGAAGTACAAAGTGAGAATTTTGCATCTGTCTAACAAGGAAGAAGATGCCTTCTAGACAATGGTGAAAGTGGAGGTTCTTAAGACACTAGGTGGTGTAAATATTGAAAACGAAGAGGTATTAAGTTGTTCATACTTAATGTTGTAAAGTTGTGGGACTGGAAAATATGCATCCAAAGACACAGGAGAGATAAACGAGTGAAAGAAAGCTGAGTTAATGTTGAGTTCAGTGACCCTTCCTCAGAATGTAGCAATAAACTTAACAAAGCAAGATAGAGTTCATGTTGTGCTTAAGTACCACTTGGCCAAAATGTCTTTGCTGCAAGAATTCTTAATACTGCATGTTGGAGCACAAATATGGTTTGTCAGTTTTGTAATATGTACATTTTGGTAGAAATGGATATTTATGGAGTTATTCCACAGCAGAACAGCTCGAGGCAAACAACAGATTTTGAATAAGCTTAGCACATTTATTGGAAACTTTATATCTCATCTTTTCCACAGGTCTCCAGAATTTTCCTGTCAAAAACTCAATTTTTATCCAATACTTCCAGTATTTTACAGATTTATAAACACATGGTGCAAATGCCTACTCTTAATCATAGTAATTGTTGCTCAATTAATTATGACACACTGAAGTTTGCATAAGCTCAATTCAGCAAGAAAGGATTTTCCAAAACTACTTCAAGGAGGCACTGTTGTAAATAAGCATGAACAATGTCTAGATCTGAATCAAATGACTCACTCCTCGTCCTGTTTTGAATGATCTTTTTCATTTCCTTCTCTCCACATTATATATGTCACACAATTAAATCAACACTGGAACTAATAAGAGTACCTCCAATACTGATTACCATCATTGTGCAAAATTAAAGAAAGCATGTTGGGGCTCGCTATTTTATGCTATGTTGCAGCTTTAACCTCAAATCATGACTCAAGTTTGAGGAGGGGTTTCTATACATTTAAGTGCTAAAGCAAAGTGAAACCCAAAATACTTTCTACATGATGGATCTCAGGATAAACCACAGGTGTTGACCAGTTGTGAAGTCTAACATATCATAGAATTGGAGATCTACAGCATAGAAAAAGGCCAGTCAGCCCATCACATCCATGCCGGTCAACCTCATTATTCTAATACCATTTTCCAGTATTTGGCCCATAGCTTTGTATTCCTTGGAATCATAAATGGACAGTTAAATATTTCTTAAATGCATTGAGGGTTTCTGCCTCTGTCACCCTGACAGGCACTAAGTTCCAAATTCCCAAGACCCTCTCGGTGGAGATGTTTACCTATCGACCCGATCTATGCCCCTCAAAATTTTATACATCTTAATCATATCCCCTCTCAATTCTCTCTGCTCTAAGTCATTGAGGAAAATAATTTTTCTCTCCCTGATTGCTATTGCACTTTCTGAATTTAACAAAATCAAGTGCTTTTTCTTCAGTTCTCACATATTTATATTCTGAGATACTGCCCATTATTGCTGGGACAGACAGAAATTAATTATGTACAAGATAAATTGGTGCTCTAAATCTTAAAAGATTAATACAAATGAGAAATCTTATGCATATACGCTTTAGTATCTTGGATCCTCATTGAATAAAATTACATCCCATCATCTCCTACCAAAGCTTTTACAGAACCTCAAAACTAGTTTAGGATCAATTTTTAACTCCCAGTAGATTGACCCAAGGAATAAATGAAGAAATAACAAAGTCTGGACAGGGACATGGCTCAGTTTAATAAGCAGACTTAAAAGTTAAGATTAGAGTGGTGCTGGAAAAGCACAACAGGTCAGGCAGCATCCGAGGAGCAGGAAAATCAACGTTAACTTAAAAGTTACCCAGCTCAAACAGGCATCCAGATGTAGTTTCCAGGGTTTGAGTCACAAGGTATGTCCATTTTTGCAGAATAGATTGGGAAGGTGGGGAGATCCAAATTGTTTTTAAAATTTGCCTAAAAAGAGTCCTCCACTCTGGCCAAACAGCTTCAACAGGCAGCTGTTCCACCCAAAAGCCAAGAAAATAGCTATGGGTTACTCTCTATGAAATTGAGACACAGTCAGCAGAAATGCATAAAGCTCATTTCTGGATTCGGTGTGTGTCTGATTCCTTCAGTCTTAATAGGTTTACAGGGCAGAAAAGATGGGAACAAAGGAACACTTTAAGTTTAGCTCTACTACCGCCTCTTTGCCTCAGGCGGACAGAATTAAATCCTCAGTTATGTTCCTCCATTTCCTCTCAATATTCAACTGGAGTTCAACAGAAGCTTTGCTTTACCAATTCAAGTCGTATTGATTTATCTTCTGTTTTAAAGATGGTTGTCAATATAGTTTGTGCTATCACACGAAACAAATCAACCTTGTCCTCTCAATTTTAACAGAGGCATCAATTAATCAGTTTATTTTAAACACATTTAGAATTTAAGTGCAGTGGAAAATAAATTTCATACAATTGAAATTATCCGTAAATTCATAAATCAATGGTAAATTGCGGTTGTTGGTTTGCTCACTGAGCTGGTGGGTTGCCATGAAAACATTTCATCACCATCCTGGGTAACATCATCAGTGCGGGTTCTGTTAAGCACTGTTGTTCTACTCCGCTTGATATTTATATCACAAAAGTTGCACTGATGAAGTTACCTAGCATGGTGACAAAACACTTGCATGCCAACCCGCCAGCTCTGCAAGCTAACCAACAACCGCATCCACAACCCAAGCTGCAAGTCTTTGCAACAACCAATAGTAAATTATAATCTTAAAAATCTTAAATCTACCTTGCATTCTAGATTTGGCCCTTTATCTAGGTTTCTCGAGGGATTAAAAATCTGAAGATGGCCCATCTGTTCCTTTCCAAGTTCCAGAGCTATTGAATAGAGCTTAGTGTAATTTCCAACATTAACACTTTCAGATGCATTATCTTGTGCAATCTCTCTTCACCACCTCTCTCCCCATCAACTGGTTTTCCTGACAGTTAACATTTGCACATTCATGAATATAATTATATTTGCCACTACCCTATCTGGTTGATCTTGGCTCTGGCATTGCAAAATCAATGAACTGTAAAAAAAAAAGTCTTCTGGTGGATAGTCAGTTCTCTCTTAGATGACCTTCAAGAAAGATTTTGCTCCTGCTAACCCACATCACTGCATGGGAACCTTTAAACTCAGGAATTTTCGTCAGGGAAGACGGCAGCTCAATAGAAACAAGTATCTTATTAATTGCAGTTTGCTGGATTTCTGAAACAGATGATAATTTCTGTTTGACCAGATCACGTTTATGTGGACCACGGTCCGGTTTCCACACAGTTGTGTGCAACTCAACTTTATTTTGTGCAACCAAAATCTTTTTCTCACAATCAGATTGATCTGTATTTAAGTAATAAATGTTTGATTTCAACAGGCTTATTAACTTGCACATCATCATTTGCCCACCATGATTTTTCTGTCTGTCAGTCACTTCCTGGTATAGTGACCTGCAGTTTCACAGCTGTGGCAGCATTAAAATGAGAGTTGCTGTTGTGCCCTGATGCACACTGAAGTGCAGAAAAATACTGTAACTGGATTGGAGATGCACCGTGCGGATTCTTATAGAGTGGTATATGTTGAATGTTAGCGTCCATGGACATGATGCACTAGCCAGTGCCATGGAAAGCGCCCTGAGATGTTGGTGCACAGTGTCCAACATGAAGGTTCTTTGGACCAAGCAGGTACCTGCTCTAATTTCAATGTTCAGGGCAGATGGCAAGATAGAAAGCTGCAAATTAATAAGGTATGATGCCTTGATAAGAGGGATTGCATCGTAATGACCTTAACAGGCGATTGACCACTGCTTGGTGAAAATCTCTCCTCAACACTCCGCATATACACAAAGGAAGCAGCAATATTATCCTGATGGTCAGGATCAGCTTCAATAGACATCTTGTACGATTCTGCCTGAATCTCACAGCAGCCAATATTTGAGACCCCTACAAGTCTCCAATCAATGTTCTTTTCAGAACTTTGCAAATGGGACTTGGTGCCTATATTTTACTAATTTTTTTTTTCAAAAGATTCACTCCACTCGAACCACAGTTTAAAATTATGTAAGTCTCATATTTAAGAATAGTTTAACTTTTTTTTAATGTTAGGATCGGTCTGTTTTGGCTTTTAAATCATCCCTTTTGCCACCTTAATCCTGCCTCCCAGTGATGCAAATTCCAGATAAAGTAACTTGATGGCTTTTGATTTCCCTATTGTTGCCATGCTTCACAGTGCACACTCATGGCAGCAATGATCACCAAGAGCTACATATCTTCATATCTTTGTACTTCTACCCTTCTCAGGTTGTGTTTTGCATCATTAATTTAAAAAGTAAGTCCTTGCCCCAGTAGGAATTTTTTTAAAAACTTTACAAATACAGAGCTCCAATAAATTTGCCTCAGAGTCAAAATTCTAGCTGGGAATGCCCCTGCGTATCCATAGTTTCCAAAGAAATCTGTAAATGCCAGGTGTGACTAGTCTGTGAGCTCTTGAAAGTCCACACTACTTCTGTTTTGAACCTGGTAGGAAGAACAAAGACTTTAGCACAAAATACTGCTTCTCCCTTATTGGTCTTTCCACATGTTCCTGCCGACTGCTTATTTGTTCAATTACTTACAGATGTTGACTCTGTGTGGGGAGTTCGCCTGAAGCCTTCTAAGCTTTAAACTCACATGAAATAGCTTCTCCTGAGTTCAGTGGATTTTTTTTTTTCAACATTGTACCTTGCCTTACAGTATTAAGCAACGTTTCCACCACTGCCACCATAAGACATTAGTGGATAGATAGTTTAAAGCAACCTGTTCAGAGTCATGATTTGGAGATGCCGGTGTTGGACTGGGGTGTACAAAGTTAAAAATCTCTCAGCATCAGGTTATAGTCCAATAGGTTTAATTGGAAGCACACTAGCTTTCGGAGCAATGCTCCTTCATCAGGTGATGGTGTTCAGGGTCATGGTATTACAACTCAAGAGCAAGTGGGACTTGAACCCAAACCTTCTGACCCAAAGATAGGGAGACCACCATTGAGCCATAACAGCCTGTTACTGGATAGAAGGATACTCCTGTTTTCCTAAGAGCTCTAAGTGCCTGTTTGGTTTAGCGTGGTAGAAAAACAACTATTACCTCATTTTATTAAGAGGCTCTTATATTGACAAGTAGTGATTTGTTGTAACTTGTACTCAATTGCAAGAGCTAACTGGGTTATTACAGCACAGAGGCCTGGTTACCCATCTTATCTACCTCAAAGGGATGTCATATGTTTAATCAACCTGTTCAGAAAAACTATCTACATTAGCTAGTTAGGGTGTGTCTCATGGTGTAGTGGTAGAATCACTACTTTTAGGCCAGAAGACCTATGTTCAAGTCTCACCAGCTCTAAAGGCATGTCATAACACATCTGCACACACCGACAGGTTAGGAGGGCTCGTGTGGTGCAGATCTTTCCTGAGTGAGAAGGTTCAAGTCTGGCCTGTTCCAGAGGAGAATCAAAACATGCCCAAACAGACTGATCAGAAGTAACTACATGAACTAGTTAGACCTGGTCTCCAAGAGGTTTTCGCAGCATTCATAACACATCTGTCCCCTTTGAAATTCTAAGCTATTCTCAAAGTGCACCAAGCCAAGATTTGTGACATCATCAGATTCCATTAATTTCCATTCAATATCCAACATTAACCCTTTCAGAATACTTATGTAACATTTTGCCTTGGTTTTTAAATCTAAACTTAAGCATGTAAAATAAAAGCTTGAGTATGTGAACTCAAGAATCATACAGCCAAGAAGTTGCCATTCAGCCCATCATGTCTCTGCGTTCAAATTGGTTATTGCATTTCCTTGCATTATAACAGTGCTGATGTGGCAAACTTTAAGATGGACAAGTGAGTGGATTTGCGTGTGAATGGGGTGCAAAATGGGCAAATGTTTCAAGTGTGTCAAGAAGTTGGCTCCAGCTCAGTAATCTGTGGCATTTTACCAGAGCAAAATGAGAGGCAGGCAGCCAACTCAAATCGTAGGAAGTCAAGCAGCAGTTTAGGCATCTTGATGATACTGTTTTAAATTGTTTTTTTTGGTTCCTGGGCTTCAGGACGTCTGGTGCTACAGCAAATCAACATCTGAAGAAATTATCTTCCTGTTGAGGGATGCGGGGGGGGGGGGGGGGGGGGGGGAGAAGGGGGAAGGGGGAAGGGCAGGGGTTCTTTGCTGCAGCAAGCCTTCCCTCACTCTTTCCCCCCACCCCCTCCCATCAACCAAACTTGAAGTTGGGGATTTGATCTCACACTTAACCCAGGCCAAAGCCCTAGTGATCAAACCCTACATACCCCAACCACCTTCACCCCAGGATCATGAATGAGACTGACTTGGCTGCAGCCTGCAGAGAAACCCAGCCTGTTTCTTATATATTCCAATCACGTCCATTAATTTTAAAAACCCTTTTCCATCTTAAAATAGGATTTCCAAAATTCAGCAGTTGCTTTTAGTCATTAAAACAATCCTTAGTCATAAAATTCCTTTGTTTCAGTGTATAATACAGTGACAATATACACAAGGTGAGAGTTAGGCCTTTGCAGCCAACATAAACAAGAATGTGGTAATCCTGAGCTCTACCAATCTCTGTTGCCAACTGTAGTTGAGAAAATTCCATTCAAAGGTCGAACAACAGTTTTATTTATTAATTTAGCTGTGAATAATAGTAGACATACTCTTTAAATGGAACAGAGTCATTCACTGCAAGGTGTAGTTTGTGAATATTCTTGATTGGGGACAAGACCAGTCTTGGCTCTGATGCCCTTCAAAAAAAAATTAAATCGGATGCTAACGTTCTATGTTTGTATGAAAAGACTAGCAAGCTGGGGAAGCCATCCTTAAAAATTGTTAATACCTGCAGGAAGGATGAGGCAAGAATTTAAACAATTGAAGCAATGCTTTTATTAAAAATAACATTTAGAAATATTGCAACATACTCACACTAATTAAGTAAAGTCATTTTTTAAAAGTCCTGCTGACACAAGCACCCTCATGGGGAATACATCATTTTTCTGGATGCAGATCCTCATCAGCATATAATCCTGGCAGACAGATGTGTGTTGATATGGGCATATTTTCTAAATTGCTTTTAGGAAAATAACTGAGTGCATGTGGCTGACACTACAGCAGAAGCCTTAAAATTAGAAGGGAGAATGGAGGCACATTCAGAGAATTTGTAAAATGAATATATTGTATTGGGAGGTTCAGATATTACAAACGGTCCAAAATTTGACTAGTTTATGAATATATTGAAAACAGGAGATAAAATACCTGCCTACCAATCACTCCCAGTATTTCTTTCCTTCATAAAAATCTACAATCGTCAGTCATTTTATATTTATTTAAGCAGTTGTACTTCCATTCAAAGAAACTCTCACACCTCTAGGATAAATTAGTTCATTGTAGTGGGCACAATTTATGGAGTACATAAGACCATAAGATATAGGAGCAGATTTAGGCCATTCAACTCATTGGGTCTGCTTTGCCATTCAATCATGGCTGACGTTTTTCAACACCATTCTCCTGCCTTCTTCCATAATCCTTGATCCTCATACTAATCATGAGCCTATCTATCTTGGTCTTTTAGATTAGATTACATTACAGTGTGGAAACAGGCCCTTCGGCCCAACAAGTCCACACCGACCCGCCGAAGCGCAACCCACCCATACCCCTACATTTACCCCTTATCTAACACTACGGGCAATTTAGCATGGCCAATTCACCTGACCTGCACATCTTTGGACTGTGGGAGGAAACCGGAGCACCCGGAGGAAACCCACGCAGACACGGGGAGAACGTGCAAACTCCACACAGTCAGTCACCTGAGGCGGGACTTGAACCCGGGTCTCTGGCGCTGTGAGGCAGCAGTGCTAACCACTGTGCCACCGTGCCACCCATCTTAAGTACAATAACTTGGTGTCTGAAGCAATGGGTTCCACAGATTCATTACCTTCTGGTGAAGAAATTCCTCATCTTCTCAATTCTAAAAAGGTCATCCCTTTGCGGAGGGTGTGCCCTCAGGTCCTAGTCTCTCCCATGAAGGGAAACATCTTCTGCATGCCCACTCTATCTAGGCCTCAGTATTCTGTAAATTTCAAATCAGAACCACCCCCTCCCCACACCTAGAGTCCTCAACCGTTCCTTGAAATGACAAGCTCTTCATCCCGAGGAGGAAAATCTCCTTTGAACCCCCTGCAAGGCCAACACATCCTTCTTTATATAGAGGGCCCAAAACTGCTCACAATATTCAAAATGTAGCCTCAGCAGTACACGCTGGTCTTGAAATGAATGTTAACTGAACATGTATGTTAACTTCAAAGAGAATTCTGAACTCCTAAGTTTCTTTGTGCTTCAGATTACCAAAGCTTTTCCCCATTTAGAAAATGGTCTAAGACTCTATTCTTCTTACCAAAGTACATAACCTAACACTTGTATTCCAACTGCCACTTTTTTGCCCACTCTCCTAACCTGTCCAAGTCCTTCTGCAGTCTCCCCACCTCCTCAACACTACCTGCCCCTTCACCTATCTTTGTCTCATCAGCAAACTTAGCAATAATGCCCTCAGTTCCTTCATCCAGATTGTTAACGTACAACATGAATAGTTGTGGTCCCAACACTGACCCCTGAACAACTCCAATAGTCATCGGTTGCCATCCTGAAAAGAAACTCCTTTATCCCCACTGTCTGGGTTCTGCCAGTCAGCCAATCTCCTATCCATGTGAGTACCTTACTCCTAACAAGATGGGTTCTTATTTTATTTAGCAGCCTCCTATGTAGCATCTTCTCAAAGGCCTTCTGCAATTCCAAATAGATCATGTCCACTGGCTCCCCCTTGTCTAAGTTGCTCATTACCACATAGAAGAATTCTAACAGATTTGTCAGGCATGACGTCTCCTTGACAAAGCCATGCTGACTCAGCCTCATTTTACCATACGCTTCCAAGTATGCCACAATCTGATCCTTAATAATGGACTCTCAAAATCTTACCAATGACTGAGGTCAAGCTAACTGGTCTGTAATTTCCTTCTCCGACCTCCCTCCCTCCTTAAACAGGGGGTATAACATCAGCCATTTTTCAGTCCTCTGGTACCCTCCCTGACTCCAGTGATTCCTGGAGCATCACCATCAATGCCTCCACAAATGCCCTCAGCTAGCTCCTTCAAAACACTGGGGTGAGTTTCAGTCCTTTCAGCGTCCTCAGCACTTCCTCCTTAGCAATGGCACTCCACTCACCTCTGCCCCGACTCTCTTGATGTTCTGGTATGCTACTAGAACTTTCCACCGTGAAGACTGATGCACATCACCAATCTCACTTTAATGGGAACATCTGGGCCACTAATTTTATCTTGTTGCAGAAAGTAGCCCTCCAGTATGTCTTAAAACAACTGTGGATTCACGCAAGCAATCTGACGAAGGTTAATATATTGAACCCAAAAACTTTCTTGGTTATTAAATATGCTCAAGGTCATGCTATTTAACAATTAGAAAGGAATTGTGTGTACACTAATTTACTGGTCAGCATAAAACTTTGTTTTCAGCAGAAAGCATTCAGAATGTTAACAAATCTTATATTTCATCTAGTTCTAAGCACTCCCATTGTAGTTTAGCCTTGATGAGCTTACCACGTGGTCTGTGCTGTTAATAAAGTCAAATTTAGCTGTTTCACAATGTAAGTTCTGAAACAAGGCAGAGTTTTGAAAGGCCTGTAGGGTCTAAAACTGTGTTTCTCAAAACTTTATATTTAATCACAATTTTGGCCAGAACTTAGAATGGGACAGTGCTACTAGAGAATGTTTAATTTTCCATGGGTCCAGGATAATGATAGTCAATTATGGGAGCGCTGTACCAGAGATGTGATGTATTGAGTCAGACATTAAACTGTAAGCAGGTAGGCAGTTCTCAGTTTGTTAGACTTCCACCATATTCCTTTGTTATTGCTCACAAGTGCTGCCAATGTTCAGAGATGTAGCAAGATTTTGAGGTCAGAAACCAAACTGGTAAACACAAGCATTGGTGGGGGGGGGGGGGGGGGGGGGAGAGGAATTAGAGAGAAATCTAACTGATGTGCAAAGGGACACAGTTATAAGATTCATGACAGGAGTGCGGAAACAAGTTAAATAGGCTTTGACCATTTGGGCTGAAGCTGCAGTTAATGAAATTCAATAACCATTAACTGTGAAAAGTAAAGGAGGAGTTGTGATCATTGCAAGCTGAAAATATTATACTTTTGCTTTTTCACATCACAGACATTGGATATCATCCCCAATACATACAACGTCATTGTTAGCAAACAATTGAAAAATTGTATTTTTCCCAATTTACAACAACTGCACTATTGATTTCTTCATAAGGCAATAAGAATGTGTATGTACAGCTGTCACCTTCAAGAACTATGAAGGGAGTGAGATACGAGGGGGAAAAATGCGAAGTCCATTTAATCCCTTTATGGAACTTTTTGTTTCAAAAAAAAGTTTAATTTTCTCACCAATGCATTTTAAATGAGGAAGACTTGCTCTACTTGAAGCACTGCGCTCATATCCTTATACATTTGAACATGAATGTATTCAAAAGAAAATGTTCGCTATGGACATAAAATACAGGAGAATAAAAAGAGCAGCTCTCGGGGGCTATGGGACATTTCAAATTTCCATTATTATGCTGCAAGCCAAACTTTCACCAAGAGCTACTCCAGGTCAGATAAACCCAAGTCAAAAATGATGATTTTGGGATGAATAAAGTGAGGACTCCAGATGCTGGAGATCAGAGTTGAGAGTGTGTCGCTGGGAAAGCACAGTAGGTCAGGCACACCAGAGGAGTAGGAGAATCGACGTTTTGGGCATAAGCCCTTCATTTTTTTTTCTGATGAAGGACTTACGCCCAAAACGGCGATTCTCCTGCTCCTCAGATGCTGCCTGACCCGCTGTGCTTTCCCAGCAACACACCCTCGACTGATGATTTTGGGATGTCTATTTTCAATAGTTTTATGAAACAACATGCCGGAGTTGATAATAGGTTACCTGGAGTGATGGTTTGCCTCTAAAGTGATTTTAAAAGTGTTTGACAGATTGTTTGCTCAGGGTTGAATCATATGCTTATCCAGTATGTCGGCTAGTGGTGCAATGTCATCAACTATTAATCAGATTCCTTTAGGGCAAGTTTGCTTTAAGTTTGTAGCCTGCTCACCTGGATTAAAGTTTGCCCCGCACAATAAAAGGTTTTCTGCATTATTTTCCATTTCCTTGATTAAATTCACCACGTTGCCAATCATACTCTTTTTAAAAGAAGAGCTAGCTCCATAAACTTTTTGAAAAACAGAAGAAAAGTGCCCTGGCCAGTTATCACATTTGCCCCTTCCACTGCAGGACTTTGAGGCCTTTGCAGTTCATCACATAATCCCAGCTGATGCTACACTAACTCCAGAGCAGCCAGCTGTTTCTCGACCCAAATATACAAATTAGATTCTTGATTTCTGCTTCTATCTACCTCAGCCTTAAAAAGATTCAAGAACTCAATTTCCACCATCTTTTGAGGAGATCTCCACAGACTCACAACGCTGAGAAAAAAATTCATCTCCGTCTTAGGTGGATACCCATTATTTTTAAACAGTTTTAAATGCTTCCGCAAGCAAGATTGTGATTTCCCACATCTAGGATACTGAAGAGTCTTGACAAGCTATACGCCTCAATCAATTTGTCTCTTACGCTACTAAATTCCAGGAAATAAGCCTAGCCTATCCAACGTTTGTTTAAACAAAATTGTCTCATGGGACTTTGGCATCACTGACTTTTTTTCCCCCTCACAAGCCAACCCATCCATCCCAGATATTAGGCTCAAAAGTTTCTCTGAACTGCCTCCAAACTTAAATAAGAAACCAATACTGCAGAGAGTATTGTTATCTTTCCTGATTACTTGCCATATCTGTTAACTGTCATCTTGTGATTCAAAAACAAGATCACCCAGGGCAACAAATTCATGGGAACACTACATCCTGCAAAATTCTTCTTTGTGCCATTCACCACCCTGACTTGGAAATATATCACCGTTCCTTCAGTGTCACTGGGACAAAATCCTGGAAGTTGCAGCCTAACAGAATTGTGGGTATCTCAACATCAGATGGACTGCAGTCATAGCTGTTCAAGTAGTACCACCATCTTCTCATGGGAAACTAGCAATGAGCAATAAATATTGGCCCAGCCAGCTATGCCCATACCCCATGGATGATAAAAAGAAAACTGGTATACTAAATGCATTATTACTGTAAACAGTCTCCATGATCTGGAAGATCAAAATTGACACTGGGAAATTTGTATATCAATCAATTAAATAAATGAATCTAAAATTTGAGGAAAAGCTAGCATTAATAATAGTGACCATAGAACGAGTTGATTATTGTTAAAGCAGATGTCTGTGTAGAGTTTGCACATTCTCGTGTCTGTATGGGTTTCCTCCCACAGTCCAAAGATGTGCAGGTCAAGTGAATTGGTCTTGCTAAATTGCTCATAGTGTTAGGTGCATTAATCAGAGGGAAATGGATCTGGGTGGGTTACTCTTCAGAGGGTCGGTGTGGACTTGTTGGGCTGAAGGGCCTCTTTCCACACTGTAGGGAATCTAATCTGATTCCCATCGGCAAGTAAACCTGCTATCCTTGCCTGGTCTGGTTTCTAAGTGACTCGAGACCCCCAACACAACATGGTTTATTTATTCACCCTTTGAAACAGTCTAGCAATCCACTTGCATTTTAGAAGGCGGCTCATCACCATCTTCTCAAAAGTAATTAGGAATATGCAAGAAATATTACTATTGCCAACAAGGCCCACATTCTAACAATTTATTTTTAGAAAGTTAAATTATGCCACTGGCAGAGGGCAGAAAGGAGGTGGCTGGAATCATGGAATCCTGGAATCCCGACAGTGTGGAAACAGGCCATTTGGCCCATCGAGTCTGATCAACCCTCTGAAAAGCATCCCACCCAGACCCACCCCTTATCCTATCCCTGTAACCTTGCATGTCACATGGCTAACCCACTTAACCTACACATCCCTGGACACTATTGGCAGTTAAGCATGGCCAATCCACCTCATCTGCACATCTGTGGGCTGGGAAGGAAACTGGAACACCCAGAGGAATCCCACGCAGACACGGAGAACAGCTGTCTGGAGCTTGCATAGATGCCCGAGGCTGGAATCGAACCCAGGTCCCTGGTGCTGTGAGGCAGCAGCGCTAACCACTGAGCCACGGAAAATTCAGAGAACAAGTGTGAAGCTAAATTACGTTTTTCATATTTAATTGGCTGCATGCATTTAAATGGCTGAACAAGCTCCTTAAAGGAGGAATTGCAATTGTAATGGAGAATAGTAATGTCGAGCTCCTAATTTCTCAGACTGATGTGGAAATGCTGTGGCTCCAATTTAGCAGTGTGATGTATTGAAAAGTAGATATCACGTGTTGCAGCATGGGCCATGTAGACGGAAATGGCTGGGACTTTAAGAGGGACCTGCATAACCACAAATTTCTCTTGTGCAATAGAAGTTTTACAGGATCATCTGTACATGACAAGGGTGCTTATGACAAATAACATGACAACATAACCAAATCAGAGAAAACAGAAGATACTGAGTACCTAAATAGTCAAGCAGTAACCTTTTAGAATATCATTTGGTTCCACATTCTTGCCTAGAAGCAAAGGAATTCTCTAATATTCTTGTTAAATGTCACACATTTTGTAATGCATGCTAACTACATTGAAATCTTACATTGTGAATTCTTTCTCTACTACATTATTACAGTACTATTCATTCTGTACAATATGACTGATTATAAACAGGAGAGTGCACAACCAGTTAACACTACTCACTTCACCTACAAGAGACAAAAGCACATAATGCAGAGGACTTGCACACCAACTCCATATGCATATATGACTATCACTGGGAATGGAGCACTTCTTCACTGGGTCCTGCTACCGAACAGGATTGATGCTGAGCCTCTTCTGCAGCAGAATTCTGGGAAACGTGAGGCATTAGAAATCTGACTGCAGGAAGGTGCAAACTTCTCAAAACTGAGTTGGCTTTTTTTACATTTGGATATTATTTGGACTTTGTCTACCATCTACAGGCTTTTAAACCCCAAATATTAGATTACTCAACCACTACCTTCTGACGAATCTCATCTCTCCTCCTTTTAACCTCAAGTTCCTACAGTGAACTTTGATCCTTCTTCTAGATCCATAATAATTAAAATACCATCATTCAGTATGAATTAGGCCACATTAACACAAAGATAAATTACAATTGCATCTTTCTTCCAGAATCTGTCTGCATTTGATAAAAAGATACAAATCAATCTGTTAATACCTTAAAGAAATTTCATAGGAATACATTAACTCATTCATTACCAATATCTCACTTTTTTCTGACAGAAGGTTAGAGAGATTCCGTATAGAACTTGGTTTTAATTAAAATATCCTCAACCCTTCAGCCTCAAAGACAAAAAGGCTTTTCTGATTTCATTTAGTCCACTGAAATTTGAGAGAAGGGAATTCTGAAAACCATTACAAAAAGACTGCTTCAGTTTCCTATTTCACAGGTAATGATGTGCTTTGGGGTGGCACAGTGGCAAAAGACTAGCAAGTTCCACGTTGTTTTGGATAGTTAGGGACAAAAAAAAACTGCAGGTGCTGGAAGACAAGCAGGATGCTGGAAGAACACAGCAAGCCATTGTGTAGTTAGGAGCAAATTTTTTAAAAAAAGAGTTCTAATGAGTCAGCTGGAATAGCTGTGAGCTACTGTTAGAGAAAAGAGAACTTGTAAGTCAGGGTTTCTATTTCAGAACAAGGATTGAAAACTGCGCATCTGTTTTGGGGTTCAAGTAAATCAAGTTCCTCATAACTGAGAAGCTGACCAACACCCATGGTCTGGTATTCAAAATGAAGAGGGACACTGGACTGGACAGAAGGTGACTGCTGCGCTTCAGTTTCAGCTGCTATTTTCAAACCAGGTGGAGAAATTGGGATTGGGGTGTAGAAATCAGGGATAAACAGCAGAAAACAGCATTTTAAATTTTAAAACACCATTCACTAATACTGACATCCAAGTTCATGTCATGTCTACATGAAACACTACAGTTTAGCCAATTTTTCCTCAACTTTGAAATAAATTTCATCCTTCAGTCTTCATGCCAGTGCCACCTGATGATGTGGGAGCTTTGAAGTATTCCATGCCTCAAATCAGTTTTAAATATAGTTTTAAACCTTTTGCAGATGTACAGTGCACACCACATAATAGCTGTACCAATAGGAGTATCATATACATAATCTAGGCATAAGCATTTAACTTAATTACAGCACAGAAGCACACATATGCACCATAATAATAGCTGTATGTAACTTGTTCAAGAGATGCAAAATATTTGTTGTTAGACACTAAACAAATGTGGCTTTAAACATTCTGTTACAAATTATTTATATAGAATCATTTAACATGGAAAAAAAATCCAGGATGCTTCAAACAGTTTAACTTTAAAAATGGCTGGATGTTGAATCTAAAGATATTTAGCAGTATGATCTAAAGCTTGTTCATCACTTGGGTTTTAAGGAGAATCTAAATTAGGAGAAGATGGAGAAATGGAGGAAATTCTAGAGAGTGTGGGAACCAAGGCAGCTGAAAATGTGGCAGTACAAAAGAGCAGAGATTAACAACAGATCACCATCAAAAGGAACAGAAAACTCAAGAGGGGAGAGGTGACAGAGCTTTAGGAGGTTACAGATACAAGGAAAGGAGATTGAAACTTATGGATGAACATTTCAAATTGCAAGACTTTGGGGAACTGAAGTGAGATACAATATTGTTCTATAAAGGCAGGATTGATGTCTGGCTGGGGTGGGGGTAGGGGGGCTGATTTAGTCAAGGATAGGATAACAACAAACAACTTCATGATATCTAATGTAATAACTTACAACACAAAAACTCAGTTTGTTATTAGAAATCAGAATCCCTACAGTGTGGAAACAGGCCTTTTGGCCCAACAAATCCACATCAACCCTCCAAAGTATAGTGTATCCCACCCAGATCAATTCCCCTATCCTATTTGTCCTAATATTTACCCCTGTATAATGCACCTAGCCTACACATCCCTGAACACTATGGGCAATTTAGCATGGCCACTTCACCTAACCTGGGCACCTGGAGGAAACCCACACAGACCCAGGAAGAATGTACAAATTCTACACACACACACACACACACACACACACACACACACACACACACACACACACACACCACCCAAGGCTGGAATCGAACTCGGGTCCCTGGTGCTGAGGCAGCAGTGCTAACCACTGAGCCACTGTACCCTGAATAGCAAGAAAGGTTGGAAGTGCCATGGTAAATTATGTTTGCAGATAACACTAAGCATATGATAGGGATGATGAGAATATGGGCTATAAATGTGTTGCTGAATAAGCGCAGCAGGTCAGGCAGCATCCAGGGAGCAGGAGAATCGACGTTTCGGGCATAAGCCCTTCTTCAGGAATGGGGAAAGTGTGCCAAGCAGGCTAGGATAAAAGGTAGGGAGGAGGGACTTGGAGGAGGGGCGTTGGAAATGCGATAGGTATGATGAGAATATGATCTAGTATTTGGAGAAATTGATTTTTTTTTTTTTACAAAAATCACATTGAAAGACAGGGACATGAAGACCAGCAGAGCATTGACCCAATACATGGAGTCTAGGTTAGAGGATCAAAGTGATGATATGAGATTATGGAGTCAAAGAAAGTGAGCAGTTGGGTCAGCAATGGCTGAAGATGAAAGTATAGGAATGGAAATCATCTCATGGATTGGCTCTATTTGCAGTAATTAGAAGATGTGTAGTGGAGTGTTGAGTGATCAAGAAGTACCACTGAAACTTAAAGGAAATCTCCATAAGACAGTTGTGAAATTGACCTTGTTATTATATTGCAGAAATCTGGGCAACATCAAGAACAATGACTAGATATTAAAGAGATGTGGATACTGAGGTAAGTGTGTGGAGCATTTGGAACAAAATGAGAAATCAGCTCATTGGCATCAATGGGAACACTGAGGAAATTAGCCACGGCGAGACCAGAATAGTATGGCCAGTTGATGGGCGCCTGAATGGACGGAGAAGAGCAGGAGAGCTAAAGCATGCTGTGATGCAATTGCTGGAAGAGGAAGACCTAAGATAAAAGTTGTAGAGGTGACTAAATGAAATGCAGCAGATTTGAAGAGGAGGAGGAATGGGTAAATAAGAGGAGGAGGAATGGGTAAATGACAGGAGGAGATGGAATCGGGTGATCAGCCTTCACTGTAGCAATCCAAGCAAACTGGGAGAAACCAAGAAGGAGAAAGGGAAAATGCAACAGTAAATAGGGTGATGCAGTGACATTTCACTGTTGTGCCACGGACTAAGATTGGCCACAAGTTTGTGTTTCATTTTTGATTCAAAAACAAAAACTCAAAATTATATATTCTCTTTTCTGACATCAACATGGCAGTTTCAAAGAAAATGCAGCAAGTTACTTCCAACTGACAACTGGAAGAAAAGACTTGCATTTATATAATGCTGATAACACCTGTAGAATACCACTAAACATTTCGTATCAACTGTATTACATTTGAAATTAATTCACTATTGAATTGCCAGAACATACAACTGCCAATTTGCACACAAGATCCTTCAAACATTAAGTGACCAATTAAACTATTTGTCGAGATGTTGGATAAAGGTTAAATATGGACCGGAATACTGGGACAACTCTCCTAAACATCATCATTTGGTGTTTCATTCGCTTTTGCATTCACTTGAACAGGTTAAATGCTTTGGATTTATAGCTCTCTAAAAAAAAGGTAGAACCACTGACAATGCAACAATCTCTTTTTAATGCATTGAAGGGTTAATCTGGATTATTGCACATATCACAGTCATATAGTCTTCCCCCTACAGAATATCTCATGGCTATAATGTTCTCAACTCTGAAAACGATTAGACTATTTTCCATCCAATGTGCTTAGTCTGAACTCTGCCAGATAATGAAGTGTAGAAAAAAAAACCAACCAACTGTGGGCTGATGGTATGAGCCACTCATTATTAAAAACAGATCTGAACAATATGGACTGTTATGCTATAAATTAATTCAATGATCCTGCTCTCAGTTTTAAAAAGGGACATATTACTATGACACTGTACATCTAATTCTCCATCTCTGATCCATGTTTCCTCTTTCTCCACAGGAGACATTAAGTCGTAGAAATAACTAGTGTTAATTTGTGTAAACATTTCCTGAAGTTCAACTCTGTCTCAGGTTTTCAAGTTACTTTATTTGGTCTGTCTGCACTAAAATAAAATTAAACACGACAATAAAATTGTTCCTGAATACACTGCATGTAGTGGCAGACACTATGCGTGCAGTTGTATTATGTGTCACAAGAGCCTACTTGAATGCCAGAATGTAGTTGTTTGGCAAAACGTCCAATCATTTTTGCATTTTGCGGTCAGCTTTTCAGGCATAAACCAAATCAACTAACATTTTTGGCCAAAATGGTTTTGAAATGAATTTATTGTAGTTACATTTTAGATGGGCTTGACATGACACAAGGAAAATCTGTTTAAATGTAGGAGATTGTTTGATGGTGACAGAAAATAGTGCTGCATTAAATCAGGCCACATCTTGAAATGTTTAACAATTAAACAAGACTCATTGGGAGTCCCAAAAAGAGAGGTCAAGTATTCATGTATCGAGTTGAGGAAACAAGGGGGATAAGGCAAGTCTGGTGTATTCCAGTTCAGAAAGTCAATTGGCGATGGATATAACTGGAACCAATCTTTCCACACTTATTTACACATTTACTTACAGTTAGAAACAAATGCTTC
Organism: Chiloscyllium plagiosum; assembly: GCF_037043375.1. Taxonomy (NCBI): domain Eukaryota; kingdom Metazoa; phylum Chordata; class Chondrichthyes; order Orectolobiformes; family Hemiscylliidae; genus Chiloscyllium; species Chiloscyllium plagiosum. Next base: position 42,643,906 of record NW_028270156.1, read on the forward strand.
CTAATCCTCAGTTTAAGGATGTAGGTTTGCTCACTGAGCTGGAAGGTTCGGTTTCAGACCCGGCTTTGTCCAGAGGCTCACTGATGTTACCGAGTATAGTGATGAAATGTCTGAAACCAAACCTTCCAGCTCAGTGTGAAAACTTACATCCAGAACCTCAACCTGAGCTACAAATCTTCTCAAAACTCAGTTTAAGTCAGTTCATACTTCGCGAAATTAGATAATGGTCACCACTTGCCGACATTTAAAAATGAGCTGGACATTTTTGCTGACTTTTCAAAATACCACAATATTTGTAATTCTTTCAATAGTCTAATGTGAGGTCCATCTGCATCCATTAAGAAGATTGAAATCTTGTGTTGGCTAAAAGTCACTGTTTTTGCTGGTCTGTGTCATGTATTTAGGTATCACTAAGATCTGTTACACCTCAGTGCTCAAGGTGAAAATGCTTTCCCCTAATTTCTTCAAAGGGCCAAGTCAAATAACGATATTGACGCTAAGGAGATTTACAGATAAATCTTTCTTCCTCCACCTCCACCATTATCATCACCTCACTCCCCCAGGAGGAGAGCCGTTAGTCCTGATCATAATTTCTATTGCACTCGGCAATTTTTTTCTGGAAGGTATTTAATCATGGGTATTGATCATGTTTATATAACCTTTCGTGAGATATGGGTATTATAGGCAAGGAAAACATTTGTTGCTACCCCTAATTGCCCTTAAACTTGCCACTTAGAGGACAGTTTTAAAAGTCAACCACATTGCTGTGAGTCTGGAGTCAGAGAGTCAGAGACCACGTAATGGTGATCAATGCTCTCCCCAAAATGACATTAGTGAAACAAATGGTATTTAAAAAAAATTGATAGAATTAAATGTAAAAGCAGCCTTACCCTTAAAATTATTAAACCAAACACTTTTCATAAATCTATTTAAAAAGTATAAACAATGCATTTTAATTTGTTCAGTGTTTGAAAGAGAAATTTCAATATTTACCTTTCTCCCCACTACTCAAAAAAAGTGTTAATTGCACATCGTACAGGCACCAGACACACTGAAGTACCTCATTCAAGTGACACTTTTTCCATACCTAGTTGCCAAACTGTATTCAATATTCAGCCAATATTTGCAGACATATTTGCAGATGAAAATTAGCATGGGAGGTGATATTGGCTAACTGTTCCTTCTTTAACTCGAACATCATTTTTAATTCAAGTCCAGCATTTCTAACACGTGCTTGTTTATAAATCACTGAAATGTGGAAAAGAAGAAAAAACCTTCCTGGCTTTGACGTTAATTAAGACAGACAGGAATTTGGCATTGATGATTAAGGTTCCTGCATTAAAACCACACAAAAAACATACAAACTTCTTAAAAGCAAAATGTGTTTAAAACATTTAGTATTTGACCTTAAATAACCTAAATGATTAAAATTATAAAAGTGAGACAAAGCAGCTTCCCTTTGAAAAAAAGGTCAGTCTCAGTCCAAAACATTTGTTTCCTTTATAACAAATGGTATTGTATTTGCATTCAATTTTTGTCCTCATCTAAATTCTTACCCAGTCCCTCCATTTTTGTAGAATCTCTCTCCTTCCTGTGGTACAAGTCCTAAAACATAGGACCTTTGATCATTTAGCTAAGTAGATTTTTTTGTTTGTATCCATCTAGATGAAGTGCAATTCTTTAAGTCACAGGACATCATACAGCCAAATCTGCTCCTATGTTCAATCAATGCCCACAAATATACACTCCCAGCAAGATAATTATCAAATCATCTCTTGTTTTGCCCCTCCATATTCTGGGGAAACACAGTCAATTGTAGCACACTATAAATACTCCAGCTGCACTCAACAAGTCATTATAGTTTGACAAATCTTACAAGACCTTCAGAGATCAACTACTTAGTCAACAGGAGAATTTGTATTTCTTTATTTCCTTTTCCCATTCAGTTATTCTTATCACTAATTAATGGGATTTTAAAAACCGAATAGGTTCAAGAAACAAACAAATGCATATAAAGAGGGAGAGAGTATTAACTAAAAAAGACAGCTAAGTGAGGATAACCTGTAGCTGTCTGTTGCAGTGTATGACTAAATTCTGGCATCATTGAAAAATGATAAAATGGGTCCCAGCTGATAAAAAAAGTGTACGAGAAAAGAACATAGCAAGACAGTGCGCATGAATACTTGGAAAGAACAGTCAAAATTAAAAGCCACAAAAAGTGGCAGCAAGTAGAACAAAAAGGAACTTATGATATGCATGGCCAGCCTGTCATCTGTAAATTTTCTCTTCTTGTTGAGCTATAATTGCAGACACACGTGCCACAGACTCTTGACTAAGCAGACAGGCACATGACCTCCTCACAATGCTACTGTGCAGCAAAACACTATTAACACAAGGTCCAAGCAATAATGGACACAAGCCACAGGCAACAAATTCCAGAGTAAAAATCAAAACGTACTGGAAATACTCAGGAGGTCAGACAGTATCTAAAGGAAATTGGAGACAGAAACAGAGGTAACATTTCAAGTTCATCAGAACTCTGGATGGAATGGATAAAATCTTATTCCTGAATGCTAGCCAGCGACATTTGGAGCAAGTGGACCTACGTGAGTGATGGTAAGTGTGACTCAGTTACAATGCCTGGTTCCAAGGTGCATCTCAAGGCAAATTTTGGAACACGACAAAATAATATACTAACATAAAAACAGTCTATTTCTCAGCCTTGATCCTCGAGACATGAAAACAAATTTAGTACTGAATTACTGGTCAACTTGGCCTGTTTACTCATATCATTAGAATAAGAAAGAACAACTAGAGATCATTAGCCTTGAAATAAAGGTAGCTGAAAGTTCTTCTAAAACTAAGATAGATTTTAATTCATATAGAGAATAAAAGTAAAACTCCACTGTAAAGATAGCAGGTCAAAAAAGGAGCATAGAGCCAAGTTGGAGAAGGGTGTTCCGTACACAAAAGAATGATGTTCAAGTAAACATCCAGGAAGACCAATGATGGCAACCAATTTTAAAAAGTCGACGAGGATCAAAAGTCTATTAAACAGGGTGAGTGGACCTTGTACATAATACGTTCTCTCTGACTGGATAAGCTAAGATGGACAGAACAACCTTCTCATATCTATACCTATCTTTCACTTTTGCAGGAATTCTAATCCCCTTTTCATGGATGTCTCTAAAGCCAGCTGAAGATGCAGCTTTCATTCAGCAGAATGAGCTGGCTTCAAACCTTAGCATCAGAAATGAAAGGCACAGATTACCCACAGCATTTTCCAGTACACTGAATGTTATTGATTAAATAAAATGTCATGATTTATAATGATGAATGCTTTTGCATTCTTCCAGATTAACCACTGATTTTGTCTTGAATAAAAGCAGATTTTTGTATAAATCAGCATTTGAAATGGAAACTAAAATTACTCAAGATCTTTCTAGCAGTTGTTTTTAAACTGGAGCCTCAAACTGATTGAAAGTCTTTGATTGAAACCCCCATTTGAAAGCACAGGTTTCATATAGGCTGAAGCGTGAAACTTTCTGATAGGAAACAAAAAGTATTCTATGCCTCGACATCATCTCCTCCATTCCCACTCCGAATGATACTTCCCAGACTTTGCACCCTTCATTTTATTTTAAACATTACAATCTTCTAACGTGATGAAACATAACTTAAACCACTTCCATTTTCTCACTTTGCATAAAGAAATGGATATTGTTACAATCTATATGGTTTCACTTCTCCATTGATTTACTATCTGAGAGCAAAAATTAGCACAAACCAAACATTGAGCTGGATTGCATATATAGTCAACTTTTAAATGATCAAAAGGTCGGTTTTATTAACAGTTACAAAAAAAAAGTTTGGTTTAGATTAGATTCCCTACAGTATGGAAACAGGCCCTTCAGCCCAACTAGTCCACACCGATCCTCAGAAGAGTAACCCACCCAAACCCATTTCCCTCTGACTAATGCACTTAACACTATGGGCAATTTAGCATGGCCAATTCACCTGACCTGCGCATCTTTGGACTGCGGGAGAAAACTGGAGCACCCGGAGAAACCCACATAGACACGGGGAGAACTTGCAAACTCCACACAGTCACCCAAGGTTGGAATCGAACTTGGGACCCTGGTGCTGTGAGGCAGCAATGCTAACCACTGAGCCACCCCAGAGTTCCCAAGTTCTATAAAATGGAACAAAAACAGTGGGAGTGGGGAAAATCAGTGACAATATATTTTAATTTAGATCACCAAACAGACTTTATAAAATAAATCTCAAGGGTCTGTGAACAGCCTCCAGTGTACAGGATTTACAGACATCACTTTCACGGAATTCATAATCACCCTCGAAAAGAAACCAGTGTGCAAAATGTCTGCAGTTTGCAGTACTTGCTCCACACCAGACTAAGAATCAGAATACAATTGGTGCAATTATAACAAATAATTCTCACTGCAATTCGTCAGGAAGGTTTGAGATTTAACTTGAAAAAATATATAAATGCCACAGCCTCCATTTCTTTTCCTAACAAAAAGGAAAATACAGAAAGAACTCTATAGTCATTGCACATATGAATCTCTTAATCCAATAGTGAACATTTTATAGAATTTTGCACAAATTCAGAAGGAGGCTGTTTTGTTTTAAAATCAAGCAATCACCTGAAAAATAGATGGTGAAAATTGGTGCATATGTTCAAGATGGAGATTGATACATTTTTGAACACCAAGGTATATGGGATGAGAAAGAAGATTGGCCACAGTCATATTGAATGGTAGGAGAGCCATATACTCTAATCCTGCTCCTACTGTTACATTCCTCTCCATTTTGTTGGAATAGTACAAACCCATGACGACGAGATAATCTATTGTTCAATATTAACTGGGAAGCTTATTTCTATGTTTGCTGGGAATGGATCAGAGAAGAAATAAGGAGACCCAACTGTGATACCATCAAAGGAATTGCTCGCTGCTATACTGTTGAGGTTTATTCCTGACGAAGGGTTTAATGCATGAAATGTCAACTCTCCTGCTCCTCGAACGCTGCCTGATCTGCTGTGCTTTTTCGGTGCTACCCTTTTCAACTCTGATTCTTCAGCATCTACAGCCCTCACTTCCTCCCAGGTTACAATCTATGCTTGACTACTAGATGAGTAATTGGAGGCTTATTAATCTATTTATTGCAGTACAGGTTTGTGCCTTCAGAACAAAGAAAATTGGAGGCAAAAACCACAATAATTGTAGAGTACTCAATGACTTAAATCCGCAGATAAGGGCAATATTATTTTCTTATACGGTGTTGTACTTCATTTATAATACAAAAAGAGAAAAGACAAAAGGCAATCTTAACAGTAACCAAAGACAAATGTGAAACATTTAGAAAGTTCATCTTTTGAAAAAGCAATGCATTTTTAGACAAGTCTTAGTATAAATGCATATAATACAATTAATTTAAGCAGTCTTAACTATTGTCACTAAATTCCTGACAAACATGAACTGAAGCAAATTAGTTTTCTGCAAAAGACTTGGAGCCAAATTGGCACAGAATATGCATGACCTTTCAATGCTGAATTAAAAAGAAGTTTACATGTCCACCAACACCCTGTGATATCATGAAAATCGACAACATGTTCCTTATTGGAGCCTGCTATACATTTAGTTTCACAATGCCATGTTTCAGACTAGTTAAATAGCCTCAAGTAAATCAAAAAGCGGAATGCTCCAGATTGGCCCCTTCAGGAAGGATCAGGTTACTTGAAGTTATTTCTTTTTCTAACTGATGAAAGGCTAAGCCAAATGTAATTGGCACTGATTGTATACCTAGACTGTAGAGATACCAGAAATACTTCCAGTCTGGACTTTGATTGGTGGAGTAACCTTGCAAATAGTCAGCTTTCTTGCAAGTAATATCCTGAAAGGTTCGAAGAAGTGAAATTTACAAGCAACCAGATGAACAATCGGAATGCTACACAGCAATTAACAATTAGGAGGGTCAAAAGCAAATAGGTGTTGGTACAATTCTGCTCCTAATCAGCTATGGCTTATTTATTTAATGTCACCTCATCTATTACAACTGTCTGCTGGTAACAAAGTGTAAAAGTAACGCACTTTGCAACACACACTAGATCAAAACTTGACTGCACCACTTGGCTTTCCAATAACTCTCCTGTTTGAGGAGGAGGAGACATAATCTAAACTTGATTAGAAGGATCCTTCTTTGTATTTTCCCCCGCTCGGTCATGACAAGTTACAGAATTTTCAATTTGTTTCCAAATTATTTCCATGGACTTTCTCCTGAGAAACAAAACAACAAAACTTGTCAACCCAGATGATTCTTGTCATTTGGTCTGGCACTTCAAGTTCATTTCCTTATTAGCACACAATTGAAGGCAAGTCAAACAGACTGACAGCGAATCATTAGCTTCCCTGGACCTTAGACTAAAATCCTAACTACCAGTAGTGTCTCCTAGGAATCTCTATCTTTCCATCACCCTTTGTTTCAGCTGCAACCTACTCTGAACTGTGTCCAGGCAATTTGGCACACTTATTCAACCCAACGTAAAGCTATTGAAGACATCCATTTAGAACTTCCTACATAAAATTATAGCAAATGCCTTTCAAATGAAACAATTAAAAATAACAAACATCAAGACTTCTTTTATAAAACTAGAAAATAGAGTTTCAACATGTATTGAACTAGTAAAATAAAGAAACCAGGGCAGCAAGGAGAGGAGAGGTGAAGCGAGGGCTGCCAGGAAGGGCGAGTTTTCCCGCATTAAAAGGGACTTACCTCAGGAGTCGGGCCTCCATTTTGCCAGAGTGGCGAGGGAGGAACGAAGGACTTCTGGGAAGACATATTTGTGTGGGTGCATTACCCAAAACACTACTCGGGTAGTGTCTCCCACCCATCCTCCTCCTCCTCCTCTAACCAAAAAAAAAAAGATCTGGGCGCCAGATTGGTAAGGTATCGAGTTTTTTTTTATTCCTTATTTTTTCATCAGTCTCTTTGGGAATTTAGAATAGTGGGAATGGAGGTTAGGGCAGTTGAATGTTCCTCCTGCAGAATGTGGGAGGTAAGGGTCACCACTAGTGTCCCTGCTGGCTACATCTGCAGGAAGTGCACCCAACTCCAGCTCCTCGAAAATCACGTTAGGGAACTGGAGCTGGGGCTGGTTGAACTTCGGATCATTCGGGAGGCAGAGAGGGTTATTGAGAGGAATTACAGGGAAGTAGTCACTCCTCAGGTACAAGAAAAAGGCAAGTGGGTTACAGTCAGGGGGCGGAAAGGGAATCGACTGGCAGTGCAGGGATCCCCAATAAGTATACCATTTTGGATACTGTTGGGAGGGGGCGATGACTTACCAGGGGAAAACAGTGTGGTACAGGGCTCTGGCACAGATTCTGTCCCTGCTGCTCAGAAGAGAAAGGGGAAGAGGAGCAGAGCAGTAGTCTTTGGGGACTCCACAGTTAGGGGAATAGATAGGAGGTTCTATGGGGACGAGAGAGACTCATGGTTGGTGTGTTGCCTCCCAGGTTCGTGATGTCTCTGATCGTGTTTTTGGGATCCTTAAAAGGGGAGGGGGAGCAGGCCCAAGTCGTGGTCCACATAGGCACCAACGACATAGGTAGGAAGAGAGATGGGGATTTAAGGCAGAAATTCAGGGAGCTAGAATGGAAGCTTAGAGCTAGGACAAACAGACTTGTTGTCTCTGGTTTGTTGCCCGTGCCATGTGCTAGTGAGGCAAGGAATAGGGAGAGAGAGGAGTGGAACACAGCTACAGGGATGGTGCAGGAGGGAGGGTTTTGGATTCTTGGATAATTGGGACCTCTACAAGCAGGATGGTCTTCATCTAAACCAGAGGGGTACCAATATCCTGGGGGGGAAATTCACTAAGGCTATTGGGGTGGGTTTAAACTAATCCAGCAAGGTAGATGGGAACCAAAATTGTAGTTCGAGTATAGAAAAGATTGAGAGTAGGAAGGTTCAAAATCAAGCTTCAGGGACACAAGATGGCACCAGCAAGCAAGAAGTTGGTTTGAAGTGTGTCTACTTCAATGCCAGGAGGATCCGGAATAAGGTGGGTGAACTTGCAGCATGGGTTGGTACCTGGGACTTCGATGTGGCCATTTCGGAGACATGGTTAGAGCAGGGACAGGAATGGTTGTTGCAGGTTCCAAGATTTAGATGTTTCAGTAAAAACAGAAGGTGGTAAAAGAGGGAGAGGTGTGGCATTGTTGGTCAAGGACAGTATTACAGTTGCAGAAAAGGATGTTTGGGGACTCGTCAACTGAGGTAGTATGGGCTGAAGTTAGAAACAGGATAGGAGAGGTCACCCTATTGGGACTTTTCTATAGGCCTCCGAATAGTTCCAGAGATGTAGAGGAAAGGATAGCAAAGATGATTCTCGATAGTAGTGAGAGAGAGAGAGAGAGACACAGGGTAGTTGTCATGGGGGACTTCAACTTTCCAAATATTGACTGGGAACACTATAGTACGAATACTATAGATGGGTCAGTTTTTGTCAAGTGTGTGCAGGAGGGCTTCCTGACACAGTATGTAGACAGGCCAACAAGGGGCGAGGCCACATTAGATTCGGTACTGGGTAATGAGCCCGGCCAGGTGTTAGACTTGAAAGTAGGTGAACACTTTGATGATAGCAATCACAATTCTGTTATGTTTACTTTAGTGATAGAAAGGGATAGGTGTATACCACTGGGCAAGAGTTACAGCTGGGGGAAAGGCAATAATGATGCAATTAGGCAAGATTTAGGAAGCATCGGATGGAGAAGGAAACTGCAGGGGAAACGCTTATTCAAGAAAACGCTCCTGAGTGTTCTAGATTAGTATGCACCTGTCAGGCAGGCAAGAAGCTGTAGAGTGGAATCTCTGGTCAAGAGGAAGAAGAAGGCTTACGTTAGGATGAGATGTGAAGGCTCAGTTAGGGCACTTGAGGGTTACAAGGTAGCCAGGAAAGACCTAAAGAGAGCTCAGAAGATGCAGGAGGAGACATGAGAAGTTGTTGGTGGATAGGATCAGGGTAAACCATAAGGCTTTCTATAGGTATTTAAGGAATAAAAGAATGACGAGAGTAAGATTAGGGCCAATCAAGGATAGTAGTGGGAAGTTGTGTGTGGAGTCAGAGGAGACAGGGGAAGCACTAAATGAATACTTTTCAACAGTATTCACTCTAGAAAATGACAATGTTGTCGAGGAGATTACTGAGATACAGGCTACTAGACTAGGTATGATTGAGGTTCACAAGGAGGAGGTATTAGAAATCCTGCAGTGTTAAAATAGATAAGTCCCCTGGGCCGGATGGGATTTATCCTAGGATCCTCTGGAAAGCCAGGGAGGAGATTGCGGAGCCTTTGGCATTGATCTTTAAATTGTCATTGTCTACAGGAATAGTGGCAGAAAACTGGAGGATAGCAAATGTGGTTCCCCTGTTCAAGAAGGGGAGTAGAGACAACCCAGGTAATTAATTATCGACCAGTGAGCCTCACTTCAGTTGTTGGTAAAGTGTTGAAAAAGGTTATGAGAGATAGGATTTATAACCATCGAGAAAAGAATAATTTGATTAGGGATAGTCAGGTTAGGTCGTGCCTCACAAATCTTATTGAGTTCTTTGAGAAGGTGACCAAACAGGTAGATGAGAGTAAACCGGTTGATGTGGTGTATATGGATTTCAGCAAGGAGTTCGATAAGGTTCCCCACAGTAGACTATTGTACAAAATGCGAAGGAATGGGATTGTGGGAGATATAGCAGTTTGGATCAGTAATTGGCTTGCTGAAAGAAGACAGAGGGTGGTGGTTGATGGGAAATGTTCATCCTGGAGTCCAGTTAACAGTGGTGTACCCCAAGGGTCGGTGTTGGGTCCACTGCTGTTTGTCATTTTTATAAACGACCTGGATGAGGGCGTAGAAGGGTGGGTTAGTAAATGTGCAGACAACACTAAGGTCGGTGGAGTTGTGGATAGTGACGAAGGATGTTGTAGGTTATAGAGAGACATAGATAAGCTGCAGAGCTGGGCTGAGAGGTGGCAAATGGAGTTTAATGCGGACAAGTGTGAGGTGATTCACTTTGGTCGGAGTAACCGGAATGGAAAGTACTGGGCTAATGGTAAGATTCTTGGTAGTGTAGATGAGCAGAGAGATCTCGGTGTCCAGGTACACAGATCCTTGAAAGTTGCCACCCAGGTTGACAGGGTTGTTAAGAAGGCATACAGTGTTTTAGCTTTTATTAACAGAGGGATCGAGTTCCGGAACCATGAGGTTATGCTGCAGCTGTACAAAACTCTAGAGCGGCCGCACTTGGAGTATTGTGTACAGTTCTGGTCACCGCATTATAAAAAGGATGTGGAAGCTTTGGAAAGGGTGTAGAGGAGATTTACTAGGATGTTGCCTGGTATGGAGGGAAAGTCTTAAGAGGAAAGGCTGAGGAAAGAAGAATGTTGAGAGGTGACTTAATAGAGACATATAAGATAATCAGAGGGTTAGATAGGGTGGACAGGGAGAGCCTTTTTCCAAGAATGGTGATGCCGAGCACAAGGGGGCATAGCTTTAAATTGAGAGGTGATAGATATAGGACAGATGTCAGAGGTAGTTTCTTTACTCAGAGAGTAGTAAGAGTATGGAATGCTTTACCAACTGTAGTAGATTCGCCAACTTTAAGTACATTTAAGTCGTCATTGGACAAGCATATGGACGTACATGGAATAGTGTAGGTTAGATGGGCTTCAGGTTGGCATGACAGGTCAGCACAACATCGAAGGCCGAAGGGCCTGTACTGCACGGTAATGTTCTATGAAACAAATTAACATTGCATCATGCAATTTCAACCCAAAACTGAATATGTTTTTGCAGAGATTTGACAAAACATGATGCTCACCAAAAATATAAAATTCCAGTAAAAAAGCTAACATAAAATCAACAAAAAATGTTCACGTGGCACAGTGAGTGCATCCTAAGGCAGAAGGTCTGGACTCAAATCCTACTTCAGAACCTGATAGCCACCGAAGGGGCTTTCATAACAAAGCCAAGAAGGTTGATTAGCAGGTGACTATTCTTTCCAAATATGCCGATGCCAGGAGAGTCTCATCAGTCAAATTTGATGTGGAGTGGTGCTGCTGAAGCTATAGACTTTTGGACAGGCTAGCAACATGTTTCAAGAAAAGCCAGCCATGGAAAAACAGAATAAGCCCACATTTCGTCAACATCATACATCACCTGACATGGGAAAGATATAAAGATAAATAATTTCTCAGCAAAGCGAAGGGGGCTAAGACAACACTTAATACCATTGGACTGGCCTATGATTATGCTTGGCAAAGTACTGCTGTGCTTTTGCAGCATACAGGCAGGTCTCATTAGGAATATCAAAACTTTAAACTATAGTGACCAGATGCAGAAATTTGTAAAATAGTGGTATAACAGATTTTGTTAAATTGAAAAGAAAGCAAGAAAAAATAAAGTCAATGATATTGCTTCTGTGAACAGCCATGATGTGAACATAATACTTAGTTATTCACTAATTTAAAAGTGTTGAAGTGGACGATAAATTGAAATGGAAGAAATAACTCACTGATATGGTGGTCAAGCCTCATACATGATTATACTGTCTCAACATTCCGATATTAAAATTACACTGCAAACCTGAAAATGCTTTAACACAGCTACAGATGAATATGAGGAGAAAGTGAGGTCTGCAGATGCTGGAGATCAGAGCTGGAAATGTGTTGCTGGAAAAGCGCAGCAGGTCAGGCAGCATCCAGGGAACAGGAGAATCGACGTTTCGGGCATAAGCCCTCCTGAAGAAGGGCTTATGCCCGAAACGTCGATTCTCCCGTTCCCTGGATGCTGCCTGACCTGCTGCGCTTTTCCAGCAACACATTTCCAGCTACAGATGAATATGCTATGGTTTTGGAAGTCTTGCCTGATTCTGCTGTTTTAGGAAAGCAGACAATCTGACAAGATAAAGAGATTACTAGATCTGTCGGGTGAGCTGACATCTCGACAAAATCTGCTTTCAAAGAATCAGTGAATGTAATGCCCTTCTCTAAAAGAATATTTAACGGAAGCCGATATATGGCCAAGGCTATGTACTTAGGAAGAACTCAGACTGATTATTCTACCTATGTTAGAATAGTATCGAACAAAGAACAAAACAGTACAGTACAGAAACAGGCCCTTCAGCCCAAGCCTGCAATGACACTTGACATCTTTCTAAACTAAAACCCTTTTGCCTCTATTCCCTGCCTATTCACATATCTGTCAAGATGCCTTTTAAACATGCTATTGTCCCTGCTTCTGCCATCTCCTCTGGCAGTGCATTCCTGGCACTTACCACCTATTTTAAAAAAACCTGCCCTCTCACATCCCCTTTAAAATTTCCCCCTTTCACCTTAAATCTATGTCCCAATACATACTTTTAGTTTGATTTGTTGTAATTTTTAAATTATTTAACTACCTGCAACATTGTAATGAGACTGCAATATACCCAAAATGAATTTTCTGAGAGAGAGAGAATAAATTAAAGTACATCCTACTGGGCGTGCTCTTTGTGGACATCCAGCTAGAAGAAAAAGTAGTTCACAAATCTAACAACTTAAAGTCTTTCCACTTACTCTAGAACAGCCAGGTAACATCAGGACAATTGCAATTTTTCTCTTATGCTTCAAGTATGCCCTAAGATGGTGTTTGGAACCAAGGGCTTCCACTGGCTTGACCGATGATTATGCTTGGTAAAGTACTGTTGTTGTGTGTGCCATTGCTTTTGCAGTATAACTGCTCCAGAAACAGTGTAATTGGAAGGACTTCCAGGCTGATAAACAACCTGTTTTCTTGGATTATGAACAATGGCCAGCAAATCCTAAAAGTGGGACTTGAGCCTGGAGTTTCTGGTCCAAATGTAGGGACGCTACCCATTATACCATATGACATCCAGATGCTGGGAGAAAGTGAGGATTGCAGATGTTGGAGATCAGAGTTGAGTGTGTGGTGCTGGAAAAGCACAGCAGGTCAGGCAGCATCAAAGAAGCAGGAGAATCAACATTTTGGGCATAAGCCCTTCAAAATGATGACGGGCTTGTGCCCGAAATGTTGATTCTCCTGCTCACTGAATGCTGCCTGACCTGCTGTGCTTTGCTAGCACCACACTCTCGACTTTTAAATGCTACTAACAGATATTACCCATAGTAAGGGAAGCAAGAGGAAGGTGCTTTGTTATCAGTATAACTTTAATCAAAAAGCCCATGACACCATCATTGCTTCACTGTAGAGACCTCTGGGTTTAATCTCTTTTCATATTCCATTTTATCCCAGGTCACTTGAAGCATCACATTCTGCTTAAAGCACACTTCTCTCGTGTAACTAATAACATAATGTCAGCTTAGGCATTTAAGGCCTGAGAAATATAATGTTTGTATGTAATAGCTAGTTGCCATAGGTGTTGAATTCTTCAATACCACGATTGCTGCACCCAGTTCTTTAATGTTACAGGACATAACGCAAGCACTGCCATGTCAGGTAAAAGGAGTCGAATAGTAAGAAAGGATATTGATGCAAGAAATTTAAGTGTGGAATCAGTTTGGTGGAACTAGAGAAGCAACAAAGGTCCAAAAACATGAACAGGAGTTATCTATAGGCCTTCTGAATGTAATGGAGAGATAGGGAACATGTTAAACAGGAAATCTGAGGTGCAAGTAGGAAGAGAGTGCTATATTAATCGTGGGCGATTATAATCTACACATGAAATAGACAAACCACAATTGCAATAGTGTGAAAGATGAATTCCTGGAGTGTGCACAAGTAGTTTATGTAGAATGAAATCAACTTTGGAACAGTTTATCCTCGATTTGGTCTGCAAAATGAGGAGTTGCATAACCATGGCTAACAGAAGAAATTACGGATTGCATTCAATCTAATATTGGGGGCTGGGGCGGGGTCATATAAAGTTCCTAGAAAAAGTAGTAAAAAAATTGAGAATCCAAAGGAAGACCGAGAAGGTTTATTAACAGGGGCAAAATAGACAACGCAAATAAACTTGCAAGGAGCTTATAGAAGCTCTTGCAGTCAAGCATATAAGACGACGGTGGTTCAATGGTTAGCACAGCACCTGAGACCCGGGTTCAATTCCCGTTTCGGGCAACTGTCTGTGTGGAGTTTGCACAGTGTCTGCGTGGGTTTCCTCAGAGTGCACCAGTTTCCTCCCATAGTCCAAAGATGCGCAGGTTAGGTGAATTGGCCATGCTAAATTGACCATAGTGTTAGGTGCATTAGTCAGGTATAAATGTAGGGTCTGGGTGGGTTGCTCTTCAGAGGGTCGGTGTGGACTTGTTGGGCTGAAGGGCCTGTTTCCACACTGTAGGGAATCTAATCTAAAAAAAGAAATAGATTGGCAAAGTAAAATGTAGGTCCCTTATAATCTGCAATGGGAGATAAAACTGAAAAGGAAAACCAAAAAGTGCAGAGCAATTTAACAGCTAATTCTGTCTTCATACAAGACGATACAAATAACTTCCCAAAAATGATCAGAAGGTGGAGTTTCCACATTCTACCAGTGTGGGTTTCCCCTAGGTTCCCAGAGGTTACTATTTAAAGTAAAAATGAACAATTTTATTCTCCAAGTCCAACAGAGAACATGAAACTATAACTATTTACACACTATTTACAACTCCTTTCTTTTAAGCCTATCTTTTACCTCTCACTCTACAATACTGGTCCAATAAATTCCCTCTTAAATTTACGGCAAATCACTTTCAAACCCAGTTGACATTAGATTAGATTCCCGACATGTGGAAACAGGTCCTTCGGCCCAATAAGTCCATAACGACCTTCTGAAGAGTAAGCCACCCAGACCCATTTCCCTCTGACTAATGCATCGAACACTATGGGCAATTTAGCATGGCCAATTCACCTGGCCTGCACATCTTTGGATTGTGGGAGGAAACCGGAGCACCCAAAGGAAATGCACGCAGACACGGGGAGAATGTCTGTGTGGAGTTTGCACAGTCTCCCGAGGTTAGAGTCGAAACTGAGACCCTGGTGCTGTGAGGCAGCCGTGCTAACCACTGAGCCACCATGCTGCCCAGAAAGCACACATTCCCTTGCCAGGAATTGAGCCCAGGCCGCGGCAGTGAAAGCATTGAATCCTGACCAGTAGGCCACCAGGAAATCTTCAGATGTTGAATTTTCTCTGTAGATTTCTCTAGGTTGTCCTCTCTTCATTATTCTGCTTCACAGGTCTTCACATGAACAGGTACCTTTCACAGAGCTATTTGTCCAGCAGTCTATATTTATTGGTGCTGGCTTGGCTGTCCTTGCTATTCTCCCTCTAACTATTCAAAATGTTCGGTTTTATATCCCAAAACATCGGATTCTTTCATTGGTTTAATGTAATTAAAACACTAAGTTCACGTTCAACTGGATCTTGGTATCTGGGGCATAATTTAAGCTGATTGGCCAAATTTGTATTTGTTGCGTACCATGGCAATGCAGTTGCACTATTGGTTCCACAATCAAATGTTATATTTTAATTCTTTCAGCACACTCTGTGCCTCTAAGTCCATGTAAGCTTCCAGTCTCTCAAAAGGTACTGTACACCTCTACACCTTCATAAGACAAGCTATTCCAGTATAGCTATAACCCTGGCATCTACTCAGCAAATGTGGAAAATTTTCCAGGTATGCACCATACACAAAACCAGGACAAACGCAATCTGGACAATTAATGTCCCATGAATCTGCGCTTGATCTTAGAATCAGATCACAGAAACAGAGCCTTTTTGTCCAACTTGTCCGTGCCAAAGTTTTCCAAATTAAATAGTCCCATTTGCCAGTAGTTAGCCCATATATCCTAACCTTTCCTATTCATGGACATGTTCAAATGTCTTAAGTGTTGTAATTGTACCTGCATCTATCACTTCCTCTACCAGTTCATTGGACATACAAACCATCTGTGAAAAAGTTGCTCCTCGGGTCTTTTTAAAATCTTTCTCCTCTCACCTTAAAACTATGCCCTTTAGTTTTGAACTCTCCTGTGTATGGAAGGGTCATCAACAGTGCCAGTAAGCAACACTTTCTTAGCAAAAGCAAAATGAGAGTCAATGGAGATCAGAAGAGAAAACAAACACTCCGCTGGTTGGAATCATACCTGGCACAAGAAAAACAGTTTGCAATTGTTGGTGGTCAGTCATCTCCAGCATCAGGAAATTTCTGCAGGAGTTCCTCAGAATTGTGTCCTAGATCCAAACATCTACAGCTGCTTCAAATAGCTTTCCCTCAAGCATAAAGTCAGAATTATACAATGTACAGTACCACTATGCAACTCCTCAGGAACAGAAACAGTTTATATATAAATGCAACAACTCAGACAATATCCAGGCTTGGGATTGCAAATAATGCCACACAAGTACCGGGCAATGCCAATAGAATCACTGAATCCCTCCAGTATGGAAGCAGCCCATTTGGCCCAGTAGCAAATCAAGTCCACACGGACCTCCGAAGAGAATCCAACCGAACCTATCCCTGCATTTCCCATGGTTAATCCACATGGCCTGCATATCCCTGGACACTGTGGGGTAATTTAGAATGGCCAATCCACCTGACCTGCCCATCTTTGGACCATGGGAGGAAACCCACAAAGACAGTCGCCCGAGGATGGATCCGAACCAGAGTCCCTGGCCATGTAAGGCAGCAGTGCTAACCACTGTACCACCATACCACCCCATCTCTTAACACAAAAATCTAACCATCACTCCTTCACATTCAATGGCATTAACACTGATTCTCTAACAACCTGGGGATTACCAGTGACCAGAAACTGAACCAGACTAGATAGATAAATAGATGCTACAACTCACTTAATTTTAATTTAGCATCACATTTGCTTATTTGCATACAATTTAAAATCAGTGCCCTCTCATCCTTTATCATTTTGCAAACACAAACAGGTTTACTGTCCATTCTATCAAAACCACTGAAGAATTCGAAAACTTCCATCAGACCTCCTCTTAGATTGCATGTCTCCAAGGAGAACAGTCCCCAACCTCTCTAATCTATTCTCAACTGATATTTCTTACCCTTGGAACAATTGTATTGGGGGGGGGGGGGGGGGGGGGGGGGGGGGAGGTGGGTTGCGGGTTGCAGTGGTATCTTGGCGCATTAACCTCTACACCGCTGAAGCCAGGCACCAACTCTCAGACACTTCCTTCTCCTCGACCTCAACCTTACATCCCATCACGAAACCATCATCTTCCAAACCATCCACAACCTCTTCACCTCAGGGGATCTCTTATCCACAGCCTCCAACCTCAAAGTCCCGGAACCCCACACCACCCGGTTCTACCTCTTACCCAAAATCCACAACTTGACTGCCCCAGTCGACCATCATTTCCATCTGCTCCTGCCCCACCAAAGGTATCTCCTTATATCTTGACCCCCCTTGGTCTAGGAACACCCCACATACATTCGGAACACCAGCCACACCCTCCACCTCCATGACCTTCATTTCCCCAGCCCCCAATGCCTCATCTTCACCACGGACATCCAGTCCCTGTACATGTTCATCCACCATGACAAAGACCTCCAAGCCCTTGGATTCTTCCTCTCCCGCCAATCCAACCAGTACCCCTGCACAGAAACACACATTCCATTGGGTGCACTGGTCCTCACCCTCAACTACCCTCGCCCTTCGAATCCTTCCACTTCCTTCAGACCAAAGGGGTAGCCATAGGCACCCATATGGACCCTAGCTATGACTGCCTCTTCATCGGATATGTGGAACCATCCACCTTCAGTAGTTACACTGGCAGCATTCCCCACGCTATACTGATGACTGTATCAGTGCCACCTTGTGCTCCACAAGGAGGTTGAACAGTTCATCAACTTCATGAACATCTTCCACCCTGACCTCAAGTTCACCTAGACCATCTTGGACACCTCCTTCCCCTTCTTGGATCTCTCTCTGTCTCCATTTCCAGTGACTGGCTCAATACTGACATCTATTTCAAACCCACCAACACCCACAGCTATCTGGACTACACCTCCTGTAAAACCTATCCCTTATTCCCAATTCCTCAGCCTCCGCTGCATTTGCTCCCAGGAGGACAAATTCCACTCTGGGACATTCCAGGTGGCCTCCAACCTCAAGGTCAACAATGTCCTCCAGCACATCTCCTCCACTTCCTGCACCACTGCCCTTAAACCCCCGCAACTGCAACAAAAATAGAGCCCTACTGGTCCTCACCTTGCATTGCATCCGGATATTGGTGGGGTGCATCATCCTCTGCCATTTCTGCCACCGCCAGTCAAACCCTACCATATATATTTCCTTCCCCACCCCTATCAGCATTCCATAAAGACAATTCCCTCTGCAACTCCCTTGTTAGGTCTACCCATGCCCCCACTAACCCAACCTCCACTCCCCCATCTTCCCTTGCCACCGCAAGAGGTGTAATAGCTGGACCCACACCTTCCCCCTCACTTCCATCCAAGACCCCAAAGGATCCTTCCACATCCGGCAGAGATTCTCCTGCACATCCAATCATCTCATCTACTGTGTCCGTTGCTCTTGATGTGGTCTCCTCTAAATTGGGTAAACAGGATGGCAACTTGCAGAATGTTTCAGGGAACATCTCTGGGGGGCACGCACCAAACAACCCCACCGCCCTGTGGCTGACCACTTCAACTCCCCCTCCTGGTCCAACAAGTTCATGCAAGTCCTGGGCCACCTCTACCGCCAAATTCTAGCCAAATCCTAACTGGAGGAAGAACGCCTCATCTTCTGCCTTGGGACCCTCCAACCACACGGCATCAATGTCGATTTCACCAGTTTTGTCTTCTCCCTTCCTCCCACCCCATCCCTCCAATTCAGCACTGCCCCCTTGAACTGTCCTACCTGTTCATCTTCCTTCCTACCTATCCGCTCCATTCTCCACTCCAATCTATCGCCATCACCCCTCATCTTCATCTACCTATTGTCTTCCCAGCTACCTTCTCCCCAGCCCCCACCCGCCCTCCTATTTATCCCTCAGCCCTTTCTCACCCGACATTCCGAATGAAGAACTTATGCCCAAAAACATCAACTTTCCTGCTCCTTGGATGCTGCCTGACCGGCTGTGCTTTTCCAGCATCACACTTTTTGACTCTGATCTCCAGCATCTGCAGGCCTCACTTTCTTCAACTCTCTCCACCTATCCTGTCACATTGAGTGATTTTTACATTAGGGTACCTCCACTCCTGCGCCCTTGTAAGATTTGTACCCGTTATTTTATATTGTCTGTCCATCTTTTGCTGACAAATGCATCATCTTGTGCTTCTTCACATTGAACTATATCTGCCATGCCTCATTCCACAACTTGACAATATCCTTTTGTGGTTTCCCATTGTCCTCTTCAGAGTTTACAATATTTTCAAGCTTCATATCATCTGCAAACTTTAAACTGTCCTCTGCACACCAAGGCTGGAGGTCATTAATATTTATCAGGAAAAGCAACAATCCCAGTGCCGATTCCTTGGGAGCTCCACTACAATCCCCCCTCCAGATTGAAAAGTATCCATTTATGATGACTATTTCTTAACATTCAACCAATTTTATATCCATGTTGCTACTGTCCCTTTTATTCCATAATCTGTAATATTTCAAACAAATATGTTGTGTGGCACTCCATCAAATGCCTTTTGAAAGTCCACATGCCACATACATTACCTACATTGACACGACCATCTCTTCAAAAAAAAAACTCTAAGTTAGGCAGAATTTGTGTTTTAACTTTCTAAATCCATATTGAATCTTGCCAAACACCATACTTTTTCCCCTGTGATTCCGAATTCTAACCCCACAAATTCCACTCTCACATCCTTCAATATACTTGGTGGATCTCATCTGGTCCCAGTGTCTTGTCAGCTTTAAGTATCGATACCCTATCCAACACTATCTCCTTCTAGGTGACAGAAGGGTTCCTTGACCTGGGTAGCTTCTAACTCTTTAATAAAGGCAGATGCAAAGATTTCATTTAACAGCACAGCCATGCCTCTTGCCACCCTGCGTAAACCGTCATTTTGCACCTAATCAGCTTCCTTATATCACTGTTTTACTAATGATGTGCCTACAGAAGTCATACAGATTGTCCTTTATGTTTTCCTCAGTCTTTTCTCATAATCCGGCTTCACTTCTCTCATACTTTTTCACCCCCCCTCGCTGAACCTTCATTATTCCTTTCGGTTTTCAATTGTGTTTTCGACCCATTACCTATCATTGGCACATGTTTTCTTCTCAATCTTAAATTTATACCTCACAATTAATCCAGGAGCTCTAGATTTGTTTGTCATCCCTTTCCTTGAGGAAACATACTTGAAATGTCCTGAACCATCTCCTCTTTGAAGAATGGCACTGTTCAGAGGTTTCTCCCCACTCTACCTATTGTTCCAGCCTATCTGGTCGAGCTTCATTCTTGCCCACTGAACTTAGCTCTCCCCCAATTTATTATTCTTACTCTGGATTGTCAAATTGTTCTTTTCTATCATTCTATGCCTTGTGTTACAAGGATCACTGCTTCCTAAATTATTGCCCACTGACACACTACCTACTTGACCCACCACACTTCCAAGAACCAGGTCCAACAGCATATCCTTTCATTGAACCAGACGTATACTGGTGTAGGAACTTCTGCTGATCATCGTCTTGGAATAGGTAAACACGAGGACTGCAGATGCTGGAAACCAGAGTCTGGATTAAAGTGGTGCTGGAAAAGCACAGCCGGTCAGGCAGCATCCAAAGAGCAGGAAAATCGACGTTTCAGGCAAAAGCCCTTCATCAGGAATAGAGGCAGGGAGCCTGCAGAGTGGAGAGATAAATGAGAGGGGTGGGAAGAAAGTAGCATAGAGTACAATAAGTGAATGGGGGTGGGGATGGAGACGATAGGTCAGAGAGGAGGGTGGAGTGGATAGGTGGAAAGGAAGATTTTCCTGCTCCTTGGATGCTGCCTGACCTGCTGTGCTTTTCCAGCACCACTCTAATCCAGACCATAGTCTTGGAATGTTTGCTTATCCTTGTCCTCGATGCTACCAATAACTACCTGAATGTAGATCTAGGATAAAAGTCCCCCATTATAGTCTAATAATTTTTGCATCTCTAAATTTCTCTGCAAATTTGTCCCTCTACATCCTCCCACGAGGTAGTGGTCCATAGACTGCACCGAACAATGTAATTGCACCTTCTGTGTTCCTTGCTCTAGCCAGGTTGATTCTATCCTTCAACCCAATGGGATGTCCTCTTTTCCTAGCAATGCAACACTTTCTTGAACCATTTCTGCCATCCTCCTCCTACTACTCTTCCTTTCGTATTTTCTATCAACATTTTGTACCAGGAATATACAACACCCAGTCCTGCCCTTTCTTCAACTAGGTATCTTTTATTGTTGCATTATATTTCCAGATCATAATCTAGCCTTCTAGCTCCAAATCTTATTTACTATAATCCATGCATTCATATCCACACACAGTAACGCTGATTTAGACTGTTACTTTCTCCGTTCCTTGGACTTCACTGTTTGCTTGCTATTTGTTTGCCTAGCGCCAGCCTTGCCAAGTTAGTTTAAAGCCCTCCCAACAATACTAGCAAGGTGTCTCAAAAGGAACTTAGTCCCAACTCTGATCAGGTACAACCAATCCAGATTGTATCAGTGCCAATTCCAGTCTCTGAGGAATCTTCAATCCTCCCTGTTGCACCATACTTCCATAATTTCATCTACCTTAGCCTTCTCTCCCTGTACTCACTTCCATGTGGCACTGGGAGCAATCCAGAGATTACTACATTTGTTTGCTAATTTTCTATCTAGTTCTCTATATAATACAGGACCACATCTCCCTTTCCACTGAAGTCATTGGTAGCAATGATTTCTATCTGTTCACCCTCCCAAGGAGAGATGAAGTCAAAATCCTCAAAGCTAAAGAAATAGTTGGCTTTGGATACAAGACTGCACTGTATTGCTTTAACTGGTGAAAATAAAAGTCTGGTTTCAGTTCGGAGTTATCCTGGCAATACTTCCAGCAGACATACAATTGTTGGATGGCACAGTATGTAATAATGTTAATGTTAAACTTTTAACAGCAATATAAAATGATCAACTTTAGTTAGCTTTGCAGTAAGTATACATTTTTCAACTGTACATTACCAATTTAATGTGACAATACATATTGCAAAAATGTGAAAGAGATTTAATGCAATTTATTTACATCCTGAATAAATCACTTGTACTATATGACCCAAGCCATAAGTGACAACCAGTAGTCTGAATGCAGCTTATTTCACTTTCCACCATATGAAGACACAATTAGCTTGAACAACACAATTACAGCAACATCTCAGGAAGGGCAACAGGCCAGAAATAGTCTTAAAATTTACTTGAGTAAAACCCAATGGGGGTTAATTCTATTCGAACCCCCTCACAGAAAAAACATTCCTGTTTGGAGTAAAAGGGTTTTCCTCTGGGCAAAACTAAGCTGAATGAAAGACAGCAGCTGATACTAATCAGACTGTGGGATTGTTTGAGCACTGGGAGAATTCTGGTACTGCTCTGTACCGCACTTCTCATCTCACACTTATAAATTATGGTCTGGACCCTTTACCCCTCTGATGCCCCAGCCCTAATATATAGGATGACTGACCTTATTAGGCCCATCATTGAATGACCTTTGTTTTTGGAAACCAAGTCAACATTAACTTCATAGAAGGCACATGATTCCAAGACATTCATGCTGCCCACCTCAATGATTCCTTTGTTTGCTCTATTACAGACAACTGTTTATTAACTGAAAATCTTCCTAATCGCCAATCCGCCTGATTATTCATTCATCCCAGCTGGAAATGGATCTCTTATCAGAAGGATGAAAAATATATAGCGCTCTCCCTTTGTGGGAAATGAGCTGTTGTTATTCCTGTGGTCTTAAAGGGATTCTGGTTCAACTCAAGAAAACAAATCTTTCTGCATACTAACTGAGGGTAAAGATGCAAATTGCTATGGCAGTTAACTGCATAGTCCAAAATATACCAAGTCTGAGTCAAGTTAGCTGACCTCAGCCAGAAAAGCAATTGTGAAGGGTTATATGCGTCAATATCTAATCAAAGCTTTAGTCCCCATTCCAGGTCCACAGCCAGGTCCACCTTCCTGCTGAAAAGTGATTGCACATGGACAGGTGAGAACTGGACCTTGGCTCCCTCACAGTAAACAGTCACCAATGCTCCCTGCCTAAAAGAAAATAATTAAGAAATGAAAAGATCAAAAATATTGTAAGGACTCCGGTTGCCTACAGCACTGTGCCCCAGCAAAATGAAGGGAACAAAACAAAAGGTCAGAAAGTTGGAAAAAAGTCAACAGGTCGTATTTCCTTTTAAGCAGACTGACTACTGTATTTGTACACAATTCTTTCCACTCAGAGTTCTTTATTCATTTGAAATAAATCAAGGACAGTATCAGAGGAAATTAAGCTGCAAAATTTGAAGTAAATTAGACAGTTTTGATTCTTTTTAAAAAAAGGCAATGTTATGTCAGAAGATACTTGCAAGGAATCTACTGATTGTCCACTCACCATGTTGTTGAATGTTTAGCCGTGATCACATTCCTAAGACATTCCTGCAGTGTTTCAGAGTATGGAGCTTTGCAAGGCGGTCCCCTGTCGCCAGCAATGTCACCCTCCCAGCTGCTCACATTCTGAGCACATTGTCCTCTCAGACAGAAAGTCTCTTCATCGCACAATGTGAACCAGATGGAAATAATTCATTTTCTTTTCCTTAGGCCCAACTCTCAAACTGTTCACATTTTTTGAAAAACATAAAATGAAACATTTGCTGCTTTCAAAAGGTTGAAGCTTAGGCAGATTGAGACAGTCAGGGCAGAAATTACTCTGAAACGACCCTCCCTTCTGCATACGCTGAGACCAAACACCCCCCACCCCCTTCCTTGTTGAACACAACAGTTCTATTTACTGGCACTGTCGCCACTGAGCCTTTCAAATCAGCCCTGTCCTTCAAAGAAGTCAGCTTATTTTTTACTCTTGTAAATTATCTCCCCCTTATTCCAGGGAAATATGGGAGCATTATCAAGGTCTACACAGCATGTAATTTTGCATTTAATCCACAGAAGTGGAATGAGATGTACTTTCAGTTCAGGAAAGGATAGATCTAATTCCTCTTTGGGTTCCAGGCTGGGGAATATTGAAAAGTTTTTTGTATTCAATTTAAGCCACTTTGCTTCACAAAACAGAAACTGACCGATTCCCACAGACCTTTCATGAGTCAGAAAACCACAAGAAGCAAATGCAAGTTCAAAGTCACACATTAATATTGATAAATCTCAAGCTTCGTGTCACAATCCTTATAGGAATCAGTTATTTTTAAAAAGAATTCCAAACTTCCAGCAAGAATGCAAGATTCATGGTTCAAAGATTTTAGTTGTGACAAAACATTAAACCACCAACTCCAAATTTGCAGGCCAATGACATCTCAAACCAGAAAGCAGAACTTTCAACCTTAGCATAACCAAGAAAACATACTTCACAGACATACATGACATTGTTCTTTAAAATGGCAGTAATTTCATATGGACCCAGAGATTTTAGCTGACAGCATTGCATCCATCAGGTATAACAGAAATTTTAGCACTGCTGAAGACATTTTGGCAAAGCTTTTCACCTTGTACTAAAACTGGGACAATTCACAAGAACGAATATGTAAAGTAAACTAACATTTTTATATTGTATGACCACAGCATGGTTTGAATGGTAAAGGCATTATCCTGGAGAATGCACCAGTTTGTTAAGTTCAGTCATCATTTGTGCTTAAATGTAAACCAGGCAGATTGACTGCAGTTGATCCAGGTATTGGCATAAGGAATGAAACCAGACAATAGTTGTCACTTATTTTGTTCAACTGAAACAGACAGCGTGTGTATATGTTCTTGCCACCCTGTCTATTAAAAGATGGAGCTTCTAGTACACACAAATGCACATCTCTGATCCTGAATGTTAAATTGGTTAGCAGGGTTACTTAGTAAATACTGAAAATAACAAATATTGGACAGAGATGTGCAAGCATGACTGGTTGAGTATGGGCAGTATCTTGCCTGTTGTGCATATCTGAAGGGACATGTTATTTGAAATCATTTGCCAGTAGTTGAGACTTATTTCCTATGAAACTGACACCATACTGGCTCGGAAATTCATAAACCATATTATTCATTTGTATCATAAGCAGACCTTTCTTTCATATGTAGAATCCTGTTAGTGGTGAACACTACATATTGTTACTGCATAGAAGCAACTTGAAACTGGTAGTTTTATCTATTTCTCAAATTTGTGATATCTTACCCTTCTGGAGTAAAAAAAAAAGAGACAACAAACTGAGCAGTTATTAAGATCAAAAGTGGGAACCTTGGGCTCATTTGAGTGTTTGTACAATGAGAAATTTGATCAGATCGGCCAAGGGGCTGAGGAATGGCAGATGGAATTTAATTTAAATAAATATAAAGGTGCTGCATTTTGGAAAGGCAAATCAAGTAGGACGTGTACACTTGATGGTAAGGTCCTGGGAGCATTGCTGAACAAAGAGACCTTGGAATGCAGATCCATAGTTATTTGAGAGTGGAGTTGCAGGTAGATAGGATAGTGAAGGCAGCGTTTAGTATGCTTGCCTTTATTCAGTACACGAGTTGGGAAGTCATGGTGTGACTGTACAGGACATTGGTTCGGCCACTTTTGGAATATTGTGTGCAATTCTGGTCTCTCTGCTATAGGACGGATGTTATGAAACTTGAAGGGGTTCAGAAAAGATTTACAAGGATGTTGCTAGAATTGGAGTTTGTGAGCTATAGAGAGGCTGAATAGGCTGGGGCTATTTTCCTTGGATCGTTGGAGGCTGAGGGGTGACCTTCTAGAGGTTTATAAAATCATGAGGGGCATGGATACAGTAAATAGACAAGATCTTTCCCCTGAGGTGGGGTAGTCCAGAACTAGAGGGCATAAATTTAGGGTAGAGGGGAAAAGATTTAAAAGGGACCTAAGAGGTAACCCTTTTTCATGCAAAGGGTGGTGCATGTGTGGAATGAGTTGCCAGAGGAAGTGATGGAGGCTGGTACAATTACAACATTTAAAAGGAATCTGGATGGGTGCCTGAATAGGAAGGATTTAGAAGGATATGGGACAAATAGGACTAGATTTATTTAGGATATCTGGTTGGCATGGATAAGTTGGGCAGAAAAGTCTGTTTCTGTGCTGTATATCTCTCTATGACTATGATAGCTTTGATACGTCCATATTCTTGATGCATATTTCACAGATTAAATAAATCAAAGGCCACCAATTTTGAGAACTTTTCAGTACCAGTCTACCTCAGATTACAGAGGGAAAGAATATGTACACACACTACACCTGTTTTAACTGAACAAACTAGGCAACATCCATTCTTAAAGATGCATTTCTCAGGATAGCAACTTGACTGGAGTCCACAGTCTGTTTTAAATTTAAACAAAGTTTGGTAATTAACTGTCGGTGTCTCTAGCTGTTGTCCTTCTGCCAAAACCTTGCAGATGAAAATTCTCTGGTAGTTTTCAGGTATATCTCAGAAACTCTTACCCTCTCATATCGCCATGGAAATGACCTATGAATCACACACAATTTGTATTCAAACAGAAATGCTGATTAACTACTCTTGAGATTTCAGCTCTTTATCTTTGAAATAAATGGATGCTAAAAGTTACAAATGCCTAAAATCAGACACATTCTCAACATTTGTGTTACTTTGGAGACCTGTTAGCAAACAGGCTACAGCTGTTGTCTCCAAATGGCATGCACCTTCATCTCAATCCCAACAAACAATCTGGGCTCCTTTAATCTCCAATTATACCATTATTTTTCTTGCTATCAGGCATGCTTCAAAATAAGTCCTTTGAAATCCTTTCTTTTACCTTAAAGACATTAATTGGTGGGACAATCTTTGTGGGGTATGGTGAGGCTGTTGACTGCAAAGGAGAGATGGTGAGATTCTCGCTCTCTGATGATAGTCATTACCTGACATTTGTGTACAGTGAATGTTCCTTGCCATCTGTCAACCCGAGCTGGAATATTTTCCAGCACAGCACCTTGGCATGAAATGGTTCAGGCCCCAAGGGGCTGCAAATGGTTCATTATTGTTCAATGATGATTGCACATCCACATTCTGACTTAGATAGAAGGGAAAATGTTGAAATGAAGCTAAAGGTGATTGAGCCTAGGACATGAAACTGAGGAACCCACCTTCCTTTGTGATAGGTATGACTTCACCCAGGAGAAAACAAAAAAGTTTTCCGCCTGATTATCAATGATTTGATGTCAAGCGCAGCTGCTCACGTTTGGAAATTCAGCTCTTTTGTCCCGAGATTGCAATGAGGTCTGAAGCCAAGTGGCCTTGGTTTGGGCCCATATTGAACATCGATGAGTAGGTCACAGTGCTATTAAGTGGCATTTACACAGCTGTCAATGATACCTGCCATCACTTTGATGGTTGAGTGTAGAAGAATGAGGTTTTAAGTGGCTGAGTGGGATCAGTCATACTTTTAAACACAACAGGCACGGTTGGATAGTTTTCCACACCATCAGGTGGCACAATGCCTTGCAGCACCAGGGACCTAGGTTCAATTCCAGCCTCGGGTGACTGTCTGTGTGGAGTTTGCACATTTTCCCCGCGTCAGCGTGGGTTTCCTCTGGGTGCTCTGGTTTCCTCACACAACCCAAAGATGTGCAGGTTAGGTGAACTGGCCATGCTAAATTGCCCATAGTTCAGGGATGTGTAGGTTCGGGGCATTAGTCAGGGATAAATGTAGAGTAATAGGGTAGGTGAATAGGTACGGGTGGGATGCTCTTCGGAGGGTCGGTGTGGACTTGTTGGGCCAAAGGGCCTGTTTCCACACTGTGGAGATTCTATGATTCAAGTAGAGATTATTGTTCTAGCCATTTCTGGAGCATAAGATTTCATTTCTATAGTCAGATCATCATCAGTGCTCATGGCCTTTTGTGTACACACAGCCCATATCTTGATATCACAATGATTGAATGGAATTAGCCAAAGACTGGCATCTATTATGCGAGGGACATCGGAAGAGACCAAAATAGATTGCCTATTTGGCAGTTCTACTTTAAGACTCGTGTAAGGCTTCAGCTTTGCTTTTTGCACTGCAACGCTGAGCTCTCCTATCAGTGAATGGGGATATTTGCAAAGCTTCCCCTTTTCTGTTTAGAGGTCTAACGGTCTACCACTTTTCAATTTTGACCTGATCGACTGGTCGTGGGATCAGGTCACTCCATGACTTGCTGCTGTTTAGCATGCTGGTATTCCAGAGTTGCACCTTCACTACTTTGACACATTGCCTGGCGTACTCCTGCATTCTTTGTTGAACAAGGAACGATTCCTGGTTATATGGATCTGCGGCAGTTATATAGGTCAAGACAACATTAAATAGGTGCTTATACCCATTTCTGGACTACCTGCTGAAGGTCAAACCTGGCCGTTGAGGCCTGAAGGGTTTACTAAGGTGACTCGATAGGTACACTGGCTATGGACATTACCCATACCACCCTCACTGCTTATTCAAAAAGTTATATGCAACATGGTGGGAGACAGTCATTAGACAGAGAGGCTGCATTGATATATCCAAGTTTGACCTGATGTCAGCCTTTGTGCAGCCAGAGTTAGAGACAATATTGAAGACTGCCAGTATCTCTCCATCCTGACTATAATACCACAGAGATGCCATCTCCGGTGGTCTTGCCCTACTGTGGAACATATGCTAGAATGACAATTTGAGTCCTAGATAGCTCTTCCAATAAAAAAAAAACTATTTGCCATTTTGTGGTGAGGACTTCGTAGAGAGTTAGTTACTCTTCTTTCTTTTGGTCCTGAGATCAACGATGGGTGGTTCTTTTGGGTTTATTTTTATTCCAATATTCTGAAGCCTTTTAGAATAACCAGGATTTGGTGGGCCATTTTAGAGAACAGTTTCAGTCAAGCACATTGCTGGGAATGTGGAGTTGCATTTAGTTATTGTTTTTCACCACCTTCTT
This sequence comes from Chiloscyllium plagiosum, assembly GCF_037043375.1. NCBI lineage: Eukaryota > Metazoa > Chordata > Chondrichthyes > Orectolobiformes > Hemiscylliidae > Chiloscyllium > Chiloscyllium plagiosum. The sequence goes on from NW_028270156.1 coordinate 42,672,996, forward strand.
ACATTGAGGAGGATACATTTCACTGCAATTTTATCACAGATCAGTCTTCATCTGTTTACTTTTCTGATTTTTTTTAAAATACGCCGCTGATCTCCATAGACATATGCATTAATTTGCACTCTACTCATTTCATATTAGAAGATTTATCATCATCAGTTGAACTAATTGCAAACTTTTCTACCATTAATTCAAATCAGATCACTTCTCATCGCACTGAGCTTTGAACTTCCCAGTCCTAAATGCGATAACACTTCTTCCTTTGGTGGACGCAAATCATATTGATCAAGGAAGTAGCTTTGTACTCAGTCTAAATTACATTTGCTGACGCCAAACTTTGCTACTTTTCTCCCACCAATATATCCAGGATAATTAATTAGAATACCATGTTTCTTAGTTATAACCATCTGAACTGTTTGCAGACCCTCCTCCATCTCATTCCTCAATATCTATGAGCCTGTAAAAGAACAAACTTTGTACTGTTCTTTCCATTTTTTAACTCCATTCTTGCAGATTCTTAACACAACCCACTGCAAATTTTACAAAATTAAGCGACATGATAGTATCAGCAAAGGATCCTGTCACCTTTCCCTCATCTGTGTCTATCCTGAAAATGTTATTACAAAGAATGTTATATTCCCAGTCCTGATCAAAGTTAACCTTCAGTGTAACAACTACATTGTATCTTCCGTAGCTATTAAATTCGAGCCTTTATTTTAAATGCTTTCTGCATTTAATTCTGACACCAATTTCTGAAAAACTGGGTTTTTGTTTATTTTAGCAGTTAATATTTTAATCTCTGACAACCTCAAAGCTTCATTCCACTTTTCCACTGGTAGTATTTTCTAACTGACAGCAGCCAAGACCTCAATCTGGATTACAACTAGCAGCCATTCTCCATCATGGACTATGACATTAAATTTACAAAACTGGAAATGAGAACATGAATGATTTTTTTTTAAATCTCAACACCAGGTTATAGTCCAATAGGTTTATTTGTGCGATTTTTAATTTTGTACGCTAGATCTAAAGAAAATCTGGTAGTATTTTAAAGATATTACATCAAACCAAAAGAAAATGGTGTAAACAAAGTTTGTTTTTAAAACTTTCCAAAATAGTCATTATTTTCAAGGAGCTTTGTGACAAAGCTGCTTCTGCCTCTGTTCTTAACATTTCAAATGAGCTATTTCCTGCAATGCATTACCCTACAGTTAAGAACTTGAACAAAATTTCAAAAGGATTCATTTAGATTGCTTTGTTTTGTCATTTTAGATTAATTGAAAAATGCAAGATTTGGCTTATCTCAGGTTTGCTACATTCATCTCAAGTGAAAGCCCTGTGCAGACAGGCTATAAATTCTCATTATATTATTGTATTCTGTCCTCTGCATGCCCAATAACCCACAGAGGTCTAGCTACACCTAGAAACGCTCTAGTGAGGAAAAAAAATTAAGATTGAATTGTTAGAACATAAAACATAAGAAGTGGAACAGGAGTGGGCCATTTGGTCCTTCAAGCCTGCTGCACCATTCAATAAGATAAAGCTGATCATTTCATGGACTCAGCTCCACTTACCCACACCCTCATCATATCCCTTAATTCATTTATTGTTTAAAAAAAAAAATCTTAGCTTTAAAAATGTTTACTGAAGTAGCATCAACTACTTCACTGGGCAAGGAATTCCAGAGATTAACAACCCTCTGAGTAAAAAAGTTCCTTCCCAAATCAGTCCTTAATCTGCTCCCTCTAATTTTGAGGCTATGCCCTCTTGTCCTAGTTTCACCTGCCAGTGGAAACATCCTCTCTACTTTTATCTTATCTATTCCCTTCATAATTTTATATGCTTCTATAAGATTCCCCTCATTCTTCTGTTGAAGACGTTTAATCGAGTATGTTTTGCGGTAAAACCAGGGCTGATTTGATAACTCTGCATTCCCACCTAATGTTTCATAACTTTTCACCCCATACTCAAGAATCTACCTCTGCTTTCAAAAAGATTCAAAGACTTCGCTCCTACTGCTTTTAGGGAACAGTTCAAAAGCCTCATGACCCTGCATGAGGAAACATTTTAAACTTGTCTTAAAATAGTGATCCCTTATTCTTCAATAAATAGTGACCCCTAGTTCTGTTCTGCCACAACAGAAGCATTTTTTCCATGATCCCAAGACATGAGAGCCAAAGTTAGCCATTCAGCCCATTTGGTGAGATCATGGCTGATCTGATAATCCTCAACTCCACTTTCCTGTCTCTTCCCCCATAACCCTTAAAATTGTTTTTAAAAATCAGTCTCAGCCTCAAGCATGCTTAAAGCAGATTTCACAACCATCTGCATAAAGAATTTGCCAGACTTGCTACCCTCAGAAATTCCTCATCCCTATCCAAAATGGATAGCTTTATTCTGAGATTATATCTTAGACTCTCCCATAAAAGGAGACAACCCTTCTGCATCTAACCTGTCAAATCCCCCATAAAATCTTGTATGTTTCAATGAGGCTGCCTCACATTCATCCCTCCCTATCTGGGATCAGCCTCGTGAACTTGTCCAGATTGTCTCCAATGCCAGTATAAACTTTGAGATTAAAAAGTAACCCAAAACTGCTGAGTATTCTAGCTATAGTCTGCCTTGTACAGTTTTAATAAAGACTCACCCCTCCCGCACTTTTATACTCCATTCCCTTTGATACAAATGCCAATGTTCTATTTGCCTTCCCAATTATCTTAGATACCAACTTTTGTTGTTTATGCAGGACCTCCCCCAAATCCCTTTACTGTAGCTTTATGTAATCTTTCTCCATTTAAATAATACTCAGCTCCTCAATTCTTATGGCCAAAATGGGCATAACCTCACATTCTCATTGCATCCATCATGTCTGTATCCTCTCAGTTAACCTGTCTATGTCCCTCTGCAGACTGTGTGCCATCCTCGCCACTTGCCTTTCCACCTATTTTTGTGTCACCTGCAAACTTGGCTATTGTACATTCAATGTCTTCATCCAAGACATTATTAATTGTGGATCCAGTACTGATCCATGATTCCCTCTTTATAAAAGACCATGTTGACTCTGCTCAATATGTATTCCTAAATTCTCTATTACATAATTTATAGTCTCTCACATTTTCCCAATAACAAATATTAAGAATACAGTTACCTTCATCCTTTTCTGAACAGCAGGCAGTGACTAATGGGGTAATGCAGTCATCAGCACCAGGCCTCCATTATTCACAATATATTATGTTAATCATTTTGATTAGACAGCTAAATATAATATCTTAAAATCTGCAGATTACAGAAAGCTGGGTGGAAGAGTGAAATGGGCAGATGCAGTAGAGATGTTGCAGTGTGATTTGGACAAATGCATGGCAGATGGGGTATAAATGTGAGGTTATCCACTTTGGTAGCAAAAACAGAAAGGCAGATTATTACTTGACTGGCTGTAAATTGAGAGCTTAAAAATGTGTTGCTGGAAAAGCGCAGGTCAGGCAGCCTCAAAGGAGCAGGAGAATCAACGTTTCGGGCATAAGCCACCCGAAACGCCGAATCCCCTGCTCCTTTGATGCTGCCTGACCTGCTGCGCTTTTCCAGCAACACATTTTTAAGCTCTGATTTCCAGCATCTGCAATCCTCACTTTCTTCTGGCTGTAAATTGAGAGCACGGTATGTTCAACAAGATCTGAGTGTTCTCATGCACCAGTTGTTGAAAGTAAGCATTCAGGTGCAGCAGGCAGTAAGAGGTGCAAACTGTATGTTGGCATTCAGGTTTTGAGGACAGGAACAAGAAGGTCTTGCTGCATTTATTATTAGTGAGGCCATACCTAGAATACCATGCACACATTTGGTCTCTTTATCTGATGAAGGATGCTGTTGCTATAGAGAAAATACAGTGAAGGTTTACCATATTGATTCCTGGGATGGCATGACTGATGTACAAAGAGATTAGATTCATTAGGATTACATTCACTGGAGTTTAAATAAATGGGAGGTGCTGGGAGTGGGGGGGTACATCTCACAGAAGTCAATAAAATTCTAACAGGTTCGATGGAGGAAGGAGGTTCCCAATGCTGAGGGCATCCAGAAATAGGTGTCAAAGATTATGAAAAAAAAATGTAAACCTTTTAGGACTGAGATGACTGAAATTCCTGCACCCAGGAAGTGGTCATTCTGTGGAATTCACTACCACAGGAAGTGGTTGAGGCCAAAGCATTGTTTTCAAGGGAGGAGGTTACATCACTCCTGTGGCTAAAGGGATCAAGGTATGGTGAGTGGGTTTAGGGTCCTAAGCCAGTAATCAGCCATCACCATAATGGCAACACGGTGGCTCAGTGGTTAGCACTGCTGCCTCAACACCAGGGACCCAGGTTCAATTCCAGCCTCGCGCAACTGTGTGGAGTTTGCACATCCTCCCAGTGTCTGTATGGGTTTCCCTCCCACAGTCCAAAGATGTGCAGGTCAGGTGAATTGGCCATGTTAAATTGCCCATAGTGTTAGGTACATTAGTCAGAGGGAAATGGGTCTGAGTGGGTTAACCTTCAGAGGGTCGGTGTGGACTTCTTGGGCTGAAGGGCCTGTTTCCACACTGTAGGGGAATCCATTCTAATGAATTATGGAGCAGGGTCAAATGGCCCTACTCATATCTTGTACAATAATATACGTCTGCTCCTCTTTTTAAAAAAGGGAGGTGTTACATTAACAATCCACTGTCAGGATCCCTCAAGACTTTCATTCAAGTTCTCTCTTACTCTTGTGAACTCCAACAGATTCAAGCATGGCCTGGCAAACCTTGGTCTAGTTATCCTCTGAACTGCTCCTAATTAATTTACATCCCTCAATAAATGAGACCAATGCTGCACAAAAGACACCAGATTTGGTCTCATCAATGCTTTCTATACTTGAAGCAAAATCTCCTTACTTTTAGATTCAGAATTCTATTGCGAGGTGTATTATTTCCTTACCCACTTACTTACTGCTCCTGTATACTAACCGTCAGTATTAATGCATGAAATCTTTCTTTATCTCAGAGCTCTACAAACTCTCACTATTTAGATAACATAGTTATTTTTATTCTTGCTGCCAAAATGGACAGTTTTACATTCTCCCACATTTATTCAATTTGTCATATCACTGTCAACTCACAACCTGTCTATTTGTAGTCTTATGTTTTCTTACAACTTACTTTCCTGCCTATTTTTGTAATATCAGGAAGTTTAGCAATCATATATTCAGTCCCATCTTCCAAGTTAATTACATAAATTGTCAGAAGTTAAGGTCTTGCACCAATCCCTATTGCACACCATTCATTACATCTTACCAACCAGAAAATGATCAATTTTTAAACTGCTGCCTGCTAGCTAACCATTCTATCCATGCCAAGACATTATCCCCTATACTATGAGCTTTGATTTTACACAATAACCACTGATTTGGCACCTTACTAAGCGCTTTGTGGAAAGCAAAGTTTGTTATCCAACATGTTACTTCTCCAATGAAATTCACAGTTATAAAAGATATGTTAAAGTGAAACCATGTTTAAGTACACTGCCATGTCTTCAATAATACCTAATATCTTCCACACAACTCGTCAAGCTAATTGGCATGTAGTTTCCTGCTTTCTGTCTCTCTTGCTTTTTGAATAAAAAGAAGTTCCCCCCACTGCCATCCCCATTAATTGCCAATCTAATGGAACCTCCCTGAGATATAGGGGATTTGGAAAATTAAAACCAAAGCATTAATTGTCTCACTAGCAACTTCTTTAAAGATCTTCAGATGAAATCCATCAAGACCCAGGCCAACAGCTCCAACAATTTGGATTATATCTCATGCACTTCACGGGGTAAATGTAATTTTTGAGTTTGTCCCTCCCTTTCAATTACTAACAATTCTGGGATGTTACTTCTAACTTCTATTGCGAAGACTGATACAATATATATTCAACTGCCATCTTCTTGTTTTTCATTATGAATTCTGAAAACACACTTTCTACAGGATCAGTTTTTTTAAAAAACTGTTTACTGAAAACTTACTGTTTTTATATTTCAAGCTAACTTTCTCATACAGATTTCTCCTTACGCGTTTAGTGATTATTTGTTATTCCTTACATCCTGTCCAATCTGCTCATCCACCACTCATTTGGCACAATTATATACTTGTCCTTTAAATTTTGATACTAACCCCTTTAGTGAAGCACAGTTGGTGGGTGCTCTCTTTGAATTTCTTTCCTCTCTTGTTGAAAGCATCTATCCTGTATGTTTTGAAAGATCCAAAAAAAAAGTGTCTGGAATTGCAATTTTATTGATGATATTCTACTCAATCTCATTTGCCAGTTCACTTCAGCTGGCTCTACTTTCATGTCATCAGTATGGTGTGTTGGCTTTCATTAGCAGGAGGATTGTGTTTAAGAGCCGCGGGGTTATGCTGGCAGCTGTATATAACCCTGGTTAGACCACACTTGGAATATTGTGTCCAGATCTGGTCACCTCATTATAGGAGGCATGTGGAAGCTTAAGAGAGTTTTGGAGATTTACCAGGATGCTGCCTTTAGTAGAGGGCATGTCTTATGAAGAAAGGTTGAGAGATCTAGGGCTTTTCTCACTGGAGCAAAGGAGGATGAAAAGTAACTTAACAGAGGTGTACAAGCTGATGACAGGCATAGATAGAGTGGATAGCCAGAATTAAGGCAGAAATGGCTTTCACAAGGGGGCAGAATTTTAAGATGATTGGAGGAAGATTTAGGGGAGGTGTCAGAGATAGGTTCTTTACACAGTGGTGGGTGTGTGGAATGCACTGCCAGCAATGGTAGAGTTACATGCATGAGGGACATGCATGTGGATGGTAGTAAAATGTAGAGTGTGTAGGTTAGTCTGACCTTAGGATAAAAGATTGGCACATCATTGAGGGCTGAAGAGCCTGTACTGTTCTATGCTCTGTATGTTCTATAAATGCCAATTTTGGCCACTCCTCTTTTCCACAAACGAAACTTAAAAGATCACTACATTAGCACTGCTACCTGAGTGTCTTCATCATGTTACTAATATTTAATTGTTTCATTGTGTGTGTGTGCGCAGGGGGGGGGGGGGGGGGGGGGGGGGGGGGGGAGAAGCCAGCTTCAAAAAGTGATGTTCTCAGAAACTATCCCAAAAAGATTCTTTGATCTCATTAAGCTACTCTGACATTTTTTTAAAACCGCACTGGTACATAGAAATCTAGTGCTAGTGGTCCTGGAGGAGTTGCCAAAAGTTAAAACATTTTATCAAAAGTGCACAATATTTCCAATTTATTGTTGGATAGATCCAGGTCAATATGAAACACAGACCAGGTTTACTATGAGTTAAAACTAACTCCTTTCTAAACACCCCTCATACACAAATATAGACATAAAACATTAGTTAACTATTTTTTAACCTCCTCCCATAAAACCTTTGTTCAATAGCACACATCCACTGGCTTACTGAGATGCTCATTTTGTTTGTCAGCAGTTTCCATTCTTCAATTTTTTTCCAAACCTCTTTTGTAAAAACGACGCTTGAAAATGACAGCCAAGCAATTGTTATACTGATTACAGACAAACATCAGCAATTACTTGTTTTGAATAATGGGGCAGGCTGGAGGGGCTGAATGGCCTACTTTTGTTCCTAATTCATATGCTCATGTTTGTATGAAAGAAATAGTTGGGAAAGTGGTGAGATCCCCATTCACCATCCACCCACCTCGTAAATTAGCTGCTGGGGTCATTTCATTAGAATGGAAGGAACAAGAGTTTGACCAGTGTCTTCATACAGATGAAGATATTTCCTATCCATAAACCAAAAACTAAACAAATCCAATCCAGCCAATTTCCACAATCAAGAAACTGGTGAAAAGTACTGTCAAGTGGCATTGACTCATTGATGTTTTGTTTAGATTCCATTTACTTTCATACCCTATCACAATCCAAGTGCAAACAATGGCAAATAGCACCTTTAACATAAAAGTCTCAGGTGAGTCACAGGACCATCAAGCAAAATATGACACCAGGCTATAAGAGAGATATTGTAGCTCGGATGATGAAAGCTTGGTCAAGGAAGAGATTTTAACGTGTGTTTTAAAGAGACAGACAGACGAGTATTCTAGAGCTAAGAACTGAGCTAGATGAAGGCATGGCCATCACAGTGCAGCAATTAAAGAGACAGGGATGATCAAGAGCCTGAATTCAAGGAATTCAGATATCCTAGAGGCAAGAGAGACACAGACCATCTAAGGATTGGGAAATAAAGATGTGAATTTTAACATCAAGACTTTGCTTGACCAGTAGTGAATTTACACCAGCAAGCTAAGGAGTGAATAGTACTTGCTGCAAAATTAATGCAAGGATAGCAGAATTTTGGATCCTAAGAGCAGCTCAGAAACCATTAGTGTTGTCAAATCTAGGAGAAAGCATATGCATGAATGACAGTTTCAATAATAAACAGGAATAAAAAGTTACTTAAGTGGAAATAAGTACACATTCTTAGTAATAAGTTGACTATTAGTTCAGAAGCTCATCTCAGGGTCAAAACTAACAAGCTGATGACGAATTGGTGACAGGTGGGTAATGGTGGATGAGGAATCTGTCACTTTCCAACTAGGACTCCAAATAAATCATTGGTAGAAAGGCCCACCTAATGGACTAACCCTGTAGATGGGAGGGTGGGGGCTCATCTTGTGGGGACTGTAAGAGGCAAGCCTGTGCAGATTGCTTGTTGTCTTTCAGGACCTCAGCCACTGTCTGCCCAGCCTGATTGTGTCACAGGCTGGACTTCAGCTTGGAGGCCCTTGAAACTGGATAATGACAGCTCTTTCCAGGCAAGTTCATTTTGCTGACCTACCCAAAAAACAGATGACATGGTGCCTCCATTAATTCCTACCTCAAGGTTATAAAGAGGCTTAATGCCACAAATCATTCCCAGGGAGAGAACTATAAGAATGAAGTTCCTGAGGCAAGAAGCAGCTGCCCTTGACAACATGTGGTTGAATGTAAACATCAAAAAACCTTCACACTTAAGTCAGTGGGAATATTCTCATTTGGATCATATCTAGCACAAAGCAAGACAATTGTGGTTTCTGGATGCCATCTGATTCATTCTTGGGAAAACATCACAAAAGTTCCTCAAGGTAGTGTCCCAAACCCAACCATCTTCAGCTGCTTCAATTAACTTTCTTCCAACATCAAATCAAAATCATTGAGGTTCTCGGATGACTGCATAGTATTCAGCATCATTCATAACTGCTCAAGTACTGAAGCAGTTACTGTCTGCATGCAGCAAGACTTGGTCAGCAGTCACATTTTAGGAGAGTATATTCATAACATACATGTCAGGGAATGTTCATATCCAACTGGAGGGAATCTATCCATCTCCCTTTGGCATTCAACAACACTACTATCATTGAATTCCCCACCACCAAAACCGTGGAAATTGGAATTGACCAGAAACTGAATTGAACTAGTGATTTAAATAATGTACAGCATGTCAAAGACTGCAAATTCAGCAAGTAACTCCCAAAGTCTGTTCACCATTCACAAAAAACAAGTCAAAAGTTTGATGCAATATTCTCCACTTGTTGGGTGAGTGCAGTCCCAAAAACACACTCAAAGCTGGACGCACTGCAAGACAAAGCAGCATGCTTAACTGGCCCCCTCCACCACTACTGTGGTGCTCACCATTTACAAGATGCATCGCAGCAATACACCAAGGCTCCTTCAACTGCACTTTCCAAACTCAGACCCTCTACCAGCTATAAGAACAAGGACAGCAAAATGAAAAAGGGAATGCCACCACCTTCCAGCTCTCTTCAAAGCCATACACGATACCAACTTGGAAATAAAATGGCAGCAAATATTTACACAATAAGGACAGCAAACAAGACTGAATTTTGTTGATGTTATTTATTGAAATGTTGGCCAGAAGACAGGGAGAACTTTTTGCTCTTCTCCCAATTATGGCATGGACATTTTCTTTTAGAAAGAACACACCAAAACAGATGGCAGAATCTGAGTTTATAAGCTGACCTGAAAGTTGGCACCTGCAACCAAGCATCACACCTTCAGTACTTGAATAATATGTTTACCTGGAGAGGAGCACAAATTCATAAACACCTTTCAGTAATTGTGCTACACCTGGTAACAACTATCCTATAATGATACATTAAGCACATTGTGGTCACACGTCGGTTTGACGTCAGCTACAGCCCTGGAGCAAAAGATGTTACAATTATGAATTTAGAAAGGCTGAATGAATTTCCCAGACAAGCTGATATCCTACATTTCAACATTAAAAAAAAATACCACCTGCAAATTTCCCTTCAAGTCACTCACCATCCTGAGTTGGAATTTTATCATACCTTCATGTCAATGGATCAAAATCCTGGAATGCCTTTCCTAATGGCATTGTGGATCAACCTAGACCAAATGGAGGGTAATGATTCAAACCTTCAGCTCCTCCTTCAAAAGCAATTAGGAATGGGCAATAAATGCTGGCTTAACCAGCAATGCCTAAAGTTGTCATAACTCATTTTTACTCAGCTATTAAATTCATCATTTAAATAGAAGCCAGATGCAAAGATACATCTACATTCTGGGGGAAAAAAAAGTCTTTTTTCCAGAGCACAAATATTAGGATGCGAGGGTTGGGATAGCTCCATGAGTATATTTTCAAGGTCATTATTGTATCACTAGGATGTCAAATGCTTTTCTTGTCAATGAAATGCACAAAAAAAAAATCTTAAAACTCAAACACAAGCTTAACACAAGTTAATCAACTTTTGCAACATTATAAACAGATAAATAATTAAATATAACCAATTAATTGAACACAGATTCCATCATTTTGAAGTCTGGAATAAATCATTTACACATAGTTCATAACACACCTGTCAAGCAGGTGCCCTTCCTCAAAGTTTTGATTAAATTTACAGTGATAAGTCCAAAAAGCTGGACAGAGATGGAAAACTTGATGCAAGGCAGACATTTCCTGTTTCAAAAAAGGAGTGGAAATTTCTTAAGTCAGCAAAAACAAAAAAGGAAATGTAGTAAATGCACCTTATAATAGCACACTTAACCTGAAATCCAGAACTCTCTCTATGCGGTCACAAGAAGTAGGCAAGAACTGGCTCTTTTCTGTATTTTAATACAAAGAATGAGGGGGTTGATATATCTTGACAAAAAGGACCTCTTCCATCTCCATTCTCCTAACGTGGGAGTGAGTCTACAACGGAGGTAGAAATGCCTCCACAGTCTTGGCTGCTTTTACTTTCAATTAGTTCCAGGTGTTCCACTGGGTACAAGGAACAGCAAAGGCCACAGCAACATCTCCCACTCAGCACAAAACAAAACTGAACCAATCACAGCCACACTTCATTGTTTGGCAGTAGACAAAAGGCACACTGTATAGAAAATGCAAGAAAGTGACACAGTGCCCTACTTGCCCAAACCCAGGGACATAAGAGAAGGAAAATGGCCAAGAATACCAATGAACTGAACAGTAATCCACATGCTAATGGGAAAGCTAAATCAAATAGTGAAACAAGGACTGTCTTCTTCACCATTTTAAATGAAGAGATTGACAGTCCAGGCTAGGAATGGGGTTTGACAAGATTAAATAAAAATTACAACAAACAACATTAGAACATCTGAAAAAATGCAAGTCCAGCATATTTCAAAGCATTTTTGTTTAGAAACAGCAACCAAATGATCACATTTATTAGAAAAGTAAGTTTTTTAAAAAAACTGTAAAGCTAGCCCTACAGCAAATAGGTAAACATTATTACATGTACATTTAGTTAATATTTAATTTTTATCTATTTGTCTAATAGTATCCAACTGCTCATTTCAACATGACATCACTTTCCAAAGTTGAATGTGCTATTTTGCTGGTGAAAACAAGGAGGCGGGGTTCTAGAAAGCCGAAAACCAGCGTTAACAACCGTACCATAAACCTTAAAGTAAGCAGCGATCTCCTTTTTATTACCTGCAACACGCAGTGCCTTCCTCTCCCCTCCATTCCGGTTTATATTTCCCAGACAAACCTTCCTATTAGCTGAACTGCTACTAACAGTAGTTTGGATTCAGATACCTACTGGGTTTCCCACAACTCCCTCACATGACCTTCTCAGCACACTTCCACTGATTGCAGAATGCTGACAGGCTGGGCTAGTCACCATGGCAACTGTTGTCCCTGCTTGCAGTTCTGGGAGGGTTCCATGAAACAGCATATGCCTCTTGATTAAAAACTTTTGCAAGAGCTCTGCTCCTCCTCCCTCTCCGAAGCAGCAGGAGCGAAGGAGCTTACACACCGTTCTCCCCTCAAAAGTATGGAAGTGGCTCATCTGAAGATACCGCATTAACTTGTTTCATGTGAAAAAGGAAGCAATAACGCATTACGATTCTCAGAATATTTCCACGCCTCAAATCTCTCTTTTTAAAAAGAATATTAACATGCAGGCTTTCCCTAAATGCATTAAGATTAAATGAATAATGCTATTGTGTTGCAAGTATTCACAGACATGCCCAGCTACCCACCAGAAACATGTTTAATGCGTTTCTTTCTTTGCTTTCGTAAAAGTGTTTTGTGAGTTTGGCTTCAGGCAATTTGCATCTCTTTGTTACCGTTTATCTGATAATGTACTTATATCATATGTTTTATTCGCGTTTTGTTTCAAGGTGTAATTGGGGTGAAGGATGATAACATTCAGGTGTAGCATTTTTTTTCTACACCTAATACAAACCCGGAGAGATTACCTCACCTCACCTGTTTATCTCTATGAAACCTATGAGTGTCTGGATACCATATGCTTCAAAATAATTTTAAATGAATCTGTAAAGTTTGTTGTTTGCATCCAGCTTGCTTTAATTGACTGTTTCACCTCAATCTGTATTTCTCATTAACGTCTGATTATCTGACACTATGAAGTGATTTTAAGGATAAGTACACGTACAGTATAGTAAAATTGAAGGTTTATTGATCACTAAGTTCTACTGTCAGCCGTGTCTACCTCAGAGGTTCAGCTAATCGTGGACACATTCGTCCAATTTCTCTAAGTTTTATTATCCTTGATAAAAGGAAACTTAAATCTTCCCATGAAAGAGAGCAAAGCTCAAAAGATCATTGTAAAAATGGAGTGAAGCCTAGAAGCATGAATTAAACCGCTTTTTTTAAAAAAAAGTAAAATTTCAAAGTCATCGCATTGTTTAAGCTGGACTCATCCAAGCAAGTAGGGAGTATTCCAACATGCTCTGCGTTAGAAATGATGGATAGTCAGACAATGACCTTATTTAGAGGCCAGTTTTACACAGAATTTCCTGTTGAATTTCTGGTAAACAGCAACCCCCAGGATGTTAATAATGGGAGCTAAGTGATAGTAAAATTGTGAAATTCTCTCATTGGAGATGACTATTTACTGGCATATGTGAGAGATAAATGTTACTTGCTACATATCAGCCCAAGCGTGAATGTTGTTCAGGACTTGTTGCATGTGGGCAGGGACTACTTCAGTATTTGAGAAATCATGAATAATGCTGAACGATGATGATTGCTCAATGAACATCCCTATTTTTGACCTTAGGATGGAGGGGAAGTCATTGATTAGGATGATTGGCACTACAAAGAGGAAATCAACAACTAAAATAGTCTTCCTTGTTCTGAGCAAGGGTCATTGGACCCAAAATGTTAACTGATTTCTCTCCACACTACTACCCAATTTGATAAGCTTTTCCAGCAATTTCTGTTTTTGTTTCTGATATCCAGCATCCGCAGTTATTTCAGTTTTCACTAAAATGGTCTTCCTTTGTGATGGGGATAACTCCACCCGGAGGAGTTGACCCCAAATCCCTATTGATTTCAATTTTACCATGGCTCCTTGATGTAACACTCGGTCAAATACTACCTTAATATCAAGGTTAGTCACTCTGACTCCCATGTAGAGTTTAATTCTTTTATTCATTTTAAACAAAGATTGTTACAAGGTCTGGAGCTGAGTGGCCTTGGTAAAACCTACTCTGAATAACGGTAAGGAGGTTATGATTGAGTAAGCGCCACTCAATACGTCATTGACAGCACCATCAATCCTTTTGCTGGTAATTGAGAGTAATCTGATTGTAAGAGGTAACAGGTCCAATCCATACCTTGTGTGGACAGAATATACATGCGCAATTATCAGGTAAATGAGTGTTGGAGCTGTATTGGAACAGCTCGGCTAGGAGTGCAGTTCCAGAGCACAGGTCTTCAATACCACAGCTGGAGGTTGGCAGGACCCATAGTCTTTGTTTATCGAGTACCTTCAGCCATTTTTTGCTATCAAATGGGATGATTTGAATTGGCTGAAGACTGGCATATGTAATAGGGGATGCGCAGGAGGAGGCCAAGGTGGATTGTGTGGTGTCCACAATCTGTAGCATCACAGGCACATGGAATTGTATCTTGCTTGATTTCTGAAGACACCATTTGATGCAAATAGCTTCTAACATTTTAATCAGGACTAATGTCAGACTGACAGACTGAAGAGATAGATGAGGAGTTAGTTATTTAATTGTGCACCATTATTTCTGACTGGATATGGCAAAACCAAAGAACTTCAATCGGATCCTTTAGTGAGAGAATCATTTAGCACTGTCTATTTTATAGTGTTTCTGCTGTTTTAGCATGCATGTAGTGCTGCGTTGTAGCTACACTCGTTTGGTAATTCATTCAAAGTTTGTGAGAAGATTTGTAGCTCGGGTGCTTGTTGCTGTGGTTCTGTTCGCCGAGCTGGAAGTTTTTGTTGCAAACGTTTCGTCCCCTGTCTAGGTGACATCCTCAGTGCTTGGGAGCCTCCTGTGAAGCGCTTCTGTGGTGTTTCCTCCGGCATTTATAGTGGCCTGTCCCTGCCACTTCCGGTTGTCAGTTTCAGCTGTCCGCTGTAGTGGCCGGTATATTGGGTCCAGGTCGATGTGTTTGTTGATGGAGTTTGTGGATGAGTGCCATGCTTCTAGGAATTCCCTGGCTGTTCTTTGTTTGGCTTGCCCTATAATGGTAGTGTTGTCCCAGTCGAATTCATGTTGCTTGTCGTCTGCGTGTGTGGCTATTAGGGATAGCTGGTCATGTCGTTTCGTGGCTAGTTGGTGTTCATGGATGCGGATCGTTAGCTGTCTTCCTGTTGTCCTGTATAGTGTTTTGTGCAGTCCTTGCATGGTAATTCATTTTCAGATATGATTGGTATTGCTCCTAGTATGCACTGTTCAGTGAATCAGGGTCACTGGCATGACGGGAAAGTTTACAGCTTGCCTGCATATCATTCAATTACTGAAGGTTTTATGTTCTAATTTACACTAAAGATTATTTGGATTGAGACAAGCTAAATGGATTTAATTTAATGGGATTTTTTTTCTGACTAAAGACTCATTTCATTGAAGCTTTACATCTTGAATTCAGCAGGACAATTTGCAAGTATAACAAAGGGGAAAGGCAATACTTATATTGTATGAGGGGAGAGTGCTGGATTATGGGAAGTGGAATCTGATTAGTAAAGGCTTGCCATGAAAAATACAGCAGTTAATGATTGACAGTTAACAGTCATTAACTGGGGATATTTAAGCGACTGCTGGACATCCACATGGATAGCAGGGAGTTGAGGGGTGCGTAGGTTAAGTTACTATATTTTACATTAGGATTAAATCTCAGCACAACATTGTGGGCCAAAGGGCCTGTTCTGTGCTGTACTTTTCTATGTTCTATTACGCAGGATAATACCCTCAATGGTGAACCAAACAGAATCAACATTCCTGGTTTAAAATTTAAATATAATTGGTAGTTAACTTTCAATCATCAACAACTGCTTCATTCTCTACCAGAGAGAAACTTACCAAACAAGCAGCACTCTCTTCTCACAGTAGAAATTTGGGTTTTCTCTTTATTGGTATACTTGCAGTTGTCCTGATGACTGCAAAATTACAAAAAGAAATGTGTCTTCTTTCTCTGCACTACCAACTGTGATTTATTTAAAAATCAATTCTGGTTTGAGACTCAAATTCTCTGTTCAGACAATCACTGATGTCCTATTTGGGAAGATTGTGGGAAGTATTTTTATATGGGTGGTTAAGAGTTAAATCTATTAAAAAATGTGAGTGCATATAGGGAAGCTGGCTTCAATCCACTGACTTCAGCATTTACCTCTAGCATGTTAAAACTGTTTGAATTGAGTAAAGATCATCTTAAGTTCAATCATAGAATCCTTACAGTGTGGAATCAGGTCATTCGACCCATCAAGTCCACATCAACCCTCCGAAGAGCATTTTATCCAGACCGACTCCTCCTACCCTACCACCCTGCACTTCCCATGGCTAATCCACTTAGCCTGGACACTCTGGGGCAATTTAGCATTGTCATTCCACCTCGCACATCTTTTATCTATGGGAGAAAACTGGAGCACTTGGAGGAAACCCATGCAGCCAGAGGGAGAAAGTCTGTGTGGTGTTTGCACAGTTGCCTGAGGCTGGAATCTAACCTGGGTCCCTGGATCTATGAGGCAACAGTGCTAACTATTTGAGCTGCTATGAATTTTTGCACTTCCCCAGTTAGTTATTCTCACTCTGGCCTGCAATTCAGACCCCAGTCATGAAAATCCCACCCGGTGAGAACTGAGATTCAATCAGAGGTTAGCAGTTCTTGAACACCCCCATCCCCCCAGAGATATATGAGGATCAAGCACAAAGGTAAACTGATCTTTCATTGGCTACTTAAGGGCTGCTATCAGTGGTGGGTCAGAAAGGTTGACCATGGATCTTCCTGCACAGAACTTCGAGGAATCGAGGAAGTGGCAGTGTTGGTTAACATTACCAGCTCACATAATTAGACTCCTTCTTATGCCCAAGCTCATCAACTCAAGGAGTAAAAGGTTCTGCCCCTTGTTTCTAAACTTCCCAACTCCAGAGAGTACCAGATTACTTTGGCCATATTCATTTTCATTCCTTTCTGTTGAAACAACACTCAGCATTAACCTGATGCTACATTTGATCACCCATCCCAGAGGAATATCCCAACATCTCATGAAAGCCTGAGAATAAATATATTTTGGAGGCTGAACACAACACATAGCACAACTGGCCAATCTGATTCCTGGCCCCAAATTATTTTAAAAGTTCAGCTATGCTGCAAGACTACATTGGCCAACTAAACAATTTCACTATCCTCGAATTCCATTCTCTTGTGTATTAACAATGTATTACTTGTTCTATGCAGCAAAACACAAGGCAATTAAGATACTAGTTGATCTTAATATTAAGGACTGTTTATTAATGTAGTTAACACCAGCAGAGAAAATGCAAACTTAAAATTAGAAGTTAACAAATCCAAAAGATCTGATGGTCTACATCAGTGTTCTTAGAAAAAAACATGTTATAGAAATACTAGATGCACTGGATATGATTATCCAAAATTGCCTACATTCTAGAAACATCATAGTGGATTGGAAGTAAGCAAAATGTAGCAGCACTGTCCATGGAAAGAACGAGAGGAAACTTGGAATTAAAGGCCAGTTAATCTGACATCAGTGCAAATTAAAACACTAAAAAACTATTTGCACTGAATGGTGTCTTTGAAAATCAAGCAAGATACAATCCCATGTGACTGTGATATTACACATCGTGGAGACTGATTGAGTGGACTGGCCCGTTACATTTCTTTATTTTCCTTCTGATTTATCCCTTAATTGTGTCCATTTGTCTGCCTGGCTTTGTGTGAGTGGAGGCTAGAGTCAAAGAAGATTGGTTTAAATTGTAAGTATGAGTTAGATTACTTGTTGTTTAACTTTGCTATGTTAAAGTCATTATGTTAATAAATGGTTAATTCTTTTAAGTTATAATACTGGTATTAGTAATGCAAGAAGTCTGATTAGGAGCCATTGGGCGTCAATTTTGAGGGTCATTGAGTATTTTAATTTTACTCTGATGTGAATATAGAGATAGGGAGGCTGATTTCATTTGGTTGTCAGCTTCCATGTAATAATAAAGGAGATCAACTCAAAATGGGACAAAGATCGGAGAGTGGAATTGAGGTAGAAGATTCGGTACAATATTATAGAATAGCAGCAATGGTTCAAGGGACCACATGAGGTTGGATTTCACAAGGCACCACCTTCCCTGCTGCCCATGCCCCCACCCCATCTTCAGTCAATAATTTAGTCATTAGCTTGCTTACATGAAACATTGTTCCCAGCTCTGTTTCATGTAAGCAAGGTTCACAAGGCACCACAATCACCTGATGAAGGAGCGTCGCTCCGAAAGCTAGTGTGCTTCCAATTAAACCTGTTGGACTATAACCTGGTGTTGTGTGATTTTTAACTTTGTACACCCCAGTCCAACACTGGCATCTCCGAATCATCACTTAGTTAGTTAACCATAAATGGCATTATACATGCCCAAATCTGTCCTCATCCACAAGTTTAACTAAGAAAATGGTAGTAATGTAAGATTATCTATTGGGATTCAGGATCCCACTGTCAGGCTCAAATGAAGGTTTTCACTTTGGGTAAATAGTCAATTGCCATTGTTTTTTTGTTCCTGAATTAAACAGGCATTCTATGCAAATTGAAAATATCAGTCTGGCTCCTGAGGGCTGTTGTGGTGCACTGGTTGTGTCTGTACCTATGAGCCAGATGGTTTGGGTTCAAGTCCTACTGACTCCAGTGGTATATAATAACATGTAAATATATGCAATAACATAACAGATTAAAAAATATACTGCAGCCTGGTTTTTGAAGATGAAAGACCAATGGGAGACCCACCACTTCAAATATGATAGCAGGTTGCCCTTGTGGGTAAGTGAGAGAGAAAACATCCCAAAATGGAGCCACCTCTTTCAAATCTAAAATAAAAAAGGAACTGGTTCACCACTGTATTTAGGTGGTGGTGTGTGTGTGTGTGTGTGTGTGGTGGTGGTGGTGGTGGGTGGGTGGGCGTAGTGAGAGGAGAGAGAAGTGGGGAAGCAGGCAAGTACCCAGCAATTGCTGCTGAAATGTAGTCAAGGGAACTTCTAAAATTGTCCCATCCTGGTTTTTAGACAGCTGCACTGTCCCCTATTGCCTGAAGGCCAGGAGACCAACTGGAAGATTGTCAGTTCTCCTAAAGCAATTGGTCTTATGTGACCATTAATAGGCTCAAATCGGTCCTCAGTGGAATGAAGTCAAAATACAGCAAAATGCTGTAAATTGCGCATATCCATTTTTTTTATACCCAGAAGTGTTATCACAAATACTGGAGAGACTTTCCCCTCATTAAAATCATGGCTTTTGTCTTTTCTTTTACATTACTAACCACCAGCAAATCACCCATGTAACCAATTAAATATTTACAAGCAAAGCCCTTTTTAGGGCCCACATTCATTTATACTATTTTGAATAAACTAACAGGCAGCCATACATGATTACTTGCAATTATGCGTTAAGATTTCTCAAGTAATTAATGTGGCTTCTTAACCATACAATAAATATAAACATAAATCTTGCAGGTGTAGAAAATTTAACTCACCAGAGGGGAAATTTTAATTTAACAACCAGGGCCCACAGTGTAATAAGGAAACATAATAACATTTTTAATGACTGGTGGGGAATGGTAATGAAGTTTTTAGAGCTGGTATTTCAGCTTTCCCCAGAGGTTACTTTCTACCAGGTGGGTGTAGAGCTCTGCATTGTGATTTATTAGCTAAACGGGAAAGGCTCCTTGAGCCAGTGGATCTTTGCCAGTCGATCATTTTCTTTATAAAAGCAAGGAATTTTTAAAGATGCAATTAAATATTGGAGTGGAAACACATTTACAATCTTCCGGAGATGGGTTGAATGGCCTATCTCTGCCATAACTATATTATGAACCAAAAATGATCAGTACATGCACTAGTTGTGCTGTGCTGTTGCTAGTTTGATTCTGCAAAGAGAGTCATAGAGATGTACAGCGTGGAAACAGACCCTTCAGTCCTGATACTCTAATTTAATCTAGTCCAATTTACCAGCACTTGGCCCATATCATTCTAAACCCTTCCTATTCATATACCCATCCAGATGCCTTTTAAATGTTGTAATTGTACCAGCCTTCACCACTTTCTCTGGCAGCTCATTCCATACATGCACCATCCTTTCAGTGAAAAAGTTGCCCCTTAAGTTCCTTTTAAATCTTTCCCCTCTCATCCTAAACCTATGCCCTCTGAGTTCTGGACTCCACCACCCCTGGGAAAAGACCTTGTTTATTTACCTTATCCATGCCAGTCACCTTGTATAAAAGGTCACCCCTCAGACTACACAGCCCAGGGAAAACAGCCCCAGCTTCTTCCTATAGCTCAAACCCTCCAGCCCTGGCAACATCCTTGTAAATCTTTTCTGAACCCTTTCAAGTTTCACAACATCTTTCCGATAGGAAGGAGACCAGCATTGCACGCATTATTCCAACAGTGGCCTAACCAATGTCCTGTACAGCTGCAACATGACCTCCCAACTCCTATACTCAATGCTCTGACCAATAAAGGAAAGCATACCAAACACCTTCTTCACTATCCTACCTACCCGAGACTCCATCCTCTTGGATGAAATGGCTCAGTTCAATCATTGCAGAAGGCTGAGTCTGGGCCTGCACTATTTCTCTGTCATAACCAGTTATCTGATTTTATTGGCTTACACCCACTATCTAGGATTGAACTAGCTGCAGTCATTTGCCTCCTCTTCCACCTGTGCCCTTTACTGGTCTTTCCAATGCACAGTAATGACTGTGGCATACATGCTCTGAAACAGAAGATACCTCCAAAGCATTCAGCTCTGATCATTTAATCACTTCAAAAGTTGCATACTTCTCACGAAATTAGAAATAACTTGCATCAGAATACTTAAAAGTGCTGAAGACAGCAATGATATTAAGTTATGATAATAGCAGAAATGTTAATCTGGCTGAAAAGAAATATGGAAAAGGAAAAATGGCAAAACAGTAGTAGGAAAATTACATGGTCCGTTTTATTACAATGGTGTGACTGACTCAATTTCTGTGGGTCTCATATGGCTAGCAGCACTGCCCAATGTAAATTTTTACACCTACATACTTCAGCAGTCAGGTATTCATAAGTACAGAACAAGGATAAATCAACAAGAAATATGAATGTTGTTTCCCTTACTAAAGATGCTGGAAGACCTGAATAGTTCCATCAGTTTCTATATTTATTTCAGATTTCCAACATTCACAGAACTTTAGTTCTGTGACATAACTCTTCCCTGGATTGGACCACCAAAGGATTGTCAGCAGATTTCAAATGCAGAGTCAGTTGAACAATACAGGGAAGTCATTTTGCACTATTCTCCCAGGAACTGGAATACAATATGAAAAATATCCATTATCTGTTTACCAAACTTGTATTTTTCCCTTATTTTGTATTAGTGATGTATGTCTTATAAATGGTGGCATATAAAGTGTCTGATATCGAGTGGCAACAATGGGTATATGCCACTATTTAACATAACTCACTAATATTTCATTATTGTTTGATGCAAAAGAAAAACTTTGGTCAAGTTGATATTACTATCAAGCTCAATGAAGTTTTAGTCAAAACTATTTGATTGAAGACAAAATGTTATGGCTTCTGACGCACTTAAGTATCTAGCAAAAATAAAGCAAATCAGCTCGATTTTGTGCCAAATGCATTATCAAATTTTGAAAAGCACAGACATTTCTGCTTCTGGATAGCCATTTCATCATTTTGTCCAGCAGAGAATGTGTCCTGTTTAGCATTCAATGTGCTATTCAAAGTTAAAAAACAGAGTTTGATTGAACAGGAGAAAGCTGTGACCACACCTGGTTCCTTTCTGTTGTTTTATGTACTGTACTGTGTCATTTCTGTGTGAGGCAAGTAAATTCCTGTGAGAATTGCAGATGCAAAAATCATTCACAGTGAGTTTAACATCTGACAGTAAAGGTTTAATAGTGCAGAAGAATACTTTATTTCTCTGAGACAAAGGCCTTTTCTGCAGTGATTGTTTAACAGGGAGGGTGACAGTCAAATAAAGGATTTTCTGATGTTGCATGTTCGCACTTACTCAGTATCACACAAGTAAACGAAAAGAGTACCTCCACCTTTAAAACCCCACCATTGTAGGCCACTTGACAAGAAATCACAAAATCTTCAGGCTGAAATTATTGTTAAACAGTACTGCTCTAGTTCATCATTGAAGGGTTGGGATTTTTAGGGGGCATTTTTGTATAATGTTAATACATTAATAATCTGGCCATTAATCAAAAGACTGTTTGAAAACCTAGGCTCTAAATATTAGGATGGTGGGGAGGTTTAGAGATGGAATCCCAGATCTCAGGGCCTAGGCAGAATCAGCACTGGAGGAACAATTAAAATCAAGAATGTGTAGATGCCAGACTTGAAAAAGTCCAGATAGTTCAAAAGGTTGCAAAGGGAGGAGTTTACAGAGACAAGGAGAGGCAAGACCATACAGAGCTTTGAAAACAAAAATGAAAATATTAAAATGAAGGCATTACTCAACTGAAGGTCATTGTAGGTCAGTAAGCATAGGGATCCTGACAGAATGGAATTTGATACATGTTAAGATATGGGCAACTCAATGACAAACTCAAGTTCAGGGAGAGTGGAAGATGGAAGGCCAACCATGAGGAGATCTCTCATGGCTCTAATGGGTGTATCATTGGATGTATCATTGGATCTTTTATACACAATGCTCAAAATAGCAAACAGAGTCTGGTCTAAAGTCTAATCTAGAAAACAGCACCTCCAATGATGCAGTACTTGCAGTACTTTGAGTACTGGAATGAAATGAAGTTTGAATCTACGACCTACTGACATAGAAATGAGACTGCCACTGTTTAGTCAAGGTCAACATGTTATATTATCTGTCTTGCTGCTTATTTTTGAAAGCGGAGTTAAATGTTCTCACTTTTTAATGATAGTTGTTCTCTGTTTTTAACTTTAGAAAGAAGGACCTGCATTTATTCAGTCTTATGACCATTGAACATCTCAAAGCACTTTACAGTCAATCATGTAATTTCAAAACGTAATTATTTTTGTAGTGTATGAAACAGAGAAGCTCATTTATGCTTAGCAACCTTCCACAAACAGCAATGTGATAATGACCAGATAATGATTTTTCAATTATGTTAATTGTAGAATAAATATTGTCCAGGATGCCGGAGTAACCCCTCCAATTTCCTTTAACATAGTACCATGGGATTTTTTGCATCTATCAAAATTGTAGCTGGGGCCTTGATTTAATGTTACATCCAAAAGGTAAAACCTCAAACAGTGCTGCGGCATCAATGATTCTTGTGCTCAACCACAAGAGTGGGACTTGGACTTTTCGATTCGGGGTAAGGATGCTGCCAATTGAGCCACAGCTGACACTAAGTAAACCTGCAGGTTATGATTTACAATCTATTTAGTCACTATTAGGCCAAATCAGAAAAACGTTAAGGGACTTAGCTTATTGTTCCGAACCATTTTATTAATGAAATAGTCTAACTTATTTTTCCAAAAAAGTCAAATTTTCCCCATGAACTGCACGTGCCATTTTGGGATTAAACTTTCATCATCTGGATATTAGTAAGGACAAGGCACCTATATCTGAAGCAACGTCATTCACTTTAATCCATGGAAATAGCCTCAGACTTCCCAAATAATCCAGACATTCAAAGTGTGGGCCAAAGGAGCCTTGCTCTGTGTCATACTATATCTGATTTAAAAGCAGTATTGGGTGAATCAAATTGAAAGTAAATGTTGTATTTCATTCCAATAGCTGAGGAGCACAAAATCTTACCAAATATGGTGTGATAGAAGCAAAACATTTCTGTCTCGTTGGTGCTGAATCTTTCAGTAACAGCACACAATAATTTGAAAGCCAAATTCACTCAGAATTCATGAGTTGAACCTTAACCCCCCAAAAAAGGGATGGGCGAGCTTTGTATCAAGGGTTGAAATGAAAAGCAATAGGCTAACTAAAGCCATAATAGGATAAAGGCAGGAATGTTAGTTGGGGGTACCACTCTTTTCTCAGGAATGTTTGATTGGGGGTTATTTAAATATCATAATGACACAGTGTGACTTCACGCCTACAGCCATTCTATTTTTATCCATGGGTGGGTGGATGGCAGTTTAAAAGGAGAGCAGAAAGGTTGATTCCACGAGGTAAGTGCTGTTACTGCACTGTTATTTTGAGTCAGGAAGAGCAAGAGTGCTGCCTCTGGGTTCAATGTGCCACCTGGTAACCACCACTTTTCCCTTCCCTTCAGTGGCCCGTCTGCTCCCTTGAAGGACTATTAGACTCATTACCACATGATCAGGATCCAGTAGGCCAGCATTATGGACTCAATCCATGATCATACAGTGCTCCCTCCCTCCAACCACCATGGAGCACCCCATGCCTCACTGTCACCATGTTTACACCACTTCACCTCCCTCCCCTGGCCATCCAAGTCCATCTTGATGTAATTAGAAAGAAGCCAGAACACCATCTGACATGCATTCAATTTCCGCATGGTCCACAATCCTATCCCACCATTTCTTTTGCTCTCAATAAAATAACTTTCTCTTATCTTCAACTAAATGCAGATTCCCACATGGTAGCCCTCCAGCCTGTCAGCCAACCTAGTCAGCCCAGAGGTAGCAATTAAAACCAAATGCCCAGTTAATTCCTTTTTCCAACTTTCCTTCCAACCCAGTAACAATCCCTACCATGTTGCTGCACAGAACTCACCTCAATGTTAAAACACAGATCCATGTTACAGGTAAATTCAAACATTGTTGCTTCATTTTTTGGGATGGTTGCCAAGTAGTTGGGTAGAGAGGAGTCAAGTTATTCAATTCAAGTATGTACACGTTAAGTGATTTTGAGAGACATGTATCTGATTAGCAGCTTTTTGAATTAAACCTACCTGTGGTTTCTCTGTAATCAGGTTGTTTATTTTCAAATCTTTGGCTTTGGAGCCTTTGAAGAGAAGACACTCTATTTGGAACTTCTGAAGAATGTGTAAAACAATGAAGCAATAAAACAATAAAAGTGTCTGAGATAGTAATCATGGGTAATTTTAATCTACCTACAGAATGGAGAAATCAGATTGGTAAAGTGTGGAAGATGAGTTTGGAGACTGTTCTGGGAACAGTTTCATATACCAGCATGTTCCAGAGTTAACAGGGAACAGATTATTCTAGATGTGGTAATGTGTAATAGGACAGCATTAACTAACAATCTCATGGTAGAGGAGTTCCTAACAACAGCAGTGATTACATGACTGATTTTCACATTCAGTTTGATGGAGAGAAGAGTGAATGTAAAACTAGTGTTTCACACATAAATAAGTATAAAGACAATTGTCGAACGTGAACTTGGAAATTAGGTTAATCAGTGGAAAGGCAATGTCAGACATTTAACACCCAAATTGTAACACTCAAGTATTTCCACGAGAAAGAAAGACTCAGGAGAATAATGCACCATTAGTGGCCAAGAAAGGAAGTTAAAAGATAGTTTCAAATTGAAAGAAAAAGCATACAATTCCACAAAGATATTTTGCAGGTCAGCAGATTGGACAGAATATAAAGCCATCAAAGAATGATGAACAAAATGTGTGGGAGAAATTAAAGGTAAAGTCACCATTGTCCCATAGGGCTACTCTGGTATGACAGCAAGAGAGAGAAGTGGTTTGGAAAGTAAATCCTTTATGGTAACATTAGCCATTGTGGGGATTGAACATGCACTGTTAGCATCAATCCATATCACAAACCAGCCATCCAACCAACTGAGCTAACTTGAACTAGAGTTCTAACAAAACAAACAAGAAAAAACATGGAAACATAGAAAATAGAAGCAAATGTAGACCATTCGGCCCACTCTGCTCCACCATTCAGTGTGATCATAGCAACTCAGTACCCTGTTCCTGCTTTCTCCCCATAATCCATAACCCCTTAACCCTAGTACTGTATATCACTCTCTCTTGAAAACATTCAGTGTTTTACCCTCAATCACTTTCTGTGGCAGAGAATTCCACAGGCTCACCATTCTCTAGTTTGAAAAAAATTCTCCTCATCAGTCCTAAACGGTCTATCCCATATCCTTAGACTGTGACCCCCAGTTCTGTACTCCTGGTCATTGAGAATATCCTTCCTGCACTTAACCTGTCTAGTCCTATTGGAATTTTATGGTATTCTATAAGATTCCCCCTTGCCCCATTTCTCTAAATTCTAGTGAATGTAGTCCTAACTGATCCAGCCTCTCTTTAGATGTCAGTCCTGCCATCCCAGGAATCAATCTGACAAATCTTTGCTGCACTACCTCAATAGCTAGAATATCCTTCCTTAGGTAAGGAGACAAAAACTGTGTACAATATTCCAGGTGTGGTCTTACCAAGGTCCTGTAGAATTGCAACAAATATCCCTCCTTCTGTACTCAAACCTCTCATCATGAAGGCCAACATACTACTTGCTCTCTTCACCGCCTACATGCTTACTTTTAGCAACTACAAAGAAACCCAGGTCATTGTTGCATCTCCCCTTTCCCATTCAGATAATATCCTACCTTCCTGTTTTTTGCTACTGAAGTGGATAACCTCATTTATCCACGTTACATTTCTTTTGCTCACTCATTCAACTTGACAGAAATCACATTGAAGCATTTCTGCATCATCCCCACAGCTTACTCTCCCACTCAACTTTGTTCATGTAGGTTTGCTCACTGAGCTGGAAGGTTTGTTTTTAGATGTTTTGTCACCATATAATGTAACATCTTTAGTGAGCCTCTGAATGAAGCACCAGTGGTGTAGCCCACTTTCTATTTATATGTTTGAGTTTCCGTGTGTTAATGTCATTTCTTGTGGTGACATCATTTCCCATAGTGACATCATGTCCTGTTTGTATTCTCAGGGGTGGTAAATGGGATCAATGACAATGTGTTTGTTGATAGAGTTCCAGTTAGAATTCCATGCTTCTAGGAATTTTCATGCATGTCTCTATTTGGCTTATCAGAGGATGGATGTGTTGTCCCAGTCGAAGTGGTGCCCTTCCTCATCCATATGTAAGAATACTAGTGAGAGTGGGTTATATTGTTTTGTGGCTAGTTGATGTTCATGTATCATGGTGGCTAGTTTTCTGCCTGTTTGTCCAATGTAGTGTTTGTTACAATTCTTGTAAATGACATTAGTTTCGATTGTTGTCTGTATATGGTCTTTCAAGTTAATTAGCTGTAGTTTTGATTGTTGTCTGTATAGGGTCTTTCAAGTTCATTAGCCGCTGTTTTAGTGTGATAGTGGGTTTGTGGGCTACCATGATGCCAGGAGGTCTGAGTAGTCTGGCATTCATTTCTGAGATGTCTTTGATGTAGGGAGAGTGGCTAGGGTTTCTGGATGTGTTTTGTTTGCTTGTTTGGGTTTGTTGCTCAGAAATTGGTGGACTGTGTTCATTGGGTACCCGTTCTTTTTGAATACACTGTATAGGTGATTTTCCTCTGCTCTGCGTAGCTCCTCTGTGCTGCAGTATGTGGTGGTTCTTTAAATAATGTTCTAATGCAGCTTGTTTGTTCGGGTGATTGCTTCTGTGGTTCAATATTTGGTCCGTAGTGTTGTTTACCTGTAGATGCTGGTTTGAAATTCCCCATTGGCCGTTCACTCTACTGCGACATCTAGGAATGGCAGTTTGTTGTTGTTTTCCTCCTCTTTAGTGAATTTTTATGCCAGTAAGTGTATTATTGATGGTCTTGAAGGTTTCCTCTAATTTGTTTCATTTAGTGATAACAAAAGGTGTCATCCACGTAGCGTACCCAAAGATTGGGTTGGATGGTTGGCAGAGCTGTTTGTTCGAGTCTCTGCATTACTGCCTCTGCTAAGAACCCTGATATTGGAGATCCCATGGTTTGTCTGTAGGTTTCGTTGTTGAAGGTAAAGTGGGTGGTAAGGAGTAGGTCCACTAGCTTGACGATACTGTCCTTACTGATGAAGTTGGTAGTGTTTGATGTATGTGTTTTTGGGTCTTCTAATAATGTAGTCAGTGTTTCCTTGGTCAAGTTGATATTGATGGATGTGAACAAGGCTGTTACATCAAAGGAGACCATTATTTTGGTTCCTCTTCTATCTTGGTGTCTTCAGGAATTCTTGGGTGGAGTGGATGGAGTGGCGTGTGTCTTCTATTAAGTGTTTTAGTCTTTGGTGTAGCTCCTTGGCCCGTCTGTAAGTTGGTGTTCCAGGTAGTGAGATTATTGGTCTGAGGGAGGCTCCTGGTTTGTGTCATCTACAAACCTGGAGATGTTACATTTAATTCCCTTATCTAAATCATTACTATATATTGTGAATAGCACTGATCCCTGCAATAGTCCACTAATCACTACCCCTTTGAAAAAAAGTCCCGTTCGTTCCTACTTTGTTTCCTGTCTGCCAGCCAATTCTCTATCTATGTCAATACTTTAGCCCGCCATCTGATCTCCGTGAATTTTACATGCTAATCTCTTAACAGACCTTATCAATAGCTTTCTGACAGTTCAAATAAATTGCATCTGTTGTCACCCCCTTACCAACTCCGCTAGTTACATCATAAAATTCCAGTGGATTTTTAAAAAGGATTTCCCTTTCATTTTTACATGCAGACTCCATCCAATCTTGTCACCGATTTCCAAGTGTCTTGCTATTAAATCTTTTATAATAAACTCTAGTATTTTCCCATTACTGATGTCAGAATAGCCAGTCTATAATTATCCGTTTTCTCTCTATCTTCTTTGTTAAATACTGGGGTTAAATTAGCAATAGTCCAAATTGATAGGGACCGTTACAAGGTTTATGCAAAATTGAAAGATGGGCAACAATGCATCCACTATTTCTAGTGCATTTCCTTAAGTATTCTGGGATGTAGATTTTTGGGCCCTGAGGGTTTATTGGCCTTTAATCCCATCAATTTCCCCAACTTCATTTCCCTACAAATACTGATTTCCTTTAATTCCTCCCTCTCATTAGACCACATAGGTCCAAAAATTTTAGTGGTGTTACTCGTGTCCTTCTTTGTGAAAACAGAACCAAAATGTGTATTTAATTGATCTGCCTTTTCTTCGTTTCCCCTACTATAACTTTCCGTGTTTGTCACTTATAAGGGACCTACATTTTGCTTTACTAATCATTTCTCTCATATCTATTGCACCTTTGCAATCAATTTGTAAGATAAAAAAAAAATGTCAGTTTAACAAAAAGGGAAGCCTTGAAATGCAATGAGACAGGGAACCTAAAAAAATTGATTAGAGTAAGGCTTTAATTCTGTTAACAGGGGAGTAGCAGGCAGACTTGACAATGGGTCAAAATTCACTCCTGGTTCAGATTTGGCAGGAATATTTGCCTAAAGGTAGAAGCCAAAATGGATTTTGTATAATTTAACAAAATTACTACAAGATTATAGATTGGAGAAATTTGGATGATTTTATTACAGAGCATTTTGGTAGGGAAAGCATTAGAAGGTTATGTGACAATTAAAACTTTATCAGGAATTTTTTTTTTAAATTAAGGAAGCGATAGACTCAGTATATTAGATTAGATTACCTACAGTGTGGAAACAGGCCCTTTGGCCCAACAAGTCCACACTGACTCTGAAGAGCAACCCACCCAGACCCATGCTCCTACATTTACTCTTGACTAATGCACCTATCACTTTGGGCAATTTAGTATGGCCAATTCACCAAACCTGCACATCTTTGGACTATGGGAAGAAACCGGAGCACCCGAAGGAAACCCACGCAAACACGGGGAGAATGGGCAAACTCTCCATGCAGACAGCTGCCCATGGTGGGAATTGAACCCCGGGTCCCTGGTGCTGTGAGGCAGCAGTGCTAACCACTGAGCATATATGTTGAATAAAAAGTAGTGGTCAATCAACGGTATAGGGTGATGAAATTTGTTCAAGATTCTGAAAACCTGAGAGAAATGTTGTTAAAATTTTCAAACAAGTTTTCAGGCAGTTTATGAAAAGAATGACTTTAGGAATCAGGTTCCACTTAGGAAGCCATAAATTTTCAAAAATGAAGGGAAACTGCAGTTTTAGCTAAAAGTTATTAGTTATCTCACAAACACGTGGGTGACAGTAAACCTTTGTTTGCACATCGATTTTGAAGCTAGAGAGAAAACAACTTGAGAATGAACAGAACAATAATTGCTATGACAGAATGGCAAAAAATGAAAAGACGAATGTTTCTCAGAGTAGGGAAAGTAACAGAGTGGGACATAAATATTATTCAAGGAGGCAGGTGAAAGTTGAAAGCTGACAATTTGTAATTAAAAGCAAAATTGGTTTCTTTTGTGGACATACCTGGACCAGAAAATACCACACCCAGTGAGTGAAACTAGTGACAATCCAATAGAATCTAATGTGTTCACAGTGGGTGTAAATTGGAATATCAAGTAATACAGGAGTTCTTCATTTAAGAGTGAAGTAACTCCAGTTTTGTCTGATAAAAAGATGATTACTTTTATGGTTACAAGGTTTACACAAAACATTCCGTTAGCAAATAACACAAAATTAGTGGGTGGTTCAGTGGTTAGCACCGCTGCCTCACAGTACCACGGACTTGGGTTCAATTCCAGCCTCGGGCAATTGTCTGTTTGGAGTTTGCACACAGTCTCCCTGTGTCTCTGTGGGTTTCCTCCCACAGCCCAAGAGGTGTGCAGGTTAGGTGGACTGGCCATCTTAATTGGGTAAAAACAATGACTGCAGATGCTGGAAACCAGATCCTGGATCAATGGGCTTTTGCCCGAAACGTCGATTTTGCTGAAGCTCCTCGATGCTGGCCATCTTAATTGCCCATCGCATCCAAGGTTGTGCAGGCTCAGTGGATGAGCTATGGGAAATGCAGGGTTACATGGATAGTGTAGGGGAGTGGGTGTGGATAGGATGCTCTTTGGAGGGTCGGTGTGCACTCAATGGGCTGAATGACTGTTTCCACACTCCCACATTCCGAGGGATTCTATTAATTATCGCCAGTGAGTTTATTAAATAAAATTGTATGCTCGAGGGTATTGATGAAATTTATTTACCTGTTCCAGTGTACAGTGAAATTAAATTGTGCTTTAGTCAGTGGATCTGTTATTATGACAGTCCAAGTTGCTTATTAATATTATTGATTTTATGTTGGGAACCAATTTATTTGGAATCTGTGACCTTTCTCTAATGGATTTTGTGAAGACATCTGAAATGGGTAAAGATAAGGAAGCATCAGTTAGATTAGTGAATTTTGCAAAATATATACAGGCCTCTGAATTGGATCTAAAACACAATGGTCAAATGATTATCAAGAGTCAAAAACTCCAATATTTGAAGTTGGAAAGATAGTGAAGCCTCCGATTTAAAGCAGAGTAAAATCCTGCCAGAAATGGATTGGATCTGTCTCAATTAAATTTGCCTGCAGACATCAATACAGATTTCAGCAGCAGAGTTCCTCGCTAATAGTCATCCTAGAAATCATGCTTTCAACCAAACTGAGGATGCTGCCTGAACTGCTGTGCTCTTCCAGCACCACTAATGCAGAATCTGGTTTCCAGCATCTGCAGTCATTGTTTTTACCTGAGGAATGAAAGTGCATGTTCCAGAATGGGAAGTAGTATGCTTGGTTCATCAGTATATTTTCAATAAAAAGGAGAATGAAGTGATACATGTGGTTATGACTAATGGATTTTAAACACCATGTTCATTGATATTAGAACTAGGACCAGGAGTAGGCCATCTGGCCCTTTGAGCCTGCTCCGCCATTCAATAAGATCATGGCCAATCTTCATGTGGACTCAGCTCCACTTACTGTGTTTTCACCATATCCCTTAATTCGTTTCTTTTTCAAAAAAGTATCGACTTTAGCTTTAAAAGCGATTACTGAAGTAGCGTCAATGACTTCTCTGGGCAAGGAATTCCAGAGATTAACAACCCTCTGGGTGAAGAAGTTCCTTCTCAGTTTAGTTCTAAATCTGCTTCCTCTAATGTTGAGGCCATACCCTCTTGTCCTATCTTCACCCACCAGTGGAAACATCCTAGCTATTTCTATTTTATCGATTCCCTTCACAATTTTATATGTTTCCATACTATCCCCCTTCATTCTTCTGAATTCCAATGAATGTAATCCCAATCTACTCAGCCTCTCATGAGCCAACCCCCTCAACTCTGGCATCAACCTAGTGAACCTCTTCTGCACCCCCTCTAGTGCCAGTACATACTTTCTCAAGTAAGGAGACCAAAGCTGCACGGAGTACTCCAGGGGTGGCCTCACCAGCACCCTACACAGCTGTAACATTACCTCCCTGCTTTTAAACACAATCCCTTTAGCAATGAAGGACAAAATTGCACTTGCCTTCCTAATTACCTTTGGTACCTGCAGACCAGCTTTCTGTGATTCACGCACAAGGACACCCAGGTCCCTCTGCAAATCAGCATGCTGCAACATCTTACCATTCAAGTAATAACCTATTTTGCTGTTACTCCTACCAAAATGGATGACTTCAATTTTATTTACATAGTATTCCATCTGCCAGATCTTTGCCCACTCACTCAGTGCATGTATGTTCCTCTGCAAAGTTTCACAGTCCTCTGCACACTTTGCTCTGCCACTCATCTTAGTGTCATCAGCAAATTTTGACACCGTACACGTGGTCCCCAATTCCAAATCATCTATACAAATTGTAAATAATTGTGGTCCCAACACCAATCCATGAGGCATACCACGAATCACTAATTTCCAGTCAGAATAGTACGCGTTTATCCCCACTCTTTGCTTCCTGTCAGTCAATCAATTCTCTATCCACACTAATACTCTACTCCTAAAACCACACATCCCCATCTGTAGCAATCTCATGTGCAGCACACTGTCAAAGGCTTTTGGAAATCTAGATACACCACATCCACTAGGTCCCTGTTGTCCACCTTGCTTGAAATGTCTTCACAGAATTCCAAAAGATTTATGAAGCATGACCCGCCCTTCATGAACCCATGCTGCGTCTCTACAATGGGACAATTTGTTTCAAAATGCCCTGCTATTTCTTCCTTGATAATAGACTCAAGCATCTTCCCCACTACAGAGGTTAAACTAACTGGTACATAGTTCCTCATCTTTCATCTAATTCCTTTTTTAAATGGTGGCGTCACATGTGCTATTTTCCAATCTGCTGGGACTGCCTCAGAGTCCAGCGAATTTTGGAAAATTTCCACCAGTCCACCTGCTACTTCTCCCACCATCTTTTTTAGTACTCTGGGATGCATTCCATCAGGGCCAGGAGACTTATCTACCCTTAGCTTACCCAACACTAGTTCTTCTGTAATAATAATTGTTTCTAGGTCCTCACCTAACTTCATCTCTTCATCACTTAATGGCATGTTATTAGTATCCTCCAATGTGAAGACTGATGCTAAGTACCTGTTCAAGGCCTCAGTCATTTAATTTTATTCCATTACTAAATGCAACTTCTCATCTTCTAAATGACCAACATTTACTTTACTCTTCATTTTATAGAAACATTTTCTATCTGTCTTCATATTCTGTGTTAGTTTTTTTTCCTCATACTTTATCTTACTTTTCTTAATAGCTCTTTTTGTGGTTTTCTATTGACTTTTAAAGCTTTCCCAATCTTCTCAATTCCTACTGTTTTTGGCTACTTTGTATGCTTTCTCTTTCACTTTGATAGCCTGCCTTATTCCCTTAGACACCCATGGCAGATTACCCCTCCTCTTACAGTCCTTCCTTCTCATTGAAGTATACTTTGCTGAGCACTTTGAAAAATTTGCTCGTCAACTGTCGCACCCCTAAAGTTTTGGTTTCCAGTCTACTTTAGCCAGGTCCTCCCTCATTCTATCATAATTCCCCTTATTCAAGCACAGAATCCTGGTATTGGATTTTATCTTCACACTACCCAGCTATATTTTAAATTCAACCGTATTGTTATCATTTCAGTTCATGGTAGTATTGGACAAGTTAAGTCAAGTCCCACTTTACATTGCAATTAAACTGCTAGTTGCTTTGTGTCAAGGGACTGGCAGTCATCTCATTCATTGGAACAGTATGCAATAGGTCTCCTACTTGCTTTGCCAGCACTCACTCACTCTGCACTTACATGGATACTAACAGTATCTCTTCCCTGTCATTTAGTGCAGACAGAAAACCAGACAGCTTGTCCCATTTACTAGAAAAGAACCATCAAGTGGGTGGGCATATTGGTGTCCAGCGCAGTGCTACTTCCATTTCACACCTAAAGCATGTGGCAGCAGCAGCTTTAGTAGCAAACACATTACATGTGCCTCAACCAACTGGTCATGACTAAATGCCTGAGGACATTAGACCTTAGTCCCATCAAAGGAAACTGTGGGCAGTCAAGCAGTTTGTCTGTCTTCAGTCAGGAAGGGTGGTGAGGTGTCCCAAATGAGTGACTATAAGGTACAGAGGACAGGAAGGGCAAGGTGCTATATTCAATAGAGACTGTGATAGATCATGAGCCTTGGTGAGAGGTGTGCAAAGGCAGAGTTAGAGTGAGAGTGAAGGAGGCAGACAAATGGTGCACTTACCCTGCCAGAGCACAGCAGGTAATTCACATTCATGAAGCACCGCTGCACTTTCCTTCAAATCATTGATACTGTACTGATGATATCATCAACTCTCACACTACCAAGATTCTGGTGAGTTACCATTGATAGGAATGGAATAGAACCAGATATATAAATACGATGTCTACAAGTGTAGGTCATAGGTTAGGAATTATGCAGCAAGAATTCCTTTCCTGATTAATGCCATTGATTGACAAACTGAGATGGCTAGATTCTCTCTTGCTGGATATGGCCATTGCCTTGCACTTCAGTAATATGACAGTTACAAATCCCTTACCAACCCAAATTTGGATATTGTGCAGGTCTTGCTACATATGGATACATACAAATACTTTAGTATCTTACGAGATACAAATGGTGTTGCTAAGTGTGCAATCACTGAACATCCCCATTTCTGACCTAACAGTGGAGTGGCTGAAGATGATTAAGCCATAGGCACAAACCTCAGGAAGGCCTGCAGTGTCCTTCCTAGAAGGAAATGATCTATCTGTAACTACCAGAATCTTCATCCTTTTTGCTAGGTTTGACTTTAAACAGTAGAGAGATTTCCCTCTGATTCTCGTTGAGTCCAGTTTTAGTAGAGCACCTTGATTCTACACTTGGTTAAATGCTGATGTCCAGGACAGTCACTCATCTCACTCAGCTGCTGAAGTCGAGCGTATTTTGGAGGTTCACTAGATTTATTCTAGAGAGGAGGGTGGTTTGTCTTATAAAAGAGGGAGAGGTTGGGCAGTTTGGATCTTTTATTGAGTTTAGAAGAATGAGAGGGGATCTAATTGAAATAAATTAAAGATTGAGGTATATAAAAGGGATTGACAAAGTAAATGTCTAGAATGAGAGGTCATAGTTATTTCAGATAATGTGTAACAGTTTTAAAAACAGATTAAGAGAAATTACTTCTTTCAAAGAGTCATGAATCGTTGGAATTCACTACCCCAGAGTGCTATGGATGCTGGGACATTGAGTAAATTTAGAGAGAAGACAGTCAGATTTTTAATTAGTAATGGATTAAAGGGTGACAGAGAGTGGGCAGGAAAATGGAGTTGAGGCTAAATGATCAACCATGATCATATCAAGTGTGGAGCAGGCTTGAGGGATTGAGTTGCCAACTCTGCTCCTAGTTCTTATGTTCATATATTTTGACAATGATTAAAACAAGGCTGCACTGAGATCAGGAGCTGACTCATCCTCACAGAACCCAAACTGAGCATCTGTTCAGCATTTAATACAATGAAACAAATGTATATTAGTTCAAGTACTTTGCGAACTTTTAATATATTCAGCTCTAGAGGCTTTGCTGACATAGTTATGCAATGAAATCTCATTATGTTTGGCTGAGCCCCAAATGACATGTAGCAGGAATTGTTGAAGGACTATGAAGTCTGTTTATTTTTATGACTACTGAAGAGATTTTTTTTCTGGTTAGAGTTTGAATAGAACATTCTCTAGTGAGGATGAATAGCAGGAATTGTGGTCCACATTGGTACCAAGGACTTGGACAAGGAGTGGTCCAGTAGTTGGATTTTAGGGATGTAATTGTCTCTGGATAACTCCCAGTGCATTATGCAAGTAAATACAAAAATAGAGATAAAACGCAGATGAGTGCATGGCTGGAAATATGCCACAGGAGGCTCTGGCACCCGTACAAACTAGTCATGTTGCACCCAAACAGAGCTGGAATGGAGTTTCATGTGAAGCATTTTGCTAGTGCTGTTGCAAGGACTTTTAACTCACTAATGGTGTGCGAAACAAAACAGAATACTAGAGAGGAAAAACCAGGATGCACAAAACACTTGAGACAGCTCACACAAATATAGAGAATATAAAGTCAATAAGTGAAATCAAAATAAGGGAGAAAGAAAAATATTCTAAAATCAAGTTTACTATGCATGTACAGAGTATAGTAAATAAGATTAGGGAGTTATAGGCATAGATTACCATTGAAAATATGATGTTGTGGTGATAAAAAGGAACCTGGCCCAAGGAATTGGAAGACTGGTTGCAAAATATTTCTAGGCACAAGGTGTTCAGAAAATAAAGGAAAGGAGGAGTACCAGTATTGGTGAATTACGGATGACATCTCAGAAGGTTCAAGGACAGAATCAATATGGTTGGAGCTAAGGATCAATTACAGTGTTGAGTATAGTCTGTAGACCACCAACTCGTGGGAAAGATGTAGGAGAAAAAAGTCTGCAGAGAAATCTGCTCTGATTTGGACTTTAACTGTAGAAATATAGACTGGGACAGTGGAAGCATTAATAGCAGAGAAAGGCAAACACCTTAGATTGAGTTCAAGAAACTTTTCTACAGTAGTAGACATCCAGTTTGAACAGAAAGAATGCACAGTTGTAATGGAATTTTGGAAATGCTATGGGTCAAGTAGATCAAATGTCATTGGGAACATGATCATAGGAAAAAGATAAAAGGCAATCCAGAGTGAGAATAATTAAATGGGGGAAATGCAAGAGTCCAATGGCCAAGAATGGAGTTGGACCAGATAGGCAGGAACAAAGGGTTGGTGGGAAAATCTGTAGCTGAAGAATGCAATTCCTTTGAAGAGGAAAAGATTCAGTTATATTCAAGGTGTAAATGGAAATGGATACAAACAAACCTAGAGTTTAATAGATGGAATTGGAGATAGAAATTAACATCTCAAAGAAACATTTTGTTTATGACAGGTGTCAGATTTCCAACCTTTTTTTTATTCCCTATCAATGTTAGCCTTCCTCAAATGCATCACCTCACACTACTCTGAATTGAACATCATTTGCTACTGCTTTGCACACCTGACTCATCCATTGATATCTTTATGTACTCTATAGCTTTCTTCTTCATCAACTGTAGGACAAAGAACAGAATCCAATGTACAAGCATAAAAAGGTGTGAAATATTCATGGTGGGTCACTTGCAAAGCCATAAAAATGAAATGGAGTTTCATGTTCTCCATATCCAGTTGTGCATTCAATCTAAACAAATGTTTTAGTTTAGACTTATATTTATTTGGCTAGAGAGCTGTAAAATTGGCAGTAATATAATTTCAAGGTGGCATTCACATATTTATTTCATTTACTTTATGTGCTTTGAGTTCCTTTCTATGGGTCTCAGCCATATTCATATAATTATTTTTTTCAATTTGTAGGAAAGTTATTTTTAAAGCAGTCACATATTACTTGAAAGCAATACAAACCAGAAATATTTAATCTTTGCAGAAAGGTACTACCTCAATTAAAAACTAATGAAGTCTAACTGAGCTTAAGCAGCGTCACAGTGCCAGCAAGTTAAAAACCCATACTCCTACGGTGGACAAATTTTCATTGAATGAACAAAAGTTTAAACCTAAGTAAATTCATTTGATTAATTATTTTCACTCCCCATAAAATTTAACTGCAACTAAAAAGGCCAAAAGGTTAGTTCAAAAAAAGACATTTATTTTCAAGAAAAAGCATTACAAATCTGCATGAATTTCCTGTACATGTGCAACATAGTTTATGCCCCAAGGAGAAGATAGAATATAACAGTCAGTCCTGTGGAAAAAGTCAAACTATAGACAACCTCCAGTTTACTGTAGTGTGCAGCCCTTCCCAGTCCCACAGTGACCTGCAGCACTCAATGCTTTATTTATTTGTTTAAATTCCTAGGACACTGATCTTCTGATAATAACAGAGGAAATGCCAAGCTGATAAAACAAATACCATGTTGCAGATAGAAGATGTATTGCATGGTGCTTATTGGAAATTATATGGACTGAGGGCGGTGGTGGCTTTTCCAAAGTCTGGATACAATATCAAAAGATCCTGTCAGAAAGATACTGAGAAAAATCCCTTTGAAAGGCCTATGACTGGTATCTTTTAATAACCCAAACCAAAAACATTTTAACTTTCAGTCATTAATTTGATGAGAAGGTCAAAAACAGCCAGCATAACAAGTGAAATCAAAGTGAACATTTCATATGTTACTGACATATACAGCACCACATGATTTTCTAGTAAACTTGGATATCCACTCTATAAAATAAGGGAATGCGTAAGAACAGAAATACATAAGAACTTATACTCTGTCCTCCTTGCAATAAGGGCCGACATTCCATTTGCCATGATGATGAAATGCTTGTGATACCTATATAATATTATTTTTAAGAGTCTGGATTTCAAATTAGTGGTATATTAGGGATGGTTAAATTTGAAAGTTGTGTGAAAAACACAAGGTCAGAGAGTCCTTCCAGAACTGTGACCCTGTCCAATATGCATCAATGAGCAGGTGGCTACAAACTAATGACAGATTGTTTATATTGTGGGATTTATGTTCAGAAGTCAACATTGAAAGACATTAACTTGCTTTTGGACTCGATGGGCCAAATGACCTGCTTGCACACTATCGGGATTCTATGATTTCATCTTGAAATCTTTAAGGGAAGCTTTGGAAGAGATCTGACTGGGGTGAGAAGTAAACTTATTCTCTCTCCGAGAAAGGAGTATGGGACAGATCAGGGAATGCACAGTTACCTTGGTATAAAGTTTTAGCCAGAAAAGAATTAATTGAGCTCCAGTTCCAAAAGATGTGAGTTGGGTCCCATGATCATTCTTTGGCTGTAAATTTCTTGTTGTTCAAAAAGTAAGCATCCGTCTCTGTTCACAGAAGCAATGCAGCTTTCGGCTTTGTTTTTCTTTGCTTTTGCTGCTGTTCACCTGTTGACAGCTTTCAAGTATGTTAGGTTCCCACATTGAATAATGAGAAGTGGTTACTCTACATTGATGATACGATGCTAAGGACAGATAGATTATGTGGTTTAATTCTTGTAGCTGCAATACAGTGATGGTTTATCAAACTGGTGACAATATAGATTTATGAATTTGAACTTGGATTTCCAATGAGGCGTTAACCACACAGCCTATATGCTCACAAAAGGTTTTTTCAATTTTTCATTCTCCCCACCTGCCATGAATAATACCTTCTTAATTACTTGCTGTACCTGCATACTAACCTTTTGTGATACAGGTACAAACACACCTTTGTACCACAGCATTCTACTATCACTCATCATTTAAAGTGTTCTGCTTCCTTCCTTAGTTGACAGCCTCACGCTTTGCCACATTTTACTCCATCTGTCAGTTTTTTATCCTAGCTCTATCCCTTTGTAGCTCTTTCAATCCTCCTCAGAATTGCTTTCCTACCCAACAATGTATCATCAGCAAATATGACTGACTATAGTACACTCAGACCTTTCATTCAATACATTAACATAAATTGTAAACATTTGCAACCCTGTGATAATCCACTAGTTCCTGAAAATGGAATCTTTTGTCCTGACCCGTTGTTTCCTGCTAGTTAGCCAATCCTCTATACATGCTAATATATTAGTCCCAACACCATGAGCTCTTACTTTGTGTATTAGTCTTTTAAGTGGCACCTTATCGAGTGCAGCCAGGGGCAGTCTACTATTATAAAAAACTGCACTGTGGCAGAACCACATTGTCAAGGATCATGCCATGTGAATCCATTTTTTTTCACATTTTTCATTTTTTAAAATTTTTTAAATATAAGCTTTGCCTCATTAGATGGACTGTTACCAATGGCTTTATTCACTGTTTGCAACCAGATATTTACGTGTGCCTCTTTTAAATAACTCATTGCAAGTTAAATGGAACAAGAAAAATGGAGCCAGACATTTCATTTACTGGACCTAAATCAAAAGTACTTCCTTGACTATATGACCATCAAATGGGGAATGTTAATGTTACTAAAGATGCAAAAGAAATGAAAATTATTTTTCTTATAAATATGAGTAACTTGTTTAATTTTCAGGTGCTGGTGGATGTGGATGGAGGGCCTGAATCACTCACAGACTATGTACTAAAGTAGATCATTAGATGCCAAGACTCAACACCATGCCAAAAATCATGTTCTACTGTAGTACACCTAAACAGATGCCTGAACCTTCAACTGTAATTGATTTGGTCTGTTGCTAACTTTAAAAGATTAAGAACTCGTGTCATCTTTTATCCTCTCTGTTGAATTATTTTCAACTAAATTAGGTAAGAAAATTCCTTTGCTATTTATGCATTGCTATTTGTTAAATCACATTCATACATCAGAATTAGCAAACAGTAATTCAAAATTTGAACAAAAGTCACAGAAAGTAACATTTATTCACATCAATTTAATGGATCTATGCAGATGACAATGTTTTCTGACATGATTAATTTTCATGTAAATGGTATTATAAAAGGAAAGTAGCCTCCAGTCAATGTCCTAACATGGTTTGATTTTTGTCCTTTCCCAAATCTTCTCCCTACCTTTGAAAATACATGCTTTTACTGGATGTGACTCCATGGTTGTCAGTAGCCATGAAAGTACAAGTAAAAAAAAAAGTTTTCTTTAAACTGTGAAATTCTTGAAATTTGAAACAGAATGGAAAATGCTACAACCAAGCAGGAAATGTGAAGCAAAGATGGCAGCATAAAATTTCAGATGTTTTTCTTCAGGATTTGCCTTTTTCACTTAACATTTGCTAGTTGATCTAATTAATATATGTTACCAGAATTTTCTATTTCTGCTTCATAAACACCAGTCTGCCTTCAACATCACCACTGTCAAACTCAAGTGTCTCAGGCATTATATCAATTCATACTATTCATAAAAATACCATTAAAAATAGTATTCATACTATTTTTAACAGGGGTCACCAGTTAAATAAGCAAGCCTATAAGCAAGACAAATTGTGTTTGACAAACTTGATTGTGTTCTTTGATTAGGACTAGAGAGGGTGATAAGAATTGTGGGTTTGATATTGTATACATGCACTTTCAAAAAGAAGTTTGATAATGTATCGTATAATAGACCAACATCCTGGGGATTACCACTGACCTGAAACTGAACTGCACTAGTCATACAAATGTAGAGGTGACAAGAACAGGTCAGAGGCTAAGAAACCTGTGGCAAAAACTCACCTTCCAACTCTCCTAAGTCTGCCCATCATCAACAAGGCACAAATCAGGAGTATGATAGGAGACTTACTTGGATGAGCTCAGCTCCAACAACACTCAAGAAGCTGGACACCATCTAAGACAAAGCAGCCTGCTTGTTTGACATAACATCCACAAACATTTATTGCCTCCATCATCCAAGCTCAGTAGTAGTGTGTACCACCAACAAGATGCACTGCAGAAATTCACAAAAGTTCCTTAGAACAACACTTTCTAAGGATTAAATCAATACCATCTAGGAGGACAGGGCAGCAGATACACAAGAACACCACAACATACATGTTCCCCTCCAAGCTACCCGCCATCCTGTCTTGGAAATGGATGCTGTTCCTTCAGCATCACTGGATGAAAATCCTGGAACTCTTTCCCTAAACCTAGATCAAATGAGTTGCAGCTGTTCAAGAAGGCAGTTCACCATCATCTTCTCAAGGGCAAATGGGGTTAGGCAATGTCCATTTACTATGAATTAATTTTGGAAAGGACATATTGGCAAAATAGAAGTCCAAGTGGTTAAAAGTGTATTGACTGTGCAGTTACAAAATGTGAGTGGAGATCACTGCTCTTTTTGAAATATATTATTAATCTGCACTTGCTTATACAGGGTATAAATTAAAAGTTTACCGATGACAAGACTGCAGAAATGTAGTAAACTGTGATGAGGTTGATAACATACTACAGAAAGAAATTTTTAACTGTGCAAATGATAATTCAGAAA
Organism: Chiloscyllium plagiosum; assembly: GCF_037043375.1. Taxonomy (NCBI): domain Eukaryota; kingdom Metazoa; phylum Chordata; class Chondrichthyes; order Orectolobiformes; family Hemiscylliidae; genus Chiloscyllium; species Chiloscyllium plagiosum. The sequence goes on from NW_028270156.1 coordinate 42,715,247, forward strand.
ATGTCAGGTGATTAACTTAGTGGAAAAAAACTGAAGAAAAACATTTCAACTCAACAGTATCATTTTAATGATTGCAAGAACTCAGTGCTCATGTACACAAGTCTTTGTAGGCAGCAGAACACACTGAGAAGGTTGTTAAAATGAGTTTTGAGAAGATTTGTAGTTCAGGTTGAGGTTCTGAATGTAGGTTTGCTCACTGAGCTGAAAGGTTCATTTCCAGACGTTTCCTCACCTTACTAGTAACATGTTCAGTGTCCTAGGACAAGCCAAACAGAGACATGCACAAGAATTCCTAGAAGCATGGCATTCCAAATGGAACTCTATCAACAAACACATCAAGTTAGACCCCATCTACCAACCCCACAGAAAAAGAAAAGGAAATGAAATCACCACAGGAAATTACATCACCAACCCAAAGAACCCCAAACATATAAATAGAAAGCAGGAATTATCAACTGGAGGTCCATTGAAGTTGTTACCTAGTAGGGTGACGAAACGTCTGGAAATGAACCTTCCAGCTCAGCAACCAAACCTACATCCAGAAGGTTGTTAAAAAGCATACATAATTCTTAACTTTTAGAAATATGGAATGCACAGTCAAGAAAATTATGCTAAACTTTTATAATACACTGGTTAAGGCCCCTGCTGAACTAATTGTAGCGAATTCTGACCACAACACTTGAAGACACGTCAAGTCCTCAGAGAGGGTATAGAGGAGATTGATAGATTGATGCCAGAACAATGGTACATAAAAAGACTGGAGAAATTGTTGTTATTATTTTTGGTGCAAAAAGATGAAAGAGAGATTTGAAAGAGGTTTCCAAAGTATTGCAAGGTTTTGATAGAATAAGTCTGATAAATTGTTTGTAATGTAATGATAGGAGTATCAGTAGCCAGAGGATACAAATTTAAGGTAACAGAGATAATATGAGGGAAAACAATCTTTCATGTAGCAAGTTCCTATGATCTATGGGCCTCTGTCAGAAAAGGATGCTGGAAGCAGATTTGATGGTAACTTTTAAAATAGAATTGGATAAATAGGGAAAGGGCAAGACAGTGTGGCTAAATGGAAGTCTCTTGCAAAGAATGGGCTGAGTAACCATTTCAATGGTATATTATTCTGTGATTTTGGAAAGGGAGCTTTGCTGATTGTTCTTTTCCTAGTCAGTGCTTAATACCCCTCAACAGAGACTAATTAATTTATCACTATTAGATAACTGAATGTTTTTCAGCTTTAAAAATCCACTCTATCTCAGAATCTAATTGATACAATGTGCCCTCCTTGGGAAAAGTCACTTAAAACTAAAATAATTTGAAATGACAGCAATTTATTGAACAATTGCCCAACAGCTCTAACGTTAGGAGGTACATTCAAACTGTTGTTGCTTTTGAACTGTGATTAAGCAAAAAACATAAATGTTTTGGCATATGATAAAACACATTGAAGTATAGGATGGACTTTGATCACATTGAAATACTGCTCAAATTGCCCAAGAGAAATTAATTATTCTTTAGCATACTTGACAATTCTCATCTGTATCCCCTTTGTGTTGATCCATACAATTCTACTTTAAGTACGACTAGGCATTGGTTCTATATACAATCTTACCCTCAAACTGAGGTGGTAATCATGAGCACTAATAATTTGCTCAATCAATAAATAACACATTTCTTGGTCCAAGATTAGGGCTAAATTCTGAAAAGCATCCGTAATCACTTTTCCATTGGAATATCAGAAAAATATGTACAAACAAAACTCAAGGGAATCCAGACCCACACATTTTTTATACATTATTTATTGGTCCAGTTAATATCCCTGATGCAATGTGAAGTCTCACTTAATGCAAATACTCATCTTTGTACTGACCTTAAAATAGCCCAAGGTAGAGTCCAAATTAATTCAGGTAAAAACAATGACTGCAGATGCTGGAAACCAGATTCTGGATTAGTGGTGCTGGAAGAGCACAGCAGTTCAGGCAGCATCTGAGGAGCAGTAAAATCGACGTTTCGGGCAAAAGTCCTTCATCAGGGATAAAGGCAGAGAGCCTGAAGCATGGAGAGATAAGCTAGAGGAGGGTGGGGGTGGGGAGAAAGTAGCATAGAGTATAATAGGTGAGTGGGGGAGGGGATGAGGGTGATAGGTCGGGGGCGGGGGGAGGGTGGAGTGGATAAGTGGAAAAGAAGACAGGCAGGTAGGACAAGTCATGGGGACAGTGCTGAGCTGGAAGTTTGGAACTAGGGTGAGGTGGGGGAAGGGGAAATGAGGACACTGTTAAAGTCCACATTGATGCCCTGGGGTTGAAGTGTTCTGAGGCGGAAGATGAGGCGTTCTTCCTCCAGGCGTCTGGAGCGGCGGTGAAGGAGGCCCAGGACCTCCATGTCCTCGGCAGAGTGGGAGGTGGAGTTGAAATGTTGGGTCACAGGGCGGTGTGGTTGATTGGTGCGGGTGTCCCGGAGATGTTCCCTAAAGTGCTCTGCTAGGAGGCGTCCAGAAACCCCAATGTAGAGGAGACCACATTGGGAGCAACGGATACAATAAATGATATTGATGGATGTGCAGGTAAAACTTTGATGGATGTGGAAGGCTCCTTTAGGGCCTTGGATGGAAGAAGTGTGGGCGCAGGTTTTACAGTTCCTGTGGTGGCAGGGGAAGGTGCCAGGATGGGAGGGTGGGTTGTAGGGGGGCGTGGACCTGACCAGGTAGTCACGGAGGGAACAGTCTTTGCGGAAGGTGAAAAGGGGTGGGGAGGGAAATATATCTATGGTGGTGGGGTCTTTTTGGAGGTAGCGGAAATGTCGGATGATTTGGTTTATTCGAAGGTTGGTAGGGTAGAAGGTGAGCACCAGGGGCGTTCTGTCCTTGTTACGGTTGGAGGGGTGGGGTCTGAGGGCGGAGGTGTGGGATGTGGACGCGATGCGTTGGAGGGCATCTTTAACCACGTGGGAAGGGAAATTGCGGTCTCTAAAGAAGGAGGCCATCTGGTGTGTTCTGTGGTGGAACTGGTTCTCCTGGGAGCAGATACGGCGGAGGCGGAGGAATTGGGAATACGGGATGGCATTTTTGCAAGAGGTAGGGTGGGAAGAGGTGTAATCCAGGTAGCTGTGGGAGTCGGTGGGTTTGTAAAAAATGTCAAAGTCAAGTCGGTCGTCATTAATGGAGATGGAGAGGTCCATGAAGGAGAGGGAGGTGTCAGAGATGGTCCAGGTAAATTTAAGGTCAGGGTGGAATGTGTTGGTGACGTTGATGAATTGCTCAACCTCCTCGCAGGAGCACAAGGTGGCGCCAATGCAGTCATCAATGTAGCGGAGGAAGAGGTGGGGAGTGGTGCCGGTGTAATTATGGAAGATCGACTATTCTACAAAGAATGCCTCATCTTCCGCCTCGAAACACTTCAACCCCAGGGCATCAATGTGGAACTTCAACAGTTTCCTCATTTCCCCTTCCTCCACCTCACCCTAGTTCCAAACTTCCAGCTCAGCACTGTCCCCATGACTTGTCCTACCTGCCTGTCTTCTTTTCCACCTATCCACTCCACCCTCCCCCCGCCCCCGACCTATCACCTTCATCCCCTCCCCCACTCACCTATTGTACTCTATGCTACTTTCTTCCCACCCCCACTCTCCTCTAGCTTATCTCGCCACGATTCAGGCTCTCTGCCTTTATCCCTGATGAAGGGCTTTTTCCCGAAACGTCGATTTTACTGCTCCTCGGATGCTACCTGAACTGCTGTGCTCTTCCAGCACCATTAATCCAAATTAATTCAACCAGGGTGAATTGACAATAAAGAAATTTCATCCATCATGTGCCATGGTTAAAAACTTGATTGTCACATGATTGTTAAACATTAAAATGGGCTGATATTGTCTTATTGTCTCATTTAAAAAATTGAAAATTATCCTTTGTTCAGTAGCAGGGAGGTGATGGCCTAGTGTTATAAATCGTGCAGATTATTTAATCAGAGATCCAGAGTAATAAAGTTCTGGACTGGAGTATGAATCCCAGAATGGCAGATAGTGGAATTTGAATTCATTTTCCAAAACAAAAATCAGGAATTACTAATAACCATGGAATCATTGTTGATTGTCAGGAAAAACCCATCTGGTTCCCTTTAGAAAGGGAGACTACTGTCCTTACTTGGTCTGGCCTGCATATGACTCTAGACTCACAACCATGTGGTTGACTCTTAACTTGCTCTCGGCAGGTAGGGACTGATAATTAAACTGACCTGGTCAATGATGCCAAAATCCTTTCAATGAATTTTAAAAGAAGTAGCAGATTGCTAAACATAGTCCGGATGTTATTTTCTCATGTACAAAAGTGTCTCAAAATGCTCATTTTTCCCTCAAAGATTTAAAACCAAAAAGGCAGTTACAAAAATGCACAACTTTATGTCAAAAACGTAATCAGAACTGTCACTGGTAAGTGATGTGGCAGCTGTGTAGGTTTATCTCGGTATTCCAATACATATGAAGATGATCACGCCTTCATATTCTACTTTACATCCCATTTATGTTCCAACTGCAGTCAATTGGAATAGCAAATCAAATAAAGGCCTTCAGGAACAAACAAGGTGATAGACTGACAATGGCTTACAGCAGTGTCATTCCACAATATGCCTCAATGTGCAAAAAGGATAGAACACAGAAAAACAGGGAAAAGTAGACCATTCAGCCTTTCAAGCCTGCTCTGCCTTTCAATAGGATCATGGCTGATCATTCAACTCTGTAACCTTTTCCCACTTTCTCTCAGTACTCTTTGATCTATTTAGCACTATGAATTTTTATATATTTAGATATTTAACTTTCTATCAAATTCACTCATGCTGTGCCCTCAAAGCCATTACTAGTAACCTATTCCACAGCTCCATGACTATTTGTGAAAAATTGGTACACTGTCTGGTCTACGATATGGAGGTATGGTGTTGAATAGGGATGGACAAAGTTAAAAATCACACAACACAAGGTTATAGTCCAAAGATTTATTTGGAAGTAAAAGGTTTCGGAGTGCTGCTCCTTCAGGTAGCTAGTGGGGCAGAATCATAGGACACAGAATTTAAAGTAAAAGATCATAGTGTCATACAATTGACATAATGTATTGAACAAACCTAGATTGCAGTTAAGTCTTTAATCACTTAGAATGGGGATGCAGGTTTGATTGATTAATATACAAATCCCAGAACTTCTTTCAAGCTACAGTTCTAAGATAATTTAAGTTTATATAAAAAAAAGTGACATCTCAGTTCAGTCAATACATTGAAGGTGTAAGGTTAGAGACTGTCTGTATTCTGACCTTGAGTCAGACTGGTTCAATTTCCAAAGTATGAGTTTATAAAATGTCACATGGACTGACTGCCTACAGATTGTGTGCTTTTTGCATGAAATAGAGTGTACGGGAAATGCAAATTCACAAAACAGACTTATATGTGTGCTTGCAAGTTGTGAGTGTGTGTATGTGTGGAAGAGAGTGTGAGAGTGTGCGCACGCGCATGTGTGCATGCTTGATAGAGTTTGCGTATGAATGTGACTCAGTATATGCAAGACAGTGTATGAGAATTTTTGTCTGAGACAGCGTGTGTAAAAGAGAGGGTCTGTGGGAATGTGATCGGGTGTAAGAGTGTGTGTATATGTGTGTGTGAAAACAATATCTAATTTAAGTGAGCAGCAAAAGTGTGTAAATCAAGGTTTATTTAAGAATCCATGAAAGAAAATACTTTGGAAAGTGTTGGATAGTTTAGGAAGTGCCCACATGGTAATGCAGCACACCAGGCTCAGATTAAATACTTAAAATGCATGTGAACTCCAAAACTCATTTCTTGGTCCAAGATCAGGGCTAAATTTTGAAAAGCATTCATAATCACTTTTTCATTGAGATTACTCGATCCAGCTGTTAACAGTATTTGTTTTCAGCTGTGACCTTGTTCTGGAAAAATATTTTTATATGTATCAGAGCTGTTGTTAAAGTGACAAAGAATTGTAGTTAGGAGACTTGATCACTAAATAATACTTTCAAAAACTGCCCCTAATGACTCATTTAATCATCTTTCAATTCACGTGTTGTATTCGAGCATTACAAATGATGGATGAAATGGTAGAAAAGTGTTGAAATCAATTGTTAACTACAGGAAAGGTGGTAAACCACTTCAAAAGGAGATTTCTCTGCACTTTTACATTCAGGCTGAGGGTTGTGTTATAATTCTGTGACTGTTCTGTGGCAAAATGACAGAATGTTCTAAAAAGAAAATCAGATCCAAAATGCATTTATAATTGATCCACACTTGGATCAATTATAAATTGATCCAAGCTGACTTTAGGAGAGGATGGGCTGACTACTGAAATGAGCAGTTACATGGTAGATGCAATTTAATCCAGCTAAATACAGGTTGTTGCACCCTAACAAGTGACAATATAACCTAAATAGCATCATTTTCAGTGACTAATCACAAATCCTTTAAGCTGCAAAGCAAGTTGAGAAAGGTGATTAAGGAAACCAATGAGATACTTGGATGTGTAAATAGTGCCAACAAATAAGGAAGTCATGCTACATTATTATGAAGTAACTGGTTGAGATGTCAGCTAGAGTGGCTAAGTTTGATTGTTGGTACCACATTTTAGGATGGATGTCAAGGCCTTGGAGAGAGTAAAAGGGGAGATTTACTATGATGATACCAGGGATGAAGGACTTCAGATAGGAGGAGAGATTGGAGAAGCTGGTGTTGGTTGAGTTATATGGAGAGAAGGAGATCAATAGAGTATTCAAAATTGAGGGGTTTCAGTGGTGCAAGTAGAGAAAGAAATTACTTCCTCTGACCATAAGTTTAAAATAACTGACAAAAGAATTATAAAAGGGAAAGGAGGAGAAACTTTAATCACAGCAAATTATTATCTGGAATACACTACCTGAAAGAGAGTGGTGGAATCAGAACACAAAGCAGTTTTTAATGAGGAGTTGTGTATGTATTTGAAGAGAACTGATCTGGAGAAGTCTGGGTTGTGGAATATTTTGGACAATGATCCAGGATGATGGGACGAACGGCTCCTTCTGTACGGCAAAATTCTATGATTCTAAATTCTAATCTTTCTGATTTCTAACCTTTGACATCACTTTCTATTCTTCACAAGCTGCCAGTGATGTCCATGATTGTTCCAATGTATTTTCCAAGACTTGCGGTTAGTCAAAGGACTTTTCTTTGTTTCTGTGGATTATTTTGCCTGCAAATCATAACAGCAGTTATCTTGCTCAGTCAGAAATATATGTTCAGTTGCTAGTATACAGCTGGAAAAACATTATTATTTTAACTTTAGAAATATTTGTAAAGCTTCAATGTTCAACTTGGAATAATTGTGATGGGGTGGTCTCAACATGATAGTGTTTTTTTAATTCTGACCTTTATCGAAACTGTATTTTAATGGTGATCAGAAATAATTAATCAAAGTGTCTAAACATGAACATTGTTGAATGTTTAATCTCAGCTTTGTCACAGTGAAAGATCATTGAAATACAATGAGGCACTTCCTGTTTGAGGAGGAAACAAAGACCCTGATTCATACCCTGAAAGTGGGAAATAATTAAAGGTACTCCTGTTGGCATTTAGGAGGAGCAAGAATGGTCAAATGCACAGAACAACAAAATTCAGATGAGCCCATAACAGAACACTGACAACATTGGTTATATTGGACAGTAGATTCCATGCATAGAATGAAAGTTGAAACTTTATTGCTGGAACAGCACAGCAGGTCAGGCAGCATCCAGGGAACAGGAGATTCGACGTTTCGGGCACAGGCCCTTCTTCAGGAATGAAAGCCCAATGAGGTTGTCTGTGGAATGGTGCTGTGTGGAAATGAGCCATTTTAACCAAATTTCTACTGTCTGATGTCTCCTTGTTGTCAGTTAAAGAGTGACTCTAACAGTAGTTAAGGAATGGTGACCCAAATGAGGAAGAGAAAAGTACTTAGCAATGTAAACAGGAAGAGCAGAAATTTTCCTCTTCTTAGAGTAGCTCAGCAAGGAAGTTGAGAAAACGCAAGTATGGGAAAATATGTCAGAATCTCACACTGAGAAACAGTTAGCTGTCTTCACCTCAAGTGGAATCCTGTTATTAAGCAGTGGCCACCTTATATTGATGAATCTACGCATGATTAACAGCTAAACTCATCTTATTTAAATGCCACTTTCAATTCTCCTCTCCCCTCAGTAATTGGACAGCACATGTTCCTGACATACAAAGTTAGAGCAGGTACCAGGCAGATGCAGCTCACCATTTTGCTTGTCCTGAACATCATCCTCCTTGACCCTTTGTCCAGAAAAGTGAGCATTGGTATGTCACCAGCCTCACCACGCATTATGGTAAAAACAATGACTGCAGATGCTGGAAACCAGATTCTGGATTAGTGGTGCTGGAAGAGCACAGCAATTCAGGCAGCATCCGAGGACAGGCAAAATCGACGTTTCGGGCAAAAGCCCTTCATCAGGAATAAAGGCAGAGAGCCTGAAGCATGGAGAGATAAGCTAGAGGAGGGTGGGGGTGGGGAGAGAGTAGCATAGAGTACAATAGGTCAGTGGGGAAGGAGATGAAGGTGATAGGTCAGGGAAGAGAGGGTGGAGCGGATAGGTGGAAAAGGAACTGGGCAGGTCGGACAAGTCCGGACAAGTCGAGTTGCTGGAGGTTAGAAACTAGGATGAGGTGGGGGAAGGGGAAATGAGGAAACTGTTGAAATCCACATTGATGCCCTGGGGTTGAAGTGTTCCGAGGCGGAAGATGAGGCGTTCTTCCTCCAGGCGTCTGGTGGTGAGGGAGCGGCGGTGGAGGAGGCCCAGCACCTCCATATCCTCGGCAGAGTGGGAGGGGGAGTTGAAATGTTGAGCCACTGGGCGATTTGGTTGATTGATGCGGGTGTCTCGGAGATGTTCCCTAAAGCGCTCTGCTAGGAGGCGCCCAGTCTCCCCAATGTAGAGGAGACCGCATCGGGAGCAACGGATACAATAGATGATATTAGTGGATGTGCAGGTAAAACTTTGATGGATGTGGAAGGCTCCTTTAGGGCCTTGGATGGAGGTGAGGGAGGAGGTGTGGGCACAGGTTTTACAGTTCCTGCGGTGGCAGGGGAAAGTGCCAGGATGGGAGGGTGGGTCGTAGGGGGGCGTGGACCTGACCGGGTAGTCACGGAGGGAACGGTCTTTGCGGAAGGCGGAGAGGGGTGGGGAGGGAAATATATCCCTGGTGGTGGGGTCTGTTTGGAGGTGGCGGAAATGTCGGCGGATGATTTTACCACGCATTATGTCTGCTCTGAGACCATCTTACACAACACTGCAGCCCTTCAGTACTTGACTATGAACCTGCATGCTTTGACTTACATATTTTTGTTAGATCATTTAGTGTACAGATGTGTATATGCATTTCATGCATTTTATAGTTCTTAGCTTGCTTAATAGCATTCACTAACTTTGTGCTTACTAAGAGAATCCCAGCCTCTATATACTTCACATTGCTTTTTAGTAAAGAGGAAGTAGCAAGCAGCTTGTTGCTATGGGGAGACATCAGCTGCCAAGGGATAGATGTGTCTCTGGACAATACCATGTTACATGAACATTACATCCATTAGAAAATTATGCAACATTCACACTACATGTGTGGTTTGAGCAAATGGCCATGTCTCAAAGTCAGAGGAAGCAGTCTTCACGGGGCTAATGATGACCACAGTCAGTTTAGTGGTCCTGCTAAAGTAAATCAAGGATGTGTTCAATTCCAATCCAGGTGTCTGGCTATGGTCAGTCAGGGACCCGAGTCTGGGGATATGTGTCATTGCATTGGACCACAGGTCACAGAGACATCATTCTAAGTATGGGACAAACCTTCAGGCAAAGAGATGAAGGAGGGTTGAGTATGATGGAAATGGGATGTAAAATCAGTTAGTGGTGATTTAGGAACAGGGAGAGATGCTGAAGTGTCTGTAGTGATTGAGAAGGACAGAGGGCAGTAAAGATTAGCTTGGGAGGGAGGATGAGGGAAGTGAGTACAGTTGAGTGGATACACTGTGTGTAATAATGAATTATAGACCACACGCTTGGTCTGATATATGTGCAATGACAGGGTTAAAGTGAGTAGTGGCCTTTCGATTACGAGTTTGCAGAAAGAAATTAGTAGCATTCACCCTGGCAGAGTGCAGAAAACATTGGGTTTCTTCCTGCACCTCTGGTATCTCTTATGTACGGAATGGTATGGTCAAAGGCTGCTATTTGTGATCAGGCTGGCTGTGACTGGTGGCATGGTCTCCTATGGCAGTCAGTTTGATAAAGGCCTGTGCTTGTCTTCGCCACCCCATCCATCATCACCTCCAGACCCCGAGTAGATCCAGAAAGGTAGTTGCAAGCCATGATGATTGGGACACTCTGCATCTCATACTACAGAATATTAAATAAAAACACAACCATTTCATCTGATGTTATCAGATAATTGTTTGATTTGCTTAAATTTGCCAGTTTATAGTAGCGTCCATAAATGAATTAAAATAATCATTACTCTTACCTTCTGTCCTATATATAAAAAAGATGAAAAAAGAACAAAAGTGCAAATGAACCTGAAGTTTCTTCTTCAGGTGCTTTGTCAAATAATGGCAACATTGATTTTCAGGGGTTGTTTATCCCACAGAGGATTGTCGGAACTATCAGTTTACGTATTGGGACATTGAAAGGAAAATAAAGGAGGTGATGATGAGAGAGATCATAGGGAGTGTACTGTGCAGGACTGTGCATGTGTCATTATAAAAGGTACACCACAGCCCATGAGTAAAGTACCTATTAGATTAATTAACATATTTCAAGAGATGCAAATATATAATTATGAGAAACCTGGAAACAATGGTAATATTGACTGGAGATAAAGAAAGGAAGTGATCCAATAAGGTTGCTTACAATATAGAATGATTTAATTTTAAGGATCATTTACAAAGTTCAGTGAATTGGTCACAAGTGGGCACAAATGTACGATAAATAATAGAAACAAAAATGGCAGAGATTAGTGGAAACTTTGTGGAAATATTTATGACAGGGCCCTAGCTCTCCATGAGCTTATTTTGTATCAATGCACTGACATCACAGTCTTGACGATAATTTAGCTGAGGGGTGATGACATCTACCCTTTAAATGAAAGCCTCACTGCCAGGCTATACCTTTCACTACTCACCTCACCCAAACCATCAGAAAATGAGGCTCTTATGACCAAATCAAAGACTGATCTGCCTCCCGATTCCTCTGGCATCTTCTCATCCTTTGAGAATCTCACTTATTCCACCCATCTGGCCTCTAATTTAACATGGTCATACTCAACTGCTGTCAAGTACAATGTCAATTTTCTTAGTAAGCTTACTTTCTTGGCTTTGCTACCTTAGCTTCTACACCAAGCAAGCTCTCAGCAATGGTGAATACATCCTCCACCATCCTGAATGTTCTGATGTTATCGCCCACCTATTTTCCCCCAAATACTTTCTTCCATTTAAACTCCCCTCCCCATATTCACAGCCTCTACTTTCACTTTGCAATCTCTCCTGACCTCACTTGTCCCAGCATGTCAATTACAGATCTCACATCACACCTTTCTTTCACTTTCCGCATATGCCCTCTTTTTGCTCTTGGAAAAAAAATCAAAGTCTCTCATTCATTTCTGACCTCACTTTTAAAACAAAATTCTACTGGTATGTTGTTCCAATGAATACAAGTCCCACTCAAAAAAAAATTAGTCTCTCGAAATTACAACCAGGTTATGCCTTCTAGAATGTTCTGTGCCTTCTCTTGTCAATTTAGAACATAGAACATTACAGCACAGTACAGGTCCTTCAGCCCTTGATGTTGCGCTGACCTGTGGAACCAATCTATTATTCCATTATTGTCCATATGTTTATCCAATGACTATTTAAATGTCCTTAAAATTGGCGAGTCTACTACTGTTGCAGGCAGTGCATTCCACGCCCCTACTACTCTGAGTAAAGAAACAATCTCTGACATCTGTCCTATATCACCCCTCAGTTTAAAACTATGCCCCCTTGTGCTAGCCATCACCATCTGAGGAAAAAGGCTCTCACTGTCCAACCTATCCAACCCTCTGATTATCTTATATGTCTTGATTAAGTCACCTCTCAACTTTCTTCTCTCTAATGAAAACTGCCTCAAGTCCCTCATTTGTTTATACCATCCCTGTTAAAAGCACCATATAAGTACATACAGCTATGAGTGTTGTTATGAGAGTGAAACAGGTTAGCACAAGGGGTGAACAAAGTTGAATAATTCAAAATGTTTAAGAGGGAATTAGAAAGGCTAATTACTAAGTTTAAAGCACAGGATTCAAAGGGGTCCATGTCAGGACTGTACCTCCACAATGGCCCTGTCAGAACCTTCATAACCCTCCCAGACCCACTCCATGACTGAGCCCACACCAGTATTTCTCCCTTCCCCACATCTCTTACATAATCTCCTCCTTCAAGCCCCAACAAGTATTTCATGCCCATGGAAAAATGGTTTTGCTCCATGCCCCAACATAATCTCTCTAATTCAGCGTGCCTACTACTACAAACTTAGACTATGCTGTCATCGTTCTGACCCATGAACTCTTAGATGCTCTCCTAATCAGCTTTATTCACGTCATTGCTGACTGTGCCCTCTACCCCGAGAACTTCCTTCTCATCTTCTCCAAGTTCCAGTAGCTCCCTGCACTTACCAAGGTGCAGTCTTATTTTTGAATTCCTTTTCATGTGCAGCCTTCACATTTCTAATGCTGATTTTTTTCCTTTCCCCCTGCTGTCTCTTCTCCATCATCACTGGTTACTCACTCAGCTGCTCTATTTGAACTATGACAATTTGATTATGTTCCTATCTCCATCCTTTCAAAAACTCCTAAGAATCCTCTCTTTCAGTCATACCTGACTCCCCTCTTAAACCTTCGGTTCGATGTTTATTTCTCCAATCGGAGAGCATTTGAAACATGGAGGGGCTACAGCAATGCAAGTTCTATTTGCTAAGATACAGGGCTCGCAAAGCATGAAGGCTCAAAAACGTTACTCATCTTTTCTGCCAGGTCAAATTCTTATTAAAATGTTGCAATTGATTGGTATGTCATTACGACAAACAATAAAACAAATTCTTGCCCAAATGCAGCAGCTGATTTTGAGCATTATACAGTGGTGCTGTCGCCAATAGGAAATATAAAATTGAGCCTGATATGGTTTTTGAGAATATGAAACCTTCCTTACAAAGGCAATTTCATCAAGAGAAATGTTGTGCAGCTTTATAACAAAGACCACATTGTGAGTTGATACAGAAAATCGGCATCATAGCAGATGTGTCCATGGATTTCATAAGCCTGTGACTGCTTTTAAAATTAGTTAGGACAATCAATTTTTAATGGTTTTGCTGTTGTTGCCAAACTGGCAAGGACTGTGCCCTAAGTCTCAATGGTCGAAGCAACAAATAAATGTATTTCCTTATGAATCATAATGATCATTGACTAAGATCCAAAGCCATAAATTTTATGTATGTATACATATACTGAGAAAGTTAAAGGAGCCATGAAAATGTTAAACTCAGCAGCTGTCTGTAATTCAATTGATACCTACCATAATTGCAACAGTCTGTATACAACAGTATTTTTACATTCAAACATGTCGTCAATCTATAAATAGTATTCTAACAAAAAAGGTTCATTTTCAGCTGGTGAATACAAACTAAGTAATTTTCCAGCTTTCTGTTACTAATACAGAGTCTTGCACACTGACAGCACACACTAGAAATTTAAATAATGATTGGAAAATGATGTGCAACATATGTCGGAATTTCCAGTGTGCTCTTTAGAAAAGCAAGGCCAACCTGGCAGTAGCACACACACAAACATTGTTGCACAGTAATGTAACACTTCAATAAATACCTCAGTCCTCAAGGTGAAAAAAAAGGGATCCTTCGCTTGTTGACTTTCTTTCAATCATATATTTATCTTGAATTTACTTCATTTTCTGAGGTACGAATTAAGTTTGTTGAGAGACAGATTGGCTTCTGATACTGCTTTTACGGTCAATAGATTAGAAAAGAATTATTGGGACAGTCCCTTTAATCAACATCTGGACAGTAAAATAAAATGGGCCAGACATAGTTAAAAGTACATAACTGTGATTAGGAAACCAATGAAACTCTCAGCTAAGCAGCATGACTCCATTGAGGTTTCAGGCAGACATCAAAATGTCCCTCAAATGTTGTGCGTTCTTCACATTGCATCATTATTGCCATTAGAAGTAAACCATCGGAATGTCATTAATAATCTTACTATTCTACATCCAAAATGAATAGTGTCTTCTAGCTTAGAATCACAACGTGCTTGGTCTACAATCAATATAACTTCTACACTGCTTCTGGGTATAATTAACACTAATGTTTGTCTATGCGCAGGAGTATAGTAATTTATAATTCTAAAAAAGGCCAATTTGTCAATGTGATCAGCCCCAGGGTTCAAAAAAATACAATATACCATTCATTACCTATATCTCATTATTGATGTTCTCAAATGCTCTTCTAATGCTTTGATGATTACAAACCCACATGGATGATTTATGAGAAATATTCACCACACTTTGATGTAGATGCATCAAATTTATCCTTTCAGATCAAAAACATATGCCACAAAATGAATAGTAATTTTTAAAATCTGTTAATGGGATGGCAGTGTTAATAGTTTGGCCAGCATTTATTGCCCAACCCTAATTACCCCAAAGAAGGTGGTTATGAGCTACTTTCTTGAATTGCTGTGGTACTTGGAATGTAAGGACACCCATAAAAGCTCTTAGGAAGAGAGTTTCAGGCTTTTGACTCAAGGACAGTGAAGAAAAGACAATATAGTTTCAGGTCTGGCTTGGATGGTAACTTGCAGGTGGTCAGGTTTTCTTACATCTGTTTCCCTTGTCCTTTTAGAAGGTAAAAGTAATAGATTTGGAGGATTCTGTCAAAGAAGCCTTGATAAGTTGATTCATTACGTCTTGCTGTCAGAGTACATCAGTGATGAAGAGACTAAATGCTGAAGGTGGTGTTGGGATTGCCAATCAAGTAGGCTGCTTTGTCCTAGATGGTGTCAAGTTGCTTATGTTGTTGCAGCTACACCCAAGGCAACAAGTGATGAGTATTTCATCATACTCCAGACTTGTTGGAGAAGACCAAGCCTCTGACCTACTCTTGTAGCCAAAATTTGTTTGTATTTATAGATATTTTCTAATTAATATGTGCAGAAATGCTATTACACAGCTCTGGGGCAGCTGATACTTAAACTCAGGCTTCCAGAGGTAAGGACACTAGTACTGCACAATATAAACCCCTTGTTTGTATTTATAAAGATCGATCAGAAACTGAATGGGACCAATGGTAACCCCTAGAATGTTGATAGTGGGAGATTTAGTAACAGTAACGCCATTAAACCTCAAGGAACAATGGTTAGATTCTCTCTTGTTAGAAACTGTCATGACCTTGAATTTCTGTGGTATCTAATTTATGTTCCACTTATCAGTCCAAGTCTAGATGTTGTCCATGTCTTGCTGTATAAGGACATGGGCAGTTTTATAGTTTGAGGATTCGCAAATGTTGCGACGTTGGCTAGAGCAATTGTAGATTTGGAGCCAAGAAATTAGAATTTGGTGTCTGCAAAATTGTAAAATGGGGAAAGCATTGTGTGGTCCCTTTAAAAAGATGGTGCTTTTTTCTGTACTTAGAGGTTAAAATGGATGCCTATGAACAGCAACTTAAGTTTGCAAGGACACAGAGACTGAATTGAAATATTTGTATCAAAAGGCCACACATTTGAAGGTCTAGCAGCAGTTTTTACCAAAACAACAGGTTTTTAAATTGAGCCAATCAATTTGAACCAGGCACTTAGATACCAAAAACCTATTAAATTTAAACCTGATGGTTTTGACAACATAGGACCAATCCTATTGTAAGAAATATTGATAGGTCATGAAAGGTATAAAATGAAGTAGTTGGACAAAGACATCGGAGCTAACTGTCATCCACCAGAGCTAATAACCCTCAGCTCTCGAGAGGGAAATTGTATCTCACGGTCATCTATGTATCAGAGAAAGCGCCATCTAGATAACCAAGGCATTCCTGACAGAAGAATTGGAGGAGGTATTCCTCACAGGAGGATCAAGAGGAGAAGGCACAGAACATTCTGGAAGGCATAACCTGGCTGTAATTTCGAGAGACTAATTTCTATTTTTTTGTTATATGAATGGGACTTGTCTTTATTGGAATAGCATACCAGTAGAATCTGGTTTTATTTGAGAATAGTTAGTAGTTAGAAGGGTTATATTCAATTTGTTAATAGTTTAGTTAATTTGTTCACTGCTAGAATTAGGTAAATAAATTGTTACTTGTTGCTTTTAAAGAGTGTGTCAGGGATTTATTTTTTATTTAACCACTAAAAGTTTCTGAAAAGCAGGTTATACCACTTTTCACACTCTTTCTTACAGATTATAGGGTGAGGTTCTCCTTTTTGGGCATTTCGGTTTTAGTTCTCGGGGGGGGGGGGGGGGATCAACCTCCGCTTTATAACACAAATGGTACTGAACATTGTGCAACCATCAGCAAACATTTTCATATCTGATTTATGATGGAGGGAAGGACATTACTGAAGCAACTAAAGAGGACTGGGATGAGGACAAGAAAGCTGTCCTTTAAGTTGATGGTTCAGACGAAATTTGTCAAAATGTGACTTCTTTTTAGGATGCTTACATTCTGTGATTGCATGACAGCCTTTTCTTAAAAAAAAATTGAGGGTTAGTCTTCTTCTATTTTCCCATCCATTTTATTCACATCCTAACCTGCGTACAAGAATACTGATGAATTGTATACTGTCCAACATCCTCTATAGTCAGCTCAACTGTCAGAATTTTACTCTAGCACTTTGCATTTTTGGGAACTTGGTCCATATGTCAACTTTTTTCTGAGAAAAGTCAGATTGAACCAATTCTTCGTCCTCAGTCCCACTCCTCCAAGTCCAAATACAAATGAAAGTGATGCCTGCTGCTTCATGTCATAGTTTGGATTTTTCTTACAGCAGCTGGAATTACTTCTATTAGCAGCAATGTCCAAATTGGATGGAGTGAGGTGAGGTGGGGTAGGCTAGGTAGAATGAAAAGCAATGAAAGTGAGCCTTAAAAGAATAAATGGAATGGAGAATTAAGGGTTCAAAACAAAACAACATAAGGTGACAGCAATGAGTGAGAGAGAAGAGGGCTGGACAAATTGTTTTCAGGTAGGGAGGAGGAGAAAGCATCTCTATGTAGGGAAGGAACTTGAATTGAAGCAGAAGCACCCCACCATGAGGCAGTTGGAGGGTTGTTTGGAGCATTTTGGGTAAGGTCAGCTGACACTGAGAATAGATGTAAAAACAGTGTCAGATTGACTGAAGGCAAATGAATTCCAATTTGAGGGCATTTGAAATAAGTGTACCATAGGAGAGAGAAAGAAAATGATCAGCTTGAAAGAGATTACAAGGGGCAAAGAATATCAAGGTCAAATGTTAAATGGGAACAAAGAGGACAATGCTCATGTTAACTGAAAGGGATAACTGTGAAGATAAGAAGAGATAGTTAGAGGACATTGTATTGGTAAATTGAACTGGGGGGGTATACATGGAAGACTCAATGTTCAGGTGACTTTTAGGAAGGCAATTATTTGGTTTGTCTGTTGACGATCCAAATAACTCAGATTTGGTCGAAAATAATCAATTTTGAAATATAAAGCTACTTAAAAATAATCAGCATATATGATTTTTGAAGTAAATATTCAAAATTCTTAGGAAACTTGTTGTTTTCAATATTTGTATTTCCAGACTTTAGTCCATTTATAGTTTTCTTTATCAAATGCAAGTGAAAGATGTGTATACAATTTACAATACAAACCTCGTGCAACTATATTTTCATGGATCATTAGTTGATAATTCAGATCATTCTTGAATTGACAGCTTTTGCGATACCATATTGATTTTTTTGAAAAGTTGTTGTTCAATTTATGCTCATCTTCTGGGTTAGCACTTATGTGTACAAAAATAAAATGTCTATAATCGTTAACCATATTCATTTGTTCATACAGTATCTTCTTTCTCTTATCCTTGAGTATTAGAACTCAGTTCACAGTTAAGTTACTTTAATTGTTATTTGTAACTTTTGGCTTGTTTTCCAGCGCTAAGGTTCTTTTGTTTTAAAAAGAAACTAAGTTTTTTTCAGTTTCAGCTTATCATTGTCCACGCCTTCAGAGCAGGTACATCTGAAACCCTGTCCATCTAGGCCAGAGGTAAGGACATTACTACTATATCATAAGAATAACCACTGTGTTATGATATTTTCTAAATCACCTATTCATAGATGTTATTACATAGCAGGTGGCACCTGAACACAAGTTCAGAGGTAGAGACACTAGAGTGCATCTGACAGTACCAGAGCTCTATCACTACAACACAATATGTAGAATTTGAGTAATGCTCATGTTTCCTCATGTCATGAATTCGTGAGGCTGTGCCCATCATTAGACATGATTGTTCAGATAGAGGGAGCCAAAATTCTCAGTAATTTGTACTGCATGCATTCTTATGTAGATACCAAATTACGCAGCACAGGTGAGAGATGACACCAAGCCAGAAAATGGCACATGATAGAGAGGGATGGAAAAGTGGGGAGATGTTTTTAGAATACAAAACCAAGGTTTGTGCTATTTAACGCACAAAACAAATCAATTTAACCTAGATCTTGAAAACAATGTTTAGCAAAATTGTTATTATGCTTTATAACATGAGGAGATGGTGGCATACTGGTAATATCACTGAATTAGTAATGCAGAGGTCCACCCTAATGCTCTGGAGACAGGAATTTAAATTCCATCATGGCATCTGGTCGTTAAGTTTAATTAATAATTCTGGAATATGAAAAAGCTAGTCTCCGTAATGTTGACAACAGAATTGTCACACATTATCATAAAACCGGTCCACTAACATTGTTTAGGGATAGAAAAACCAGCCATTCCCACCTGATTTGGGCTGACTGGAGTGGCACAGTAATGTGGATTACTCTTACCTGCCCTCAGAAATGTCCTAGGAAGTCACTCAGTTTGAGTAATTATGGATGAGCAACAAATGCAGGACTTGCCAGCAATGCCTATACTCCATGAAGGCACAGGAAGAAAGAAAAAAAGGAAGATTTCAATTTCTAATCAATACTTAACCCAGAAACACTGGCTGAAATGGTGACCTCAAATGGATAGAATCTTGTCCTCTCTGCCATAGTGAGTTTGGCAGAATGGCCTGTGGTCATAGAGAAGTACAGCACAGAAACAGATCCTTCGGTCCAATTTGTCCATGGTGACCAGATATCACAACCCAATCTAGTCCCATCTGCCAGCACCTAGCATATATCCCTCCAAACACTTTGTATTCATATACCCATCCAGATGCCTTTTAAATGTTGCAATTGTACTAGCCTCCACCATTTCCTCTGGCAGCTAATTCCATACCTGTACCACCCTCTGCATGAAAATGTTGTACCTTAGGTCTCTTTTATAACTTTCTCCTCTCACCCTAAACCCATGCCCTCTAGTTCTGGACTCCCCTACCCCAGGGAAAGGACTTTGTCTATTTATCCTATCCATGCCACTCATGATTTTATAAGCCTGTATAAAGGTCACCCCTCAGCCTTCAAAGGAAACAGTTCCAGCCTATTCAACCTCTTCCTATAGCTCAAATCCTCCAACCCTGGCAACATCCTTGTAAATCTTTTCTGAACCCTTTCAAATTTCACAACATCTTTCCATAGGAAAGAGACCCTTCCTACCCTGTTGTGAATTTGAACTCTTTAAGTGGACAATTAATGCTCAGTTAAGAGCCATATTCTCTGTCCATTGTTATTCACACAACAGTGGGCAAGTATAGGAAGGGGGTAGTTCAAATATGGGCAACACAAGGCCATTGTTTAGAGGAGCTCCCTCATCCAAAAACACTCACTATCTGATCAAGGGGCTCAGCATGGGAAAGGTGAGAGAGACTTCTGAGAGTTACCACGTTGCCCTTTCTACCAACACCTCTTCCCCTCCCCTATGAACCCCACCCTATCCCTGCCATCACTCATTTGTGCAAGGTTCCCTCCTCAATCCAAGACCTCAGGTGAATGTAGTACTGGCAGAAGCCACTACCTCCTTGGTGGCAGTGCTGAATACAGGAGCACTATGACCCTCTAACTGACTACTAGCCCAGGCAGGTAGTCCTTCTGTGGTCAGGATTCTTAATCCTGGAGGGATGCACATCACTGACCTGCTAAGTGCCTGAGTGGAACAAGATGAGGCAGACCTTCTTGGAAAGAGTTGACAGGCTGTCTTATTGGCTCTCCAACCAATATCAGAGACCCCAATCACCTCCACAACAAGTTTCCTATTGTGTGGGAATCAGAAGATTGAAACACCCGTATAAATAAACTTGACAGAACCTTTTATGAAGGAAGTACTTAACTTAAATTCTATGAAGTGAATCCAAATTAAACTCTTTGGAATTGCTAATGAGGCAGCATTGGTCTAACAGCATTCAGTTCCGGACATAAAACTAAAGAGTTCAAAAGCTTCAACATTTAAAAAAAAATGTTCAGTCATCATTAGTCAGGAAGTAGGACATTGTTGAAAAGGACTAATACAAGTGGTCCATTCAACTCTACAAATATGTTACCAATGCATTTAACGATGATTAATGAAATATTCTCGTTCTGGTGATTAATTTAAATCTTGCCAATCAGTTGATCTACTGTTGTGGAGATAATTTAATTAATCATTGACAAATATGCATGAGAACCATTAGAATACAATACATGAATCATTGAAAAGAATCACTCTGATGTCACAATGAGTAAAGCAATGATAGACTCCCTCAGATATTATGCTGAAATAACAGGCTAATCAAGGGAAATCATTTGGTTCCTGTCAACATTTCAGTTACTAATTTCAATTCATTTTCTGTTCCTCAGACAGTTTTAACACTTTAGTTGCAACATACCAATTTTCTGTTTGACACCAAATGAAATTAAGTTTGACACCAAATTCTCATATCCATTCCATCACTAAGATCATCTCTTACCACCTACAGACCATTCTTTACCTTCCACTAGCTTATCAATACTCACATTCCATTATATTGCCCAGATTTTTATTGGATCCCCATTCAAAATACATTGTCCTTCCAACAGCAGATTCTTTTACATCCCCAGTCCTACTGTTGTCACTTATGTGTTAGGATTTTTAGTTATTTTTAAAGGTGTTCTTAAAATCTATCCCTATGATGATTACTTTGTCAACCTTCTCAGCTATGGATAAAAAAAGAGTAATTAGTCCCGGTCAAAGTTTCAATCGTATATTCAGAGTCTTTGCATGTTGTATCAGATAAGCTCCAAATTGGTCTAACTGCTCCTGTTATTTCATTAAATGTAAGCCGTGTTCAAATATTAGTGCTTCCAAGTCAGAGTATCAGCAATTGGCCTTTGCAAAAGTAGGGTTTAATTCAGATATACAGTAATTAAATCTCAGAAATCAAATCTCATGGACACGGTAACAAAACATTACAAGAATTACATTTCTTAAGATGTAATCTCAATACTTACACTGGCAGTCAGGCCATGTCCACCACCATTTGAGTTTATGGATGATTAGACAGGCACATGATTTGAATCAATAAAGCACATTCAAGGGGAATTACAAATTGACCTAAGGGCCTTGGCAGAAAATAAAATCAAGCTTTCATCTACAACTGAAAGAGGTTGACAAAGTACAGTCCCTTAACATTGACGATTTATCCATATTTATTTTAAATTTTCATTACAAATTTGAGACTTGTAAAAATTGAAATTTGAAAAGGTTTCCCTTAATTAAGCTAAAAAATAATGGTGATGCTGATCATCCTAAACTGTGCCCAAGGAGAGGCCCAGACGATATTGTGCCATGGAGACAGAAGCCAGGCCAAATCTCAGAGAAACTTAAGTGCCAAGTTTCACACCTTGATACAACAGCTAGGCTGGACATAAACGCTACATATTAAACCATGAGACCATTTAAACAAACATAGTTAATTTTATTGTATTAATTGAAAATTCAGAATGGTGAGTTCTATTGCTCAGGCATTCCTGGAGCGGAAGGTCGCATCTTGTAATTATAACATTTAACAAGGGCTATTTTGTTGATGGAAGGACAAAGGAATTGGGATAGACGTGAAAACAGGGGTTAAAGGGAGATCATAGAAATACAATTCAAGAAGTTCAAGAAAGAAAAAGAATGTGAAAACATGAAATAGAGTTTTAAAAATCAAGGAAAAAATCTTGAATTCCAAAAGGGAGAGAGAAAGAGAAAGGTTAGAAAGATTAAAAAAAGAAAAATCTCAAATTTTAAGAAATTAAGGTGGTGAGGAAATTTCTACTTGTCAGAGGAAGGTTTGGATGATGTGAACACAGGATAACAGGAAAATTTGACAATGAATCAGATTTAGTTCCTGGTATTAACTTATTGGAGGAATATTTACTTGGTGTCAAAATTCAAAAAAGAAGAAGTTGAAATTAAGTTAGTCATTTGAGAAAATTTTTACAAAACAGCAATGGCAGAGAGAAAAATTGGATCATTTTATTGCAGGGCGTGCTCTGGGGTAAACCTTTGGAAGGACTCTCATGTCTTTCACACATACAGTGTTATGATTACAGTACAATGAAATTTGCTGTTCTCATTGCCTATAAAGTTAGTGCTGAAGGCTTACAGGTTGAAATTTAAAGCAGGATCAGAGTTGGACTTTTATGGAATTTATGAAAATAAAATGATATTTGAGAGATAGTATATGTCTGTGCCATTTCAAAAAGGTTCAGAGAAACTTGGAGGTGCGATGCTAATGGAAGAACTTAAATATAGTATACCCCTTTGGGAATAAGATCCTATCTGGAAGGCCATAATATTTCTAAAAGAAGCTGTATAATGGCTAATGATGATGTGTTTTCACACAAGCAAGCAAGCAGACTATTGTTTCAAGGGTACCAAAATGTTGATTATTTTCATTTTTAAAAAAGAGCACGTAAATGGTGGCATGCTGGAATTAAAAACCAAAACTGCACTGTTGTCCAATGTAAGATTGACAAACCTATTGATTCTCTGGTATTCACTGTGACAGCGGAATGTAATGTAGGAAGCAATGGAAGATTTCCGTTTAAAAACAGTTTCCTCATTTGAGTTTAATGAGGCAGGCAAGCAAATCGTTAGAAAAGCAAAATACTGCAGATGCCAGAAGCCTGTAATAAAAGCAAAGAAATGCTGTTAAAAATTAAGCAGGTCAGACAGCATCCATGGAAAGAAAACAGAGTTAACATTTCAAGTTGAATAAAAGGTCTTTGACCTAAAATGTTTGTTTCTCTCCAGAAATATGTCTGACCTGCTGGGTTTTCCAGCATTGTGTTGTTTTTAGAGCAAATTATTATTCTTGGAGATACTCATTCTGTGCAGTCGCTGATGTTGCCAGATTATGGGAATTTCCCTCCAGAAAATGTTTCGATGTGGAATATTAATGGGAATTATTTACCGGTTCCTTTGTGTACATTTAACTAAAACATGGTTTAATTTCTGGCCCTGTATTTGTGGAGCTTATATCTAATTTGCTACTAAAGATGTAAATCTTTTTATTAAGAAAATATTTTGCTGGAGATAAAATATTCCAGTCTCCAGTGGTTCCAGAAAAACACATTGAGACTGTGAAAACTGAAATTGTACCAAAACAAAAGTTGAGTGATATACAAGACTTTCTTTCACGCTGTCATGAAAATTATTCTTTCAACTGTGAAGAGTCAGAAAATCAAATTGCTTGCTAAAAGAACATGGGAGCATCAGACACTGAACAGCAGTCCGGGGTGGCTTACAGTTGTCAGAACATAAAATGCTGGCAAAAACTGAACAAGGTGTGAGAAAGCAGATAACAACATTACTTGAAAGCTAATGATGAAACAAAGCAAAGAATCTTGAAGGTAACAAAGAAACAATCGATCATCCTTGCTTGAAAATATCTTGACAAAACTTGAATCGAGGATTAAGATGAAAACCCAAGAAGTAATTAAAATAAGCTGCAAACTGAAAAAAGAAAAAAGCATTTTCAACAAGTGTTCTTAAAAGGTGCTAAAAAAGGTTTTTACTTCACAGCAAAATGAACTGCATGTTTAAATGAAAGTAGTCTTGAAACAGGGTCTCCTGTCAAAGGATAAACCATGATAACCAGCTCCAGAATAAAAGTCACCTTGGATTTTAAACAGGGTGATTCAGACGTTTGGCGGTTTGAGATATTCTTTACTGGCTGTTTAAACTTAGACATTTTAAAACTAATAGACATGGACTGAAGGACATCAAGACTGAACAGTGTGATTCAGATTCTGTTTCAGAAAAAAGGTAACTTTGGTAAAACGTAAATGTCTGACTTTAATAAGTTGCTGAATCCAGTAAAAAGAACAGGGGACTTCTCCTCAGGGATTTCGGTCCACAGCAGCCAGTACCCAAAAGCTAAGCGGTTTGCCAGAAATTAGCAATGTTGTTCTTCATAAAGTAAATTGATCAAACAATTTCTGAAATCTTTATGCCGTTTGCAAATACTATCTCAGCATCCAGCTCAAGGTAATTCAGATTTTAAAAAAAGAACATGAAGGATGCAAAACCATGATGAAATCTTTTAACTGATGCATGGAAACACTATACAGCAGCTCATGCAAATATTAAGAAAGAGAGACTCTGGGTAAATTGAAAGGAATTGAAATGACCAGTAATAAAATAAATTCTCGTATACAAGTCAGCGAGAACTCTAAGAACTCACATAAACTATACTTTAAATCTTAGCTGACATGTGCAATTGGTTGTCATTGGTTAACTGTTATAGTGCAGCCAAGACAAAATTATTTATTACAAAATGTGCCATAAAGGAAAAGAATGCTATTTGTACCTTAAGGGATAATGAAGCTGCCAGAATGTTTGCCGCATTTTGCTTTGGTGGTAGAATGAAAAATAAAATCACTGATATGGTCATTTTTAAAGGGGGTGATGTAAATGGGAGATTGAGTCATCGAGTTATGTAGCCTAGAAACATACCCTTCAGTCCAACTCATCCACGCCGACGATATCCTAAAATTAAGCTAGTCCCATTTGCCAGCACTTAGCCCATATCTCTCTAAACCTTCCTATTCATAAACCCATCCAGATGCCTTTTAAATGTTGTAATTGTACCAATCTCCACCACTTCCTCTGACAGCTCATTCCATACACACACCATCCTTGCGTGAAAAAGTTGCCTCTTAGGTCTCTTTAAATCTTTCCCTCTTACCTCAAAACTATGCCCTCTAGTTTAGGATACCCTTACCCTGGCAAAAAATATCTTGTCTATTTACCTGCTCCATGCTCATGATTTCATAAACCTCTACAAAGTCACCTCTCAGCTTCCTGTGCACAAGGAAAAACAGCCCCAGCGAATTCAGCATCTCCCTTTAGCTCAAACCCTCCAATCCCGGCAACAGCCTTGTACATCTTTTCTGCAGATGTTATAATAGACAGCTATGCTTTAAAATATTTACTATAATTTCATATTAAAACAGACAGTCCTAAAAAAGGATGATGTAAGAAGCATAAACTCTGCCCTTTGACAGGCCAGGTGATATCGTTGTCAGGAGGGTGGAAGACCGGGACAAAACCCATAGAAACCTAAGTGCCAGGTTTCACTCCTTAACACAGAAGACTGACAGCTGGTCTTGTTGGATACAGCTGGAGTTGAAACCAGAAGCAGATCAGCCATTGTTCTATTGAATGGCAGAACAGATTTGGGGAGCCATTCAGCCCATTCCTGCTCATGTTTGCATGCATTTATATTCTCAGACTCAGCCAAGCAGAGAGAGACCTGGAGAAGAGACCAGAAACGGTTACTGCTGTGCCAAGTTGGGGGAAAGACTATCTTTTTTCCTAATGTTAATCTCTGAGCAAAATGTTTGTGAGAACAGATTAAATCGGTTGAAGAAATGGGATTTGTAGAGATAAAAGGTCACCAAGACCACGGACAGTGTGTGAAACTGAAGAGATGGAGTGGTGGGACTTTCAGAAGGCCACTGGGAAATTCTTCCAATGTGACTTGGAGAAGACGGCCTACTAAAACACCAGGAGAAGCTTAAATTGAATCCCCAGGGCTACATATCTGCTGACTAAATAACATTGCTTAAACATGTGGTATGGGGTTTTCACTGTATTAATTAGGTTGTTGGGTAAGTATACCTTCTGTCATCTACAAAGCAACATTTATTCTATGTTAAGTTCAGAATGCTTGTTCAAGTAAAAGCTTAAGGCATGAAGTTTTGTGCAGTCCTCCCTTGGTCACTAGAAAATGTGTGTCCTTTTGAAAGGGTGTCAGTTTCTCCGGGGATCATAAGCTACACACTGTCTTTTTTTTACGTAGACATTTTATGGGTCCAGGCAAATTCTGACTTGAAGCCCAGGGAGACCTATTTTTGTCCCATTGAAGGCTAGTTTTCCTCAGCTCACTGAGCATCCTAATATTCACAGAGGCACCAGTTCAGCCAGCACAGTGAAACCCGTTGTGCGGATTTTGAAAATATGTCTCGGATTGAAGCCTTACAGTTGGTTGACCATATTTAATGAATAGGAATTGTGTAAATGGCAATAAATAAGCAGTGGAATAAACAGTTAAATTTTATAAACCTTTCAGTTTTTAAACATTTTGATCACTGTGCATTCCTTCTCCAGTAATAGAATTTCTTGGCAAATCTAGTTAGCCATTTATCAAGAGGGATGTTCTTAAATTATATGTGCTTCTAAGCAACAAGCAACTGCGTGGATTGATGTCTACTTTAAACAGTCATGTGCCAGTGAAGAGCTGCCCACAGGCAGCTGCTTGATAGTAATTTCCACACAGAAATCTTCTAACAGAAACATCTACTGTTGTTCTGATGTGATGCAGACATTGTCTCCTTTGCATATTGCAGTCTGTTACTTACTCTCACTCTTCTATCCACAGGCGTCTGTTAATGATATATTGAAAATTCCAAAGGCCATTTCAGCCAACTCATTCTTAGCTTCACTCTGCCTTTAAGTCTAGAGCCAACGATTACAAAGTACTCTACAATATGTAGCTCTGGGCTAGAAACACTGAAGTAGATATCACTGTCAGAAGCCTAGAGTCAAATCCTTTGAGTTATTTAGATAATGGTTCCCTGTTGAAGTATATGTTGCAGTATTGATGATGCACATGAAAGGATACTCTGGCCAAACTTTATGCCAGGAAATGTAAAGCAAATGGGGTTGAATTAACTTAATAATTTTCAACATCTGATGGTTATTTCAAAAAAAAGCATCAGTGCTACAAATTTTGCTAGCATCATACAATGATTTAACATGGATGTAATCTTTAAGATCCTGTACATGCCTCTATATGTCTGGTTAATAGGCATGTTATGATGCTGAATTAATTCAAATACTACAGACCTTTATCTTTTCTCATTGAAAATCAGATATCTTATGAATACAGTTAACACAAGCAATGACCTTTGTTATGTGTGACTTCACAGGCATTGACTGGTATCTTTTCAATATCTTCCTTTGGTACAGTGGATACTGACTATTTTGGAGATCGACAGAATTTCAGCCAAGCCTAATTCAATCTTAATCACAAACATCAGTAAGGTCACTACATAACAACCACAGCTTTTGGGAGAGCTGAGGGAGATTGACAGAGATGATGTTGGGAGGATGTGTGCCCTCATAGGAAAAATCTAGAAATAGGGTCACAGTGAGGAGTTTACCAGTTAAGGCAGAAATAAAGAGAGGGTTTGCGATTTTTGAGAAATTTTATAGTTGAGGTTCGGGTTGTAAGTTTGCTCGCTGAGCTGGAAGGTTTGTTTCCAATGTTTTGTCACCATGCTAGGTAACATCATCAGTGAGCCTCCATTGAAGAACTGGTGTTCTGCCTCACTTTCTATTTGTGTCTCTAGTCTGTTATGTTGGGTGGTATCATTTCCGGTTGTTTTTCTCAGAAGTTGGTAAACAGGGTCCAAATCAGCAGACTGTGTTTAATTGGGTACCCATTGTTCTTGAATACACTATATAGGTTTATTTTCTGCTGCACACCAACATACAGACTAGCAAAGGAACTTCGCTGTAAACTGAAATACCTAGGAGAAGACTCATGCCCCTCCACCCTAGAATTCTTGAACACTCAAGATACCAAAATAGAAGAGGACTAAGTCATGATCTCCTTCGATGTAACTGCCCTATTCATATCAATCAACATCAACATGGCCAAAGAAACATTGACCTCACTACTAGATGAGCCAAGAACACAAACACCAGACAGCACCAGCTCCATCAGTAAGGACTGCATCCTCAAGCTGATAAACACAGTCTGCCAATTCTTAAACAACGAACCCAAACAAGAAGACAACATGCCCAGAGACTGTGGCCACACCACCATACATCAAAGACATCTCAGCGATGACTACCAGACTACTCCGACCCCTTGGCATCTTGGTAGCCCACAAATCTACCAACACACTGAAACAGCGACTGATGAAGGTTGGAGGTGCCATCGATAGTATTGAGCACTTTTGCAGGCTGCAATGCAACATAGACAGGATGCAGAACTGGGTTGAGAAATGGCAGTTGGAGTTCAACCTAGATAAATGCAAAGTGATGTATTTTGGAAGGTCAAACTCAAATGCTGAATATAGGATTACAGACAGGATTCTTGACAGTGTGGAGGAATAGAGGGATCTTGTGTTCAAGTACATAGACTCCTCAAAGTTGCCACCCAAGTGGATAGGGTTGTTAAGAAAGCATATAGTGTTTTGGCTTTCATTAACAGGGGGATCGAGTTTAAGAGCTGTGAGGTTTTGCTACAGCTCTACAAGTCCCTGGTGAGACCACACTTGGAATATTGTGTCCAGTCCTGATCGCCCTACTATAGGAAAGGTACAAAGGCTTTGGAGAGGGTGCAAAGAAGGTTTACCAGGATGCTGCCTGGACTAGAAGGCTTGTCTTATGAAGAGAGATTGACTAAGCTCGGACTTTTCTCTCTGGAGAGAGAGAGGAAGAGAGGTCACCTGATCGAAGTATACAAGGTAATGAGAGGCATGGATAGAGTCAATAGCCAGAGACTTTTCCCAAGGGCAGGACTGACTGGCACAAGGGGACACAATTTTAAGATATTTCGAGGAAGGTATAGAGGAGCCATCAGAGGTAGATTCTTTACACAGAGAGTTGTGAATCATGGAATGCGTTGCCAGCGGTGGTGGTGGAAGCAGAGTCATTAGGGACATTTAAATGACTGCTGGACATGAACATGGACAGCGGTGAATTGAGGGGTGCGTAGGTTAGGTTATTTTATTAGGATTAATCCTCAGCACCACATCGTGGGTCGAAGGGCCTGTTCTGTGCTGTATGTTCTGTGAACCTAAAGGACCCTATAACAACAACCAGCAAAATGAATGTCATTTACAAAATATCTTGCAAGGACCGTAACAAACACAACATCAGATAGACAGGCAGGAAACTAGTCACCAGGATACATGAACACCAACTAGCCACCAAAAACATGAACCCACTATCACTAGTATCTTTACATACAGACAAAGAAGGACACCACTTTGACTTGGACAATACATCCATGCTAGGACAGGCTAAACAGAGACACGCATGGGAATTCCTAGAGGCCTGGCATTCAAACCGGAACTCCATCAATAAACACATCGATCTGGACCCAGTTTATCAACCTCTGTGGAAAAGAATCGGAATAGGGCAGCACGGTGGCTCAGTAGTTAGCACTGCTACCTCACAGCACCAGGGTCCCAGGTTTGATTCCAGCCTCAGGCGACTAGAGTTTGCACATCCTCCCAGTGTCTGTGTGGGTTTCCTCTGGGTGCTCCGGTTTCCTCCCACAGTCCAAAGAGTGCATGTCAGGTGAATTGGCCATGCTAAATTGCCTGTAGTGTTAGGTGTATTAGTCAGAGGGGAATGGAATTGGGTGGGTTACTCTTTGGAAGGTTGGTGTGGACTTACTGATGATGTTAGGTAAAAACAATGACTGCAGATGCTGGAAACCAGATTCTGGATGAATGGTGCTGGAAGAGCACAGCAGTTCAGGCAGCATCCGAGGAGCTTCAGCAAAATCGACGTTTCGGGCAAAAGCCCTTCATCAGGAATAAAGGCAGAGAGCCTGAAGCATGGAGAGATAAGCTAGAGGAGGGTGGGGGTGGGGAGAGAGTAGCATAGAGTACAATAGGTCAGTGGGGGAGGAGATGAAGGTGATAGGTCAGGGAGGAGAGGGTGGAGTGGATAGGTGGAAAAGGAGCTGGGCAGGTCGGACAAGTCCGGACAAGACAAGGGGACAGTGTTGAGCTGGAGGTTTGAAACTAGGATGAGGTGGGGGAAGGGGAAATGAGGAAGCTGTTGACGTCCACATTGATGCCCTGGGGTTGAAGTGTTCCGAGGCGGAAGATGAGGCGTTCTTCCTCCATGCGTCTGGTGGTGAGGGAGCGGTGGTAGAGGAGGCCCAGCACCTCCATATTCTCGGCAGAGTGGGAGGGGGAGTTGAAATGTTGGGCCACGGGGTGGTTTGGTTGATTGGTGCGGGTGTCTCGGAGATGTTCCCTAAAGCACTCTGCTAGGAGGCGCCCAGTCTCCCCGATGTAGAGGAGACCACATCGGGAGCAACGGATACAATAAATGATATTAGTGGATGTGCAGGTAAAATTTTGATGGATATGGAAGGCTCCTTTAGAGCCTTGGATGGAGGTGAGGGAGGAGGTGTGGGCACAGGTTTTACAGTTCCTGCGATGGCAGGGGAAAGTGCCAGGATGGGAGGGTGGGTCGTAGGGGGGCGTGGACCTGACCAGGTAGTCACGGAGGGACCGGTCTTTGCGGAAGGCAGAAAGGAGTGGGGAGGGAAATATATCCCTTTTTGGAGGTGGCGGAAATGTCGGCCTAGCATGGTGATGAAACATCGGAGAACGAACCTTTCAGCTCAGTGAGCAAACTTACAACTTGAAAAAAAGAGGGTTGTTGACAAAAAGAGGAAGTCTCTGCCTCAGGATGGTGATGAATGCTGGGTCCTGGAACATAGTCACTGCTGAGTTTTATCTACAAGAAAGTGGAGACTGATGGGACACAACAAAGAAAGTGGAATTAGGGCAACAGTCAGATCAGCCATGATCTTATTGAATGGAACAGGATGCAATATGTATAACTGCAAGAAATATTCTTGGATTGCAAGACAGAATCCATGTGGCTGAAGGTAAATAATAAAATGGGAAGAAGATACTGATAGGACTAGTTTATAAGCCTCCTAACAGCAGCCATAAGTTGGGATAGAGAATGTATTGGGAGATAATGAGGGCATTAACAAAGGCAGCACATTATTCATTGGTGATTTTAATCTTCATGTAGATTGGGAAAGTCAGACTGGAAGATGAAGCCATGAGTAACAGTTAATAGAATATGTTCAGAATATGTTGTGGATCCAAATCAGAAATCAGGCTATTTTGGATTTGGTAATGTATAATGAGGCAGGTTTAATAAATGATATCAGACTGAAAGATCCCTGAGGAAACAGTGCAAAGGTCTGGTAGAACATCGCACTCATTTCAGCTTAGCACACTAGTTTCTGATTCAAGTTTCTCTCGCTCAAACTAAGAGTAATTACAACGGAACGAAGGCAGAGCTGGCTCAGTGTGGGCTGGGGGAAAAAAAGTTTAGTAGCAAAGGCAATTGAGGAACAATGGCAAAAGTGAATACTGCAGATGCTGGAGATTAGAGTCAAGATTAGAATGGTGCCAGAAAAGCACAGCAAGTCAGGCAGCATCTGAGGAGCAGAAAAATCTGTTTTGGGCAAAAGCCCTTCATCAGGAATGAGGAATATTGACAGACATTTAAGAAAATAGTTCATGGCTCACAACAAAGATATATATTCCAGTGAGGAAGAGGAGAAGATAACAATGGGTAACTAGGGAAGTTAAGGATTACATGATTTTGGAAGCAAATACAATGTGGCAAAAATTAGAGGTAAGACAGAGGATTGGGAACATGTTAAAAACCAACAAGAAATGACCAAAAACAACATTTTTAAAAAAGGAGAAAATAAACATTTGAGGGTAAAATAAAGACGAACAGCAAGAACATATTTAAACATACAAAGAGAGAAGCCAAAATAAAGACAGGCCCTTTAGATAGAGAGAGAGAGAGAGAGAGAGAGAGAGAGAAAAAAAGAGGCTGGGGAACAAATGCTTTGCATCAGTATTCATGGTAGAAGACATAAATAGCATTCCAGAATTACTAAATAATGAAGGACCAAGTGGGAGAGAAGAAATAAATACAGTATCACTAGAAAAAAGGTGCATTGGAAACTAAAGAGGCTGAAGATTGGTATGACATGATTAGATGCAGAGTTAAGAGCATGGTGCTGGAAAAGCACAGCAGGTCAGGCAGCATCTGAGGAGAAGAGAGTCAACATTTCAGGCAAAAGCCCTTCATCAGGAATGAGACTGTAAGCTGATTGGATGCATCCCAGGAATATAAAATGGAAGTTTCTACAGAGATAGTGGATCCACTGATAGTAATCTTCCAGCTGATGAAAAAACTGCCAATGTAACATGCCTGCCAGTCAGCTTAACATCTGTATTTGGGAAAACGTTAGGGTCTGCAGAAAAGGATGTCATTGTAGACCATTTAGAAATACATAATCTAATCGAATAGGGTCAGCATGGTTTCCTGGATGGGAATTTGTGCCTGAAAAATTACTAGAATTCTGTGAGGTGGCAACAAGCAGAATAGATAAAGGGGAAGCTTTGGATGTAACAAATTTGGATTTTCAGATGGCACTTGATAAGGTATGACACGAGGCTTCTTAATATGATAAAAACTATGTAGTTGGAGTTCGTATATTAGCATGAACAGAGTTAGTTAACCAATAGAAGACAGAGTTGGGGTAAGGGGGATATTTTTCAGGGTGTAAATCTTCAACCAGCACTGTGTCACAGAGATCAGTGCTGGAGTCACAATTATGTATAATATATCAATAACTTGAATGAAGAAAGCAAATGTACAATATCCAAGTTTGCTGATGGCACAGAAATAGGTGGAAAGGCAAGCAGTAAGGATGACACAAACAGTCTGCACAGGGACATAGGCAGGTTGGCAAGTGGGCAAAAAAACGTGGCAGATACAGTCATAGAGATATACAGCACAATCCAACTTATCCATGCCAACCAGATAACCGTCACTAATCTCGTCATATTTGCCAGCACTTATCCCATATCCCTCAAAACCATTCCAATTCATATACTCATCCAGATGCCTTTTAAATGTTGAAATTGTGCCAGTCTCCACCACTTCCTCTGACATCTCATTCCATACACACACCAACCTCTGTGTGAAAAAGTTGCCCCTTTGGTTGCTTTTATATCTTTCCCCTCTCACCCTAAACCTATGACCTCTAGTTCTGGACTTCCCACCCCAGAGAAAAGACCTTGTCTATTTATTCCTACCCATGCCCCTCATGATTTTAAACACCTCAATAAGGTCAACCCTCAGTCTTCGACACTCCAGGGAAAACAGCCCTAGCCTATTCAGCCTCTCCCTATAGCTCAAACCTTCTAACCCTGGCAACATCCTTGTAAATCGTTTTTCACAACATCCTTCCTATAGGAGGGAGACCAGAATTGTACACAGTCTTCCAACAGTGGCCTAACCTATGTCTTGTACAGTCGCAACATGACCTCCCAACTCCTGTACTCAATGGTCTGACCAATAAAGGAAAGCAAACCAAATGCCTTCTTCACTATCCTATCTACCTGCAACTCCACTTTCAAAAGAATCATGAACCTGCATTCCCAGAAATATAACGTGGGAAAATCTGAGGATATGCACTTTGGCAGGAAGAATAGAGGAGCTGAATATTATTAAATTGGAGAAAGACTGTAGAAAACTACTGAACTAGGGGACTGGCAGTCCTCATCCATGAATCACAAAAAGCTAACAGCCAAGTTCAGCAGGTAACAGGAAATGTTGGCTTTTATTTCAAAGGAAATGGAGTACAAAAGTAGGGAGAATTTGCAAAATCTATGCAAGGCACTAGTCAGACCATAGCTGGAATACTGTGAACAGATTTGGACCCCTTAACTAAGGAAAGATTTATTAGCATTGGAAGCAGTCTGGAGAAGGTTCATTAGGCTGATATCAGGGATGGAGAGATTGTCTAATGAGGAGCAGTTGCTTAGATTGGGCCTGTACTCATTGGAATTTAGAAGAAAGAGGTGATCTTATTGAAGCATATTAGACTCTTAGAGGACTTGACAGGACAGATGCTGAGAGGTTGTTTCCCCTGGTGGGATAGTCTAGGACTAGGGAGCATAATCTCAATAAGGTATCACCCATTGATGACAGGAAGGAGAAGGTATTTCTTCCCTCATAAGGTAGTGAATTTGTGGAATTACTTGCCACAGAGGACTGTTGAGGCTCGGTTAAACATATTAAAGGCTGAGATAGACAGATTTTTAACCAGTGAGGGAATCAAGGGCTACGGGGTAAAAGGTAGGAAAGTGCAATTGACGATTATCGGATCAGGCGTAATCTCAGAATGGTGCAGCCAAATGGCCTACTTCTACTCCTATCTTATGGTCTTATATATATATATCAATCACACTTTGAAGGACATCAGTCCTAATTCATTTCTTATTCACTGACGTAAAAAAAGTGACAGAGAACTAAGTGCACCTCTAATGTTCTCCATACTCCCAGGCAATTCATGAAAGACACTCAGTGTGAACACGTTCCTTTTCTTTTCAGAGAACCAGTCCCTGACCATGAATGGTCTAGCAGGCATGAATTTCTAGCAGGCATAAATGAGCCATGCCGAGTTATGTTCAAGTGTCAAGCAGTTTAGGGACTTCAACACTAGATGACTGTTGAAATTTACAAGCCTTTGACCCTGATCTGATAGACATAATTCTTCTTTCACATTTAAAAGAAGACCACAATAATTCTGAAGGCCATATTAAAGAAAATTATTTATTACAGCTATTATAACTGTAATTTTTAACTCCTTTCCCACCCCCACATTTTTGGAGGATGAGCGCATCATTAGAAGCAGAGAGGATGTTTGGAGTTAAAGAGATTGGTTTGTTGATAGCTGGATCAAAGAGATACACTTACTAAAATGTTAATATTTTCCCTGAGAACCTGCAAACTGGACTCATTGGCAGCACTTGAAGAATTTACAAGTTTGTACAATGGAATTTATTGGCAGCATTTTACTGCTTGTGTGACCTACAAGCAAACCAAATTTATGTCTACATTTTTAGATCAAAGACAAAGTAATAAAAAGTTAAAAGCTTGATACAAGTCAGATGGGTCCTTCCTTCATTTATAAGTTGTTATCTGCTTCAGCATGTAATATCCACTGCATTGCAGCAAGTTCAAGTATAGGAAAAGTTTATGGTCTGTGACACTATTCTGTATTGAAAATAAACCATCATACTGTAGTATTACCTGACAAATTTTCACCTCAGCATATTGTGAACTTAAAAAGATCTGACATTGTTCAGAATAGTGTCACAGCTGTTAAAGCAAGGAATACCTTGGCCCCTTGATAATCTATGGGCAGCCCTGCCTGAATTACAAAGCTAAATGATGATGGCAGCAAACTGCCCAGAACCTCAGGCAGGAAAAACACATCTAGCTCCATAAGGGAAGACTGCATTCAAGTCCTGAATTAGACTCTAGACAGGACATTTGTACAGGATGCTGGATTATAAACATACATTTCTCCTGAAAAACGGTATATTAATGCCAGTTAGGAAAACAGCACTCACACCTGGAGAAATAAATAGTATATAGCTTCCATAAAAATCTGCATCCAAATCCAAGAGTAAAGCTTCACCAAATTCCATACAAAGAATGTTGCTCATCCGTCTCAATAGCAAGATCGCATTAAATTCCAGAAAGCAAAATGGCCTCTATCCTTCACTGGAAAATTCCACCTAACTTTGAACTGCAACATAGGAAAGTTGCATCTAACTGCAGAAAGGACTACAGCATCTAACTACAACCTGCATTCACAGGAACAATGACTAATACCAAACAGGAGACAACATTTTTTTAATAGATTAGATTACTTACAGGGTGGAAACAGGCCCTTCAGCCCAACAAGTCCACACCGACGCGCAACCCACCCAGACCCATTCCCCTACATTTACCCTTCACCTAACACTATGGGCAATTTAGCATGGCCAATTCACCTAACCTGCACATTTTTGGATTGTGGGAGGAAACCGGAGCACCCGGAGAAAACCCACGCAGACACGGGGAGAATGTGCAAACTCCACATTCGCCCGAGTCCCCTGAGGCGGGAATTGAACCCGGGTCTCTGGCTCTGTGAGGCAGCAGTGCTAACCACTGTGCCACCATGCTGCCCACAAATGTAACTCTGAATAGGAAAGCTCTGTTCACTGCTGGACTCAAACATTGACATAGCCTTCATGGAAAAGCCACATTGCCCTAAACAAAACCCGCAATAGATTAAAAAACAAATACCTGACAATAGCCAAAATAAAAGTATAATTTTTAAAAATATTTAACCTATTTTCCGAATCAATTTGTTCAGAGATAACACGACAACATGCCTCCACAGCAGGTGGGACTTGAACTGCCCCTTGGCCTTGGGGTAGGGACACTACCACTGTGCCACAAGAGGGCCCATGATACACCTTAATCTAGGACAGTAAGATTGCACCCAGGACTATACAATAAATGATACTTAACTCATAGCAAAAGCTACACCAATTATAGCACAGGAACAGATGAAAGTCATGCAATCCCTTGTACCTGCTGATCATGACTCACTGTGGAAAATCACACTTACCTCTGCGAGCAATTTTAATGCAAGCAATTTCAATCTAAATTGTTGGCTGGTAAACCCAGGAGATGAAAATGAATACTGTTCACATCTTGTCCAATGGGAGCAGTTTTAATAAATTCCGCCAGCTGGGAAACTGATAGGGCTGTGTTCAATGTTTGTTTTACACTTTGTCTAATTTTCCTTTCATTGAATTCAACAAATAACAATGTGTGGAGTGTAAAATCAGCATTCATCCATATCCCGCAGATTTCCCAACCTCCGCGTTAGGTTAAAATTACCTTCAATTAGTCTTGGAAGTTTATTCATATTCTCACTACTTTCAACAGTGAGAGGAAACTGTGATGTGAGTACCCTCCAAAGTCATTTGACTCAAGAGGGAAAAAAATGTTTTTGCATAAAGTCTGAAAACATACAAAGAAAATGTCGCATTTCATTTTAAAACCACAAAATGTACCATGTAATGTTAAGAACAAAGGTATGACTCATTCCAGGCCAGTGGCATGCATGGGGTCTAGCCCAGAGGTCAAGCCTTGTGAGGTGTGAGGGCCCAGCATAGCCAGGCACTTATGGACTATGGTGTCGTACTGTGAACTGTATTCCTTTTGTTTTTCTACTTATTAGTATGAAGGATTGCAATGTTTTAAACTTTTTAAAACTTGGTTTTCTTTATTTTTCTGCTTTGTACTAAGATTCAGTAACTAGGCACTTTTGACCCTAAGGTGGTGCTGTAAACTTTTCACTGTACTCAGGTGAGTATATGTGAAAATGAACCTAATTCAATTCATTTGTAGGAGTCTTTTTCACTGTTTAAACAAAGGAAATTTATCAATTTAAAATAAATCTATTAATTTTCCATATTTCACAACAAGATTTCAACTCAAAATAGAACACGGCAAAAAAACAGTATTGCACTGTACAAATTGTGGGGAGTTTAAATAGAGCTGAATTTAGTCTAAAGGTCACATTCTGTTTTCATTCCCAAGTCATCACGTAGTGCAGTCATCTATTATATACAATGCATATGGGTTATTTAGTTAGTGCTTAATAGCTGTTGGTTAATGACTAGCATATGTCACCACTGGAATGATCACCTGGAGGATGGCCTGAACACAAATCACTTTAGCCATGTAACTGAAGCTCAGCATTGGTTCTGCATCAAACAGGTAGTATTGTTTATTTTAGTCGATAATTTTACACTGGGGATGAAGTGTGTAGAAGCAAGTGGCTTAAACTAGCCTACAGGTGGTATGGAATTCATGCCTCAATAAACAGTAAGACACTTATGATGCTGGGTGATATCCAGAAAGCAGTTTGAATCAGCTATATGCTCTGAGATCATTTTACTTTTTTCTCATCACCCATCACTTTCATTGCATCGCTATGGTACAAAAAGCTTTTAGTGACTATTTATCTGGGAAATCATCCAAACTGGGAGTTGCTGGTTTCATGTTTGTCTTTAAGTTGTCAAGTTTAGGAAGATGTGAATGAAACCTTTGACCATAAAATTCAACTTGGGAAGTTCTAGGCAATTTTCTGTAACTACTTGCTTTAGGATCAAAGTGTAATCATCTGTGGGAACAAAATAAAACTGCAGACTCATTATTGAAAAGTAAGGGAAATTATTATTATATAAATTGTATTCTTATAAACAGGTTTTAAAAAGGAGAATTAGAAATTGAGAGTGAGAACTGGCTGGACAATGGAGAGAAATTTGGATGAAATGTAAGGCCCTCCCACTGTGGTGAGTTTGGTGACGGTCATTTTATCAGGCAGGGTCCTCACCTGCCATCCTCCTGCCTCCCTCATACCTCTGCCCTGATTAACTACATCCAGGGAATCATTTTACATCATTGTTCACCTTCTTGTTCTGATGCCAATTGGCAGTTTTAAATGGATCATTGATGCCCATGCAAGGGTTTCACCCCACTGCTGGCATTCACCTAGTAGCTGACAGGGGACTTGCCCTGTGGAAAGCCCGAAAGTCAAACTGTTTCAGCATTGCTTGTGGGATTCCAGAGAGGGGAGTCCTGTCATTCAAAGACAGACACTCAACACCTTAATCAAAAGACCAGGCATAGAGGAGATCAGAGCGCTCAGAGCACACCACCCCCAGCCCTTCCTGAACTCCTGCCTGCAACATCTACCTTGTACATCCCTTAACACCATCACTTGTGTCCTGGATCCTACTGTGATCCTGGGCTACAGGGAGTAGTGCTTTCCAAGAGAGGGCTGCTGGCCTCATTTTAGTTGATAACACTTGGCAGTTGGGATTTCTACCCTCGGGTTCTTTGCTTCTGGGTAAAGCCAGGTGCTGTCTGCTTAAGTGCTTGACTTGCTCTCCAGGCAGCAGACACATTTCAAACAGGTCTGCTGTTTTGGAAAATGTAGGGGGTGATCGATTCACAGGGGAACGTAGCACGAACAGCCACATTTCTGGTATTGAGACTGGCTCTGATGCAATGAGGGGTACGTCGGGTTGATTGTGTTAGGGGATTCTCTAATCTGAGGTACAGACAGACGTTTCTGTGGCCAACAGTGAAAAATCAAAATGGTGTGTTGCTTCTGTGATGCCAGGATCAAGAATGCCTCAGAGAGGGTGCAGAATGTTCTTAAGGGGGAGCGGGGCCAGCAAGAGGTCATTGTCCACATTGGAACCAACGATATAGGAAGGGAAAAGGTTGAGATTCTGAAGGGAGATTACAGAGAGTTAGGCAGGAATTTAAAAAGGAGGTCCTCGAGAATAGTAATATCTGTATTACTCCCAGTGCTACGAGCTAGTAAGGGCAGAATTAGGAAGATAGAGCAGATGAATGCATGGCTGAGGAGCTGGTGTAAGGGAGAAGGATTCACATTTTTGGATCATTGGAATCCCTTTTGGGGTAGAAGTGACATGTACAAGAAGGACTGATTGCACCTAAATTGGAAGGGGACTAACATACTGCAGGGAAATTTGCTAGAGCTGCCCAGGAGGATTTATGCTAGTAAGGTTGGGGGGAGACCCAGGGAGATAGTGAGGAAAGAGATAAATCTGAGACTAGTACAGTTGAGAACAGAACCAAGTCAAACAGTCAGGGCAGGCAGGGACAAGGTAGGACTAATAAATTAGACTGCATTTATTTCAATGCAACGGAAAGTGAGGACTGCAGATGCTGGAAATCAGAGCTGAAAATGTGTTGCTGGAAAAGCGCAGCAGGTCAGGCAGCATCCAGGGAACAGGAGAATCGACGTTTCGGGCATAAGCCCTTCTTCAGGAATCAGGGCTTATGCCCGAAACGTCGATTCTCCTGTTCCCTGGATGCTGCCTGACCTGCTGCGCTTTTCCAGCAACACATTTTCAGCTTTCAATGCAAGGGGCCTAACTTGGCGGGGGGGGGCGATGAGCTCAGAGCATGTTTGGGAGTATGGGACTGGGATATCTTGGCAGTTGCAGAGGTGTGGCTCAGGGATGGACAAGACTGGCAGCTTGGTGTTCCGGAATACTGATGCTACAGGAAGGACATAAAGGGAGGCAAGAGAGGAGGGGGAGTGGCATTTTTGATAAGGAATAGCAATATAGCTGTAATGAGGGAGGATATTCCTGGAAATACATCCAGGGAAGTTATTTGGGTGGAACTGAGAAATAAGAAAGGGATGGTCACTTTATTGGGACTGTACTGTCAACCCCCTAATAATCAAAGGGTAATTGAGAAACACATTTGGAAGGAGATCTCAGCTATCTGTAAGAATAATACGGTGGTTATGGTAGGAGATTTTAACTTTCCAAATATAGACTGGGACTGCCATAGTGTTAAGAGTTTAGATGGAGAGGAATTCGTTAAGTGTGTACAAGAAAATTTTCTAGGCAAAAGTGAGGACTGCAGTTGTGGGAGATCAGAGTCTAAATTACAATCATGCTGGAAAAGCACAGCAGGTCAGGTAGCAACTGAGGAGCAGGAAAATCGATGTTTTGGGCAAAATCCCTTCATCAGGAAACATTAAGGAGAATCCAAAGAGTTTTTAGAAATACATTAAGTACAAAAGGGTAACTAGGGAGAGAATAGGGCCCCTCAAAGACCATCAAGGCCGCCTTTGTGTGGAGCCGCAGGGGATCGGGGAGATACTAAATGGCTATGAGTGTTTTGCATCAGTATTTACTGGGAAAAAGGATATGGAAGATATAGACTGTAGGGAAATAGATGGTGACATCTTGTAAAATGTTCATATTACAGAGGAGATAGTGCTGGATGTCTTGAAACGCATCCCCAGGACCTGATCAGGTGTACCCTAGAACTCTGTGGGAAGCTAGGGACGTAATTGTTGGGGCTCTTCCCGAGATATTTTTAATCATCGATAGTCACAGGTGAGGTGCCGGAAGACTGGAGGTTGGCTAATGTAGTGCCACTATTTAAGAAAGGTGGTAAGGACAAGCCAGGGAACTATAGACCCACAAGCCTGGTGTCAGTGGTGGGCAAGTTGTTGGAGGGAATCCTGAGGGACAGGATGTACATGTATTTGGAAAGGCAAGGACTGATTAGGGATAGTCAACATGGCTTTGTGCATGGGAAATCATGTCTCACAAACTTAATTGAGTTTTTTGAAGAAGTAACAAAGAGGATTGATGAGGGCAGAGTGGTAGATGTGATCTATATGGACTGCACTAAGGCATTCGACAAGGTTCCCCATGGGAGACTGGTTAGCAAGGTTAGATCTCACGGAATACAGGGAGAACTATCCATTTGGATACAGAACTGGCTCAAAAGGTAGAAGACAGAGGGTGGTGGTGGAGGGTTGTTTTTCAGACTGGAGGCCTGTGACCAGTGGAGTACCACAAGGATTGGTGCTGGGCCCTCTACGTTTCGTCATTTATATAAATGATTTGGATGTGAGCATAAGAGGTATAGTTAGTAAGTTTGCAGATGACACCAAAATTGGAGGTACAGTGGACAGCCAAGAAAGTTACCTCAGATTACAACAGGATCTTGATCAGATGGGCCAATGGGCTGAGAAGTGGCAGATGGAGATTAATTCAGATAAATGCGAGGTGCTGCATTTTGGGAAAGCAAACTTTAGCAGGACTTATACACTTAATGGCAAGGTCCTCAGGAGTGTTGTTGAACAAAGAGACCTTGGAGTGCAGGTTCATAGCACCTTGAAAGTGGAGTTGCACCTAGATAAGATAGTAAAGACGACGTTTGGTATGCTTTCCTTTATTGGTCAGAGTATTGAGTACAGGAGTTGGGTGGTCATGTTGTGGCTGTACAGGACATTGGTTAGACCACTGTTGGAATATTGTGTGCAATTCTGATCTCCTTCCTGTTAGGAAGATGTTGTGAAACTTGAAAGAGTTCAGAAAAGATTTACAAGGACGTTGCCAAGGTTGGAAGATTTGAGCTATCGGGAGAGGCTGAACAGGCTGGGGCTGTTTTCCTTGGAGCGTCAGAGGCTGAGGGGTGACCTTATAGAGGTTTACAAAATTATGAGGGGCATGGATAGAATAAATAGACCATGTTTTTTCCCTGGGGTTGGACCAGTCCAGAACTAGAGGGCATTGTTTTAGGGTGAGAGGGGAAAGATATAAAAGAGACTTAAGGGGCAACTTTTTCACCCAGAGCGTGGTATGTGTATGGAGTGAGCTGCCAGAGGAAGTGGAGGAGGCTGGTACCATTGCAACATTTAAGAGGCATTTGGATGGGTATATAAATAGGAAGGGTTTAGAGGGATATGGGCCGGGCGCTGGCAGGTGGGACTAGATTGGGTTGGGATATCTGGTTGGCATGGACGGGTTGGACCGAAGGGTCTGTTTCCATGCTGTACTCTATGTCACCTGCATGCTGTCCTGGAGCTCTGAAACAACACGAGTATAAAAATCGCCAAATAGCTTCTTGTGCTATATTCTCTATGAATTCACGAGTTTCCTAAACTTGGATGTAATTGGAATTTGCTAGAAGTGGAGATTATTCCGTCTTTCTGCACAAGCAGAGGCAAAGACAGTTGGATTGTCACTGGACTAGTAATCCAGAATCCCAGGTGAATGGTTGTGCCATATGGGTTTGAATCCCACAACAGCAGACAGTGAAATTTGAATTCAATTAATCTTGAATTAAAAACTTGGTTCAATGGTAACCAAGTGTGGTATCAAGGAGTCCTAGTAAACCTCAAGTCGTTGGGAATCAGGGGAAAACTCTCCTCTCATTGGAATCAAACCTAGTACAAAGGAGGACAGTTGTGGTTGTTGGAAACTAATAATCTCACTCACATCCTAGAGGTTATCATTGACCAAAAACTCAACTAGTTCAGTTGTAGATGTATGTACTGTAGATACATGAACAGATTGGAGGCTCAGTTCTGTGGCGAGCAAGTTATGTCTCATCAGTGCCATCCAGGACAAAGTAGCCCACTTTGATTGGCACCATATCCATCACTTTTAACATTCATTCCTCTACTGTTGCTAATATGTGTCAGTAATCTGTAGCAGCAGCAATTCACTATGGCTCAAACTCACTACTTTCATCATTTAGAAGGACCAGGGCATCAGATGCATTGGAACACCACCATCTGCTCTCGAAAAAGGGACTGCAATGGTTCAAAAAGATAGCTCACTAACAACTTCTCAACATAGAATCTAACATGGTGTTAAACTCCATGGGCCTAATTGTTTTTCTGATGTATTGCTGGGAAATTTAGTTCCCAAATGGAAGGGAGAAGAAAATGGAGCGGACATATGTTCACCAGTTACTTTAGTGCAATGCAGAAACTTCCCGGATATTCCTCGAGACAGGCAGGTAGAACGAACATGCTCTCACACACACACACACACACACACACAGACACACCCCTGTCTCATTTCTCTCTCAGCATAGCAGCCAGGTGTCCTGCTGGGATGACCCCAAAATATCACCCAGCCCCACTCAGATCAGATGGTCTGAAAGAGATCTTATTGGAGCCATGCAGAACATGAGTACCTATTTTGCCAAATAAAGAAATAAGTTTGATACTTCACAGCCAGCAGCAGCCATTACCACTGCTGGACACTTGTCAGGCTTTTAGCACAAATGGCTTTCCTTCCCCAGTTATAAACTCCCAGCCTTGCTGACTTGGGACAAGCAAATATGACAGGAACCCATCAGTATAGATAGGT
Source organism: Chiloscyllium plagiosum (assembly GCF_037043375.1). NCBI lineage: Eukaryota > Metazoa > Chordata > Chondrichthyes > Orectolobiformes > Hemiscylliidae > Chiloscyllium > Chiloscyllium plagiosum. Next base: position 42,759,323 of record NW_028270156.1, read on the forward strand.
CCAGCAATTTCAAATGGAACATACTTGTTTGTATCTTGGTACAAAGTTTAAGAAAAAAAACGACCAAAATGAAGACAAAAAAAAAGTAATTTTATCTCAAATTTCAAGAGAAAAACCTGGTTCTTTGCACTCACACAATAGTGTATTTGAATGGACATCGTCACAATAATATACAGTCAGCAATCTTCTTCATTGGTTCTAATCAAAGGAGTATTTTGTGACAAATCTTTTCATTCATAGCACTGATAAGAACATAAATCGGAATAAGCTGTACATTCCTTTGAACCTGCAATCTGTGTTACTGAGGTATATATGCTCATTAATATGCTCAGTGTCTTTGTATTATGAAATACATCTGCTATTGGAGATAGTGTTGAATAAAATAAAATCATAAAATATTATAGTTCTGTATAAAGTTAGTCATGTAGAGCTTTTTCAAAGCTTGTTTTTGTGCTGTGTTTCAGGATCAACATTATTCATTATATTTTTGAAGAGTTTTAGGATGTAACAAGCACAGTTGATAAGGGGACCCAGTTGAAGGGAAAATAATGGTCTAGTGGTATTATCACTGGATGTTTCATCCAGAGACAAGGGTAATATTCTGGGGACATGTGTTTGAATCCTGCCATGGCAGATGGTGGAATTTGAATTCCACAAAAATGTGGAATTCAGTGTTTAATGATGACCATGAATCCATTGCCAATTGTCAAAAAGACCAATCTGGTTCACTAATAACGTTTAGGGAAAGAAACTGCCATCCTTACCTGGTCTGGCTTACATGTGACTCCAGATCCACAGCAATGTGGTTAACTCTTAACTGCCCTCTGGGCAACTAGGGATAGGTATTAAATGTTAGCCTAGCCATTGACACCCTCATCCCATGAAAGAATAATTAAAAAAGGTATTTTGTTTGGATTTCCAGAAAGCAGTCAATAAGGTGCTACATAAGGGTGATTCTACAAGATAGAAGCTCACAGTATCGAGGATAAATATATTAGTCCAGATTCAGGATTGGTTAACACACACATTAGACAGAGTCAGGATTAAAAAGTATTTTTCTGGTTGGAAAGACGTAACTATTGGAGTGCCACAAAGAGCAGTCCAAGAGCCTTAATTATTTACTACCGATACAAAGTGAATTGGGAGGAAAGGGCAAAGTGTAATGTAGAGTGTGGTGCTGGAAAAGCGACGTTTCAGGCAAGAGCCCTTCATCAGGATTCTCCTGCTCCTTGGATGTTGCCTGACCTACTGTGCTTTTCCAGCACCACACTCTCAACTCTGATCTCCAGCATCTGCAGTCCTCACTTTCTCCAGAGTGTAATGTATCCCAATTTGCTGATGATATAAAATAACGTGTTATAAAAATATAAAAACCCTGTTCTGAAGAAGTGACATCAAACCTTAAATGTTGACTCTTCTTCCTCTCCACAGATGCTGTCATACCAGATGAGTTTCTCCAGAATTTCTGTATTTGTTTAAAGTAGATTTTATTGCTAAAGTGATTACAGTTTGAAAATAAGGATGTCTTATTACAATAGGAGTGTCTTGTCACATCTGGAGTACTGAGTATGCTTTTGGTGCCCATATTTAAGAAAAGATATATTTATATTGGAAGCAATTTAAAAGAGGGATGAAGAGGTTGACTTATCAAGAATGGCTAAACAGGTTAGACCTATTATTCTACAGTTAGGGAGAATAGGGCTTTTATGGCACAATGGTAGCATCTCTACCTCAGAACCATGAGGGCTAGGTTCTAGTTCAACCTGCCCCAGCATTGTGTAATTACATCTCTGAGCAAATGGGTAGAAAACGATCCAGAAGATTGAGGGGTGATCCTATTGAAACATTTGGAGGGAGCTTTGCAGGGTAGATGTTGAGAAGATGTTTCCAATAGTGGAAAATCTTGAACCATTGGATTTAGAAACAGAATAATTGTAACTCAATTAAAACTGAGATGCAAAGAAATTTCTTCTTAGAGGGTAGTGGATATCTGGAATTCTGTACCCCAGAGAGGAATGGCAGCTAGACCATTGAAAGTATCTAAAGAGGAGATAGATAGAGTTTTCAAATAGCAGGGAGTGTGGGCTATGACAAGTTGGCATGAAGGAAAAGTTGAGGCCTGGAGATATCAACTATGACCTTATAGATTATTGCAGCAGGCTTGGGGGCTGAATGGCCTCCTCCTGCTCTTATTTCTTATGTTGGTTAAGCAAGGTCTTCTTTTAAATTGATTTCCAATAAACCTACTGCAAGATAGGTTCTCCTTGACCTTTGGAATACTTGCAGTATTTTCTGTATAATTTTTTCAGATTTATTCCTCACTTCCATGTTGGAATTGAATTCGGTCCCAATTCTTGAAAACTCAACTATAATTAACTTTTTTTTTATGGCCGCCCCACAAATTCACTTCCTTGTCTCCATCCACACAGATGGCATTCACCATCAAATTCTGTATTTCACAAATAAAATAACTGGTATGGCTCAAGAGTTTGGAGTGTTTGGATGACAAGTGTTCAGAATCGCAGATTTGAAACCCAAATTGAAGGTATGGAATACTGTAAGTAGATATGTTATTTGTGTCCTTACTGCCATCCCAGTTACATTTTGTAAACTTTTGAAGAAATTAGATATATGAGAGCAATGGCTGCATTAACCCTAATACATTCAAGATGAAATATTTCCTGTCCTATTCCTCTTTTTAATAGTATAGTTATGTTCTGCCAGACTATTCATGTACACATTTATGGTATCAACATTTATTGTATTTTCTGCCTTCAGAAAAAGAGGGATGACTTCCCCATTTTGTTTTGATTTTTTTTGTGGGAATGGCAACACATGTATGTCCTAAAATAATGTCCTGACATAGCTTCTCTCAATTTCCACTGGTTGAGCTCTTGGGAAAATAACTGACTATTATTAACACCAACATTTCAACCAATCCCAACACACCTACAATAATCCCATGTTAGCACATCTGAAATAGTTTAGTGGCCACTTAGTCACTGTAAACATCAATGCTAGCCAAGCATCTGTTCTTTAAGAATTATACCCTTGCACAAAGTTTGGTTTCATGACAGCAAATGCAGATAGTGTCCATAAAGGATGATGACATTGTACAAGAAAGCATGACAGTCTCAGGAACTTGACACCACTTGGAATACAAGGCAAGTCTTGGGTCCAATCTGAGTGACTAAATGTCCATGCGGACCTTCTGGTCACTTTAATAAACCTCCCTACAATTAATGTAAATGTTCAAGCAATGTAGGCAGTACAGCCTGCACTCTAAATGTTTAAAATGTTCGTGGCTGGGTGAGGAGAATGTATATGAAAGGCATCTGGAGCAGAATTCCCTCTTGGGCATTTGGCAAGTTTGTGGAGAAACAATGTAGGATCCTGCTTAGTTGCAACCAACATGAGAGCTTGTGGTTTGAGAGTAATAGTTTCTGTATAGAGGCAGCATTAGAGATGCATGGAAGTGTTTGACTTCAATAAGACAAACATAAATATATGCAATTATCAAACTAATAAATCTAATTGTTTTCAAATACCATGAATCAACACTTCTTTTCAAGTAGAAGAGGCAGCACCAAATATAAAGATATTTCAGTGATCCTTTTGTCAAAACCTCTAGTATTTCAGAAGATACCATTATCATGATATATGCATAGTCTCTCATCCTCTTGCTTATCAAGAATATACCTACCTCTGTCTTAAAAAGATACAAGGTTATTGCTTTCACACAGTTTCAAAGACTCCCAGCCATCTGTGAGAAAAAAATTCTCACTGTCTTCAAGGAGAGGCTGTTTTGTTATGAAGTTGAAGGCATGAACTGTACCTGTGAATGCTGTTCTGAACTGAGAGATTAAAAGCACCTGCATATATGACTAGATGGCAATCTCAGAGTGTACTGGAAAATTAAAATATGTAACATTTGGCTATGAAATGGATACCTGAGTTTTGGTTGCTGTTTTGACAACAATTCACATTTAATCAGTTTAAATTATGCCCCAGGATACTAAAACACAATCAAATTTGAATTTATTGTTTTGCCAATATCGAACCAATGAAATGATCCGATGTTGGGGATATGAAAATGCACACATTTTGAAAATTGGAGAGAGAGAGAGCAACTGCCACCGAGAGAGACCCAAGAAATTAGGAAACCTTCTCTATCAAAAAGGTACCTTTTCATAGGAAACATGAACAGCAGTAAAAAGAAAGATGATGACCCAGGGAGATATTCAGCTAGAAGAAAGATATCAATGATGACAGTCGCCGTGTGGTTTTGAAATTAAGTTGATGTAATTTGAACAAGTGTCTTATTGGAACAACATATTGTTATAGAGTTGGAGGCAGATAATAAGCAGTTAAGAGAAAGGGGGCTCAGAGTTGTGAATAGTTGTTGTTTACTGTTCACTTTTAGAGTTAAAGATAAATTGATATTATTTTCTTTAAATAATGGAGTTTGGGAGCTCTCTGTCACTCATTTTAACAGATTATGAAAAGAGGTGAGCTCTTCTGAGTGTTTGATTTAATTAACAGAAGGGTTCATCACCATGGCATAACAGTTCATTTTGAAACAGTTGTTGCATGTACATAGTCACGTGTTGTGATTTATGTTCAATGCCACCCAGATCCCACTGCATTTTAGGCCTCTGCAATCTCTCACCATTATTTAAAATGATTCTTTCTTATTGTTCCTACCAACATAGATAACTTCACATATTATATTCCACTTGCTTTACCTTTGACCATTCACTTAACCTACTTGTATCCCTTTACAGCAGCCTGATGTTTTCACAACTTACTTTCCTACATGTATCATCAACAAATTTAGCAAATATACATTGGTACATTCTTCTAAATCACTATTACAACATTTGAAAAGGAGAGACAGCAGTACATATCCCTGCAGTACACCACTGATTACAACTTGCCAACCAGAAAATGATTCATTTAAGTCTAGTGTCTGTTTCCTGTTGGATAACCAAATCCATCAATACCAATGTGCTACAACCCTAACCCATGACTTTTAGTTTTCTACAATAACATTTGAAGTACCTAGAAATCTATTTTTTGAAAATTTAAGTACAGCACATCCACTGATTCCCCTTTATCATCAATAGCTTACCTCCTCAGAGCTCCAACAAATTGGTGAAACAAGATTTCCCTTTCATAAAACCCTTTTTACTCTGCCTGATTGCCTCAAATGTTTTAAAGTGTCCCACTATAATGCCTTAACTATAGCTTCCAACACCTTCTCTGGGACAGGGATGTTGTTAAGCTAACTGGCCTGTAATGACATGCTTCCTGTCTCCCTCCTTTCATAAAAGAAGTTTCACTCACTATTTTCAAATTTAATGGAAACTTCCCTCAGTCTAAGGAATTGTCTAAAGTTACAAGAGGAATGGAGCATGCTTGAAAATTACAATGTTATGTGCCCTGTATGAGGCAGGGACATAACTGAAGTACAAAATGAGAATTTTGCATCTGTCTAACAAGGAAGGAAATGCCGCCTAGACGATAGTGAAACAGGAGATACTCAAGACTGGGTAGTTTAAAAAGTGATAAAGAAGAGGTATTAAGTTTTGTGTATTTAAATGTTGTTAAGCGGTGGGACTGGATAAGGTACATCTAAGGAAACTAGGGGGAGGATATATGAGTGAAAGTTGCATATGCCATAGTCCTCTTCAGGTAGAGATCGAGTCAGGACTTGAAAATTGCAAATGTTACACCGTTGTTCAATCGGGTGTGATGATGAGCCTATTGTGGGCAATCTTATAGAAAAAATAATTTTGACTCAAAATTAAGAGTCACTTGAACAATTGTGAATTAATTAAGGAAAGTCAATTGAGTTTCTAAGGCCTAATGTATATAACTAATTTGTTGAGTCTTTTGAGGTCGTAACAGGACTGATGAGGATGATGCAGTTGATGAATACATATGGACTTCCAAAAGGGTTTTCATAAAGTGCCACATGAAAGGCTGGTCATAAACATTCTCAAAATATAGGGATAGCAGCAGCATTGACATGCTTGGAAACAACAGTAATGGTAAACAAACAGTTTCATTGTGGATTGGAGGGAAATATATGTTGGTGTTCCACAGGGGTTGGTGTTAGGACTCCTATGTTTTCTGATATGTAGTTATGACTCTGATTTGTAAAAGGCATAATTTCAAAATTTGAGGATAATCCAACATTTGGAAGTATTAAAACTGTGAGGACGATAGTGATAAACTTGGTAAGAATATAGCCAGTGGATGTAGTTTGCTCGTGAGCTGGAAGGTTCATTTCTAGACGTTTCATCACCCTACTAGGTAACATCTTCAGTGAGCCTCCGGGCAAAGCACTGCTGATAATTCCTGCTTTCTATTTATATGTTTGGGTTGGTAGTGTAATTTCCTGTTCTTTTTTTCAGGAGATGGTAGACGGGGGTCTAACTTGATGTGTTTGTTGATAGAGTTCCAGTTAGAATGCCATGCTTCTAGGAATTCTCATGCATGTCTCTATTGTCCATTTCAACTGGGACAAAACATCCATCCTTGGACAAGCCAAACAGAGAGACACACGAGAATTCCTAGAAGCATGGCATTCCAACCGGAACTCTATCAACAAACACATCGAGTTAGACCCCATCAACCACCCCCTGAAAAGAAGAACAGGAAATGACATCACCAACCCAAAGATATAAATAGAAAGCAGAAATTATCAGCAATGTTTCGCCCAGAGGCCCACTAAAGATGTCACCTAGTAGGGTGACGAAACGTCTGAAAATGAACCTTCCAGCTCACGAACAAACCTATGTCCACTGGCTATATTCTTACCAAGCTTATCACACACACATAACTTGTTCACTGTTCAGGAATCAAACAATTATTGGCACGCAGAAGGCCTTAAATGATCCCAACCACTCAACTCCATAAACCAAATCAGTAACCTGTTATTGTGTCACGTTACCTGAAAAAAATTTGTTTTATATGCATCACTTGGAGTCAGCCTGTATACAAACAGCTTACCCACTGCTTGAACAAAACCAGAGCATAAACCTGATTTGCAATGCAGTTTAGTAACACGTCTTTTTTAAAAAAAATGCAGCAATTCCTTCCACAATTTGTGTTTTTAAAAAATCAATTTTCCATTTCAATCCACAATCAAAAATATAGAAAAATATGGTCTTTACACATACTTTTCTCCATGTTTTATGCACCATCTTATGGACACGACTTTAAAATGGAAAATGCAGGAAAAAACTGCTTTTTAAAATGATTGACTTCATTCAGTAGGCTAAATGTTTATATAACATGTTTCACTAAATACGAAAGACACTTGTCTAAATTGAGTATTTGCTACCTATTGAGCTGTAGAAATGGTGGCTAGTCACTCAACTGAAGTATCTATTGTGTAATGATAACTGTTGAAATATAGTACAGATATCATATGAGACAAAAACATGGAAATGGATCAGAAAGTCAAAATTTTAACAATCTGAATGGAATCCTGAAATTTTCCACTTACTGACCACAGTCTCTCGGTTTTTGAGAGTCGGTAGGTTTTATGAGAAATCATGTGGAAATCTTGCAGTACAGTGATAGCGTGACTGCCTCTGACTAAAAGCTCATTCTGGGTTTCAAAGTTCAGCTCAGACTTGTTGGCCATGGGAGGAATATTCACACCACAGTTCAACAGCCTGACAATCAACCTATGAATCTTTTCGCCACTTCCCCACTATTCCCTAAAGGGGAAAGAATGTATCTGTGAAGATCCACAAAACAAAAAAAATAGAAACTATGAACAGAAGTTAACTAATCAAATAATTACAAGAATGATAGACACAAAAGCTGCTTAGTCTACTCAAATCATATGGTGCCTTCATTCTTATTTTACCTCGTAATTCCAACAGGAAACATAACTTCCCATAAACTATGTCAAGTTAAAATTGGGAATTGATCTGGTTGGCACATTATTGCACAGTTGCTTCTAATGCATTTCCCTGAATAATTAATGCAAAGATTACTAGCAGATGAATAACATTGAATTTATCAGCATTAACCTTTTCTCAATATGATCTTGGGCGGCACGGTGGCACAGTGGTTAGCACTGCTGCCTCACAGCGCTAGAGACCCGGGTTCAATTCCCGCCTCAGGCGACTGACTGTGTGGAGTTTGCACATTCTCCCCGTGTCTGCGTGGGTTTCCTCCGAGTGCTCCAGTTTCCTCCCACAGTCCAAAGATGTGCAGGGCCCGGCTTAAATCACTCCAGCCAGCAGCACGCACTTCATGGCAACAGGAGAATGAGGGACCTTCACCTCACTCCAGGTACCCTTTGCTCACAAGGATACCAAGTAGTGCCAGTGAGCACACAGCCAGAGGAGAAACCATAGACAGAGCCCACAGTACTCTCCAGGCCTTTCATCTCTAACCTGCCTGCCTGCCAGCCTCTGTCCTGTTGGAACTCACACCACAGAGAGTGCATCTGCATGTCTGGGCCTTCCAGACACAAATGTGTCTCAAATGGGAACACTCTCGCACCATTGCAGAACCCAGGATTGCACTGAGACCTAAGGGGAGGGAAAGAAAGAAGACCACCTTCAGAGGATACACTGGTAACATGGGTGAGACATCACTGTAAATATGTACAGCATTTGTAAATATGTTCCCTTTTCCTCAAATATCTGCATAGTTGGAATGAAAGCATTGAACATTAAGAGCCGAGCCATCCTGAGCATTACATGGGGTTTTATGGTCCAAGTTATGAAGTGAGCAGCTCCTGTACCATGTGCAGGCTATGGGAAATTGGAAGATGTTTTCAACTTTGGCAACAAGAGTGAATCTTTCCAGGCAGCAATACATTATTTGTGCTCAGTGCCATTTGACAATAATTCCTGATTCTGCATGAATTGGTCAAGAGTGCTTGGGATCAGGATTTGGACTGCATACAATAGGTTAATGCACAAGGTTCACACACAAGTAGTGCTTGCAGGTGTCTATTAACTTAACTATATTGATACCTGTGTAATGTGTACTCTTTGAAAAACCAATTCAAAAGTGAAATCCCTCTCCCACAGAATGAAACACCTGCCCACTCAGGTGTGAGGCAGCCAATTTCTGCTTCATTGTATCGTTACTATTTGTATTTGACCATTACTTGCCTCTTCAGATCAGCCTCTTCCCCACAGTGAACCCCCAAATATGCAAGTTCTCTTCATCACAGCACTCCCTATTAACTTAATGTGCTTTGAAATTCCACACATCTATCTACCTAACTCTTCATCAGCTCATTTACCCCAACCCAAGCATACCAGATTTAGTATGGTGCTGTTGCCCAAGCCAGGATGTTGCTGACGGTCAACAACCACCCATATCCCACATTACCACTTTCCCTTCTTTCCATCTCACCTTCTTGAGTTGGTTATCCTCTTGGTATCCCAGCATGCAGCCTCCAATCCTTAAGTTTGAGTTCTCCAGTATTCCTCCTGTAGCAGAGACCCCTAATAACCCTCTCTGACCTTTAGTGTATGGACCCCTGGAACCGATGGTGGCCAACCACTTTGTCCAAGTTGGACAGACATCATCAATTGATCACTGACCAGATATCTGACTGATCTCTGCGCAGCTCCTCAATTGACCTCCCTTGGCTGGTTGCTGTGAACCCACTCCCAGACCCTAACTGCCCCAGGCAGCCAATGGATCATGCCCCAAAAGCCCCTTGCACTGATATTGGAGGCTGCCTGTGACTTACTATACTGAGGCCTCCTGACTAAAGGATGTCTCCCTTAAATTGTCTGAGGACTAATCTCCTTAGAATTGAGGCCATTTAGTTGATGCACATCAATGTGTTTGCTATGTACACTGCTGGCAGGAATGAGATTGACATAGCACAGTAGCATACAGCCACATATCCTGCCCTTGACTGATTGCTGATGACAGCCATGACAAACTGCTCTGTCCTGGACTAAAAAGGCAAGACAGAACAGAAACAAAAGAAAAACTGAAATTGCAAGAGAAGTTAAGCAGATCTGATAGCATCTGTGGAGAGAAAACAGAATTAACATTGAGTCCAGTGACCCTTCTTCAGAATTGATAACAGCTAAGGAATTAGGGATGAGCAATAATGCTGATCTAGCCAGCAATATCCACAGCTTGTGAATAAATAATTTTAAAAAAAAATGTAGAGATGGAGCCCAGAGAGAAACAGAAGATGAGGTTGGCAGACAAAGGGATTATTGATTGTAAACCAGGAAAGAAAGGCTGGATAGGTGCTAGTGGGGGCTGTGCTCAAAGTGACCCTTTGCATGACAAGATAGAAGTACTGTAAGCCTTTAAGGTGTAACTGAGGGGGACAAAGTGCTTAAAAGAAAGAGCAGAAAGCTGTAGGCATTCAGACAGAGGCACAGTGAGCGAGTGCTCAGACAGCAAGCAAGCTGCACCCTGGTTGAATCTATGAACTGGGTGCCTTTCCCTGTGCACACATGTCCTTCTAATAACATTGCAATGAAACATCCAATGCACCCCAATGTGCAGAACTATATTGTAAATTGATCAGTGTGTAACGTAAGGATACAGTGAAGCTAAAGCAAAAAGCCACCTTACAGGTGACCTTATGGTTGTTGTGAAGAAACTGTTTCACCTTTGGGAGAAATCAAGAATTGGGGAATCACAAATACAAGATCATTACTAATAAATCCAGTGGGAAATAAAGTTTGTTTTCTCAGGGAGTAATATTAGGAGGTTTTCAAAAGAAAGCCAGATGATTACAGGAGAAGGAATCATGCAATCTGCTGAAAGACTAAGTCAAGGCAGATGGAATAGGGAAAAGACTAAATACTAAGTTGAATTGAATAGGCTGTTTCTGTGCTGTATATTCCAAGTGAAGTAGTAGTAGTTTGAACGGTTGATTGACAGGTGAGCATAAGTAATACAATATTCCTTAACATAGCCATGAAATGGTCACCTGAGGAATGTAGGTTTCTGTGGTATATGAAACTTAATAGTCAACTTGGAGAAGTTGAGATATTCACAGCATTTCATGTTCTTGCATGTGGTCACTATGATCACTTACTTCCTTCAGGCCTCTACATGATTTGACTGAAGTCCACTTCAGTGCAAATCAGACATTGCTAACGGTAGGGTTAAACTTGATATCTTGCTGGTGGTTTTTTTTAATGTGGCCTCTGGTTTCTGCTCAAAACTCCCTCTGGTGGCAAACGGACAACCAGCATTACAAAGTCAGAGCATTTAGTTTCTTCTGTTGGCATCTCATTTCAGACTTTTTTTTTGCTACAATATTTTAACCCATTGAAATAGGAATTGCTTAAATAAGCTATCCACAACTTTCCTGAAACATAGTTCTATATTCTGAATGGAGTGTCCTGCACAGACCTGGCCAATTTCAAAAGTCTACTTACCAGCTTTCACTGGCATTTAGGTTAAGAATACCACAGATGGAGCCCTGAAACTGCAGATGTAAAAAAAAGGTGAGAGCAACAGGAATACAACATACAACATAATTATGATAATACATGACAAATACAAAGATTCCATTCCTTTCTGCAAAAAGCATCCACTTTTATTCCACATGGTTTAAAATGACATCCTTCATAACCTCAAGAACTCAAACTTTTATATAGTCCACTATGTAATTTTGAAGTATAGTTGCTGCTGTAATTAGGTAACCGTCCAGGACAATTTGCACTCAGCAATCTCATAATTATCAAATAATGTGTTTATTTATTTTAGTGATGTTATTTAAAAATAAATTTTGATCAGGACACTATGAAGAATCTTCTTGCTAAGTATATGATTTGGATATGATCATAAGAGGTACAGTTAGTAAGTTTACAGTTGACACCAAAATTGGAGGTGTAGTGGACAGCGAAGAGGGTTAACTCAGATTACAGCAGGATCTGGACCAGATGGGCCAATGGGCTGAGAAGTGGCAGATGGAGTTTAATTCCGATAAATGTAAGACGCTGCATTTTGGGAAAGCAAATCTTAGCAGGACTTATACACTGAATGGTAAGGTCCTCAGGAGTGTTGCTGAACAAAGAGACCTTGGAGTGCAGGTTCATAGCTCCTTGAAAGTGGAGTCGCAGGTAGATAGGATAGTGAAGAAGGCGTTTGGTATGCTTTCCTTTATTGGTCAGAGTATTAAGTACAGGAGTTGGGAGGTCATGTTGGGGCTGTACAGGACATTGGTTGGGCCACTTTTGGAATATTGCGGGCAATTCTGGTCTCCTTCCTTTCGGAAAGATGTTGTGAAACTTGAAAGGATTCAGAAAAGATTTACAAGGATGTTGCCAGGGTTGGAGGATTTGAACTTTAGGGAGAGGCTGGGGCTGTTTTCCCTGGAGCTTCAGAGGCTGAGGGGTCGCCTTATAGAGGTTTACAAAATTATGAGGGGCACGGATAGGAAAAATAGATCAAGTCTTTTCCCTGGGGTTGGGGAGCCCAGAACTAGAGGGCATAGGTTTAGGGTGAGGGGGGAAAGATATAAAAGGCACCTAAGGGACAACTTTTCCATACAGTGGGTATACGTGTATGGAATGAGCTGCCAGAGGAAGTGGTGAAGACTAGTGCACAATTGCAACATTTAAAAGGCATTTGGATGGGTATATGAATAGGAAGGATTTGGAGGGATATGGGCCAGGTGCTGGCAAGTGGGACTAGATTGGGTTGGGATGACTAGTCAGCATGGACGAGTTGGATCGAAGGGTCTGTTCCCGTGCTGTACATCTCTAAGACTCTATGACTGTTAGTAGAGTTATAGATATTTTGAGGTTTTTCTCAGAAGGAAATGGGGCCTTGGGTAAAATGTATACAAAAAACGGTTCCTAATTGGCTTGAACAAGATGTCTGCCCCCATTTGAGGAGAATGTCTACCTCCGAGGAGCAGCCAATCAATTAAATATCCATCAGTTCTCTGGTCCTGGCATTGCCACAAGGAGCAGTAGCTACCAGCCGCTGCGGAGGCTGTAACTCATCCCCACCAATGACTGTCAAAGCCAGTGCAGCACTATCACAGCAATATTAAAACAAACAAACTAATCACTGGGTTTTTCCTCCAAGGATAGAATTGAAAAGCAAAGAAGGTATGCCAAACTAATGTACAACCCTGATTAGACTGCAGTCACAATATGGCCAACAGTTCGTTTTGCCACATTGTAAAAAGGATATTAAAACACAGAAGAGAATGCAAAGAAGTTTAAAATGGTGCTATTGGAATTGTAGTCTTGTAGGTTTCATGAAAACAACAACAATTTGGACCGCTTTTTCATGAAAAGTTTAAGTATGAACCGTGAACTAACACAAGTATGAAGAAAGGTTTTAATAGAGCAAACGCAGAGATAGTGAATAAAAATCAAAAGAATTGCAGATGCTGCAAATCAGAAACAAAAAGCAGAAATTGCTGAGCTTTTCCAGCATCTGTGAAGAGAAATCAGAGTTAACAGCTCAGGTCTGGAGACCCTTTCTCAGAACTTGTAACTTCTAATGTATTCCTATGATCCACAATGCTGGACTTTTTTATTTCTTTTAATTTTCCCATGTGTTTTTTTCCTAAGAACTTGAACTGAAGAATCTATATCTAGGTACCTTGTACCCAAGATGGCACAGTAAGTGGTAACTTGTAAACTTTTCACTACTCATGTGAGCACGTGACAAGAAAAGTTAATTCAATAATTCAATTCAGTTAAAGTACAAATTAAGCTGCTCATTTCTTCCTTTAATAACCAGATCCCAAGGGAACTGAATTGGTATTTTGTGACATACATGATGTTGCAGTTCTCAAAGGAATAATTCGACATATTACACTCCAGGTCTTTTAATACACCCCACCTTAAATTAAACAAGTCTCAATACAGTTAGCCTCATGTTGCTTGGATTTAATTTTACTGGGGTTTACCTGAAGTTGATTTATGACACTTTGATGGCGTCTGTTGTCTATCACAGCAGAGTTTGTGTTAAATTTAATTTGTGACTGCTAACATCTGCTCTCTTATGTTTGTGCCAATCTGTTCACATATGATGTTCAGGTTTTCTATAAATATAGTTATTGAAGTTTGTTTAAACAGACCTGTTAAAACATCAAATTTAATTAAACACAATATATAAATGACATAGCTTCTATCTGAACACCTCTGGGAGTTTTGATATAATGTTCGCCAATCTCATAAACTAAAGTTCCTGTTCTAAATTCCAACACACTTAAATTGAACTCAAACCTGCACCCTTTCCGGTCCATAATCTTAACTAATATCTATAGTTTGAATCTATTGAAAATTGAATAAAGACTCTCAGTTGAAATATTGATTTATCTTCCTCTTCCAAATACTGACTGATCTTGTGTTTTCCAGCAGTATTAATTTAAAGATTTCCTTTCAAACTAAAGCCAATTCTCCACCACAGAAACACTCCATTGTTTATTTTGGCCTTAATTCAATAGCCATAAAATAAATAGGAAATGGTTTGAAAGGACAATAGCATAACAATGAACAATATTTTAAAATTTTAACCAATTTTACATATTACTTTCATAACTTTACAAATGTACAATGATACAATAAGATAACCAAATTATTGACTACATACTAACAGAATAAAAACTAAAGCAAGTTGCCATAGTCCCAGGGCAATAGGCTCCTCGCTCATTAGAAAAAGAGACAACTGGTGGTGATTTTGACCTGAGGTTGAAAAGGCAGGAGATTCATGGTAACCTCAGCCAGCACAGGATCCGAACCCACAGAGTGGTGTCACCCTATGGTATAAACCAGTTGTTCAGCCAACTGAGCTAACCAACCCCGTCACAGTATGTAAGATGTTTATTTGGGGGTGGACATTGAGAATCAAGGAATATGAGGATAAGAGCTATAGTTTACTTGCACCTTTCCTCTCAACATCAGTGTGTCCTTCTTTCTATGTTGGTGGGCTAGAGGGAGTTTTTGTTAGAAGGGTTTCCACAAAGGAAATCTGGAATCTAAAAGAGCAATTTTAGACAGACAAGTAGTATGGTGCCCCAGTCCTGAAGGGCTGCATGGTGTGTTGAGGAGGGTTTCTGCCAAAGGGACCAGTTCTCTCCTGCTTTGCTGACTTATCTTAAAACCTTTCAGCAGCCACAGACCATTAATTGGTTAGGTCTCTGCTCCTAGTTGTGCTACAAGGAGCAGTGACTTGCTGGGATTGCAAACCTCTCTCATACTGATTGCCAATGATGCCAGATGCAAAGGAAGTATAAGGGAAGGTACTTCCAGGGCTTGGCTGGCAGGCCCCAGCAAAAGGGATTGAGAAATACTGGGGAGGCTCAGGTGCAAGGGATGAGGAAAGACCTTCTGGAAAGCTTTTCATGGGGAAATAGGTTCTGTAGAAGTTGTGCCCCACAATCTGAGCATCCAGCAGTGCAAACAGCGCAAGCTGCACACTTGGCATGGGCCTCTCCTACTGCAGGTTAAATCCCAGCAGCAGTAGGAGAAAGCCCTTGGCTGGCCATTAGTTGACCACTTGAGGGCCTCAATTGGCCCACATGCAGACAGGCCACATGTTGCTTCCTGTGCCACTGGTAAAATTGCAGTGGGGCAGATGGATAAATGCAAGGAACAGCTTGGTGCCAAATTTTATGGCCTTCCCACCTACCATCCTGATCCTGGGGAGCCTTAAACTCCTGCTCAATGCACTTCAGAAACAAAGATCTCCTATTCCCTCCAGCTAAGAATTACATGTACACACACTCTCGTGTCTGAATTTACAACAAGAATATTAGCCATCTTCAACCTCAAACCACACTCTATATCCAAGTAGTCTACAATACTAGTAAAGGTTAGAGCATCTCGCCTGCCTCAAAGCAAATCAAAGTGGCTACAGACTCTGACTAACTCCAAATAGACCACCTACATTGCAGTTAACTCAAAAAGACCTCCAGTTTCAACATTGGACTCTTTAGTCACCAGTGAATCGGAGGACTTATGATCAAGTCATGCTCAGTGTGATTGACAATAGTATACAGACATGCTATAGACAATAGACAATAGGTGCAGGAGTAGGCCATTCTGCCCTTCGAGTCTGCACCACCATTCAATATGATCATGGATGATCATCCTTAATCAGTATCCTGTTCCTGCCTTATCTCCATAACCCTTGATTCCACTATCCTTGAGAGTTCTATCCAACTCTTTCTTAAATGAATCCAGAGACTGGGCCTCCACTGCCCTCTGGGGCAGAGCATTCCACACAGCCACCACTTTCTGGGTGAAGAGGTTTCTCCTCATCTCTGTCCTAAACAGTCTACCCCTTATTTTTAAGCTGTGTCCTCTGGTTCGGCACTCACCCATTAGCGGAAACATGTTTCCTGCCTCCAGAGTGTCCAATCCTTTAATAATCTTATATGTCTCAATCAGATCCCCTCTCAGTCTTCTAAACTCAAGAGTATACAAGCCCAATCGCTCCAGTCTTTTAGTGTAAGGTAGTCCCGCCATTCCAGGAATTGACCTCGTGAACCTACGCTGCATTCCCTCACATGCCAGAACGTCTTTCCTCAAATTTGGAGACCAGAACTGCACACAATACTCCAGGTGTGGTCTCACCAGGGCCCTGTACAGCTGCAGAAGAACCTCTTTGCTTCTATACTCAATCCCTCTTGTTATAAAGGCCAGCATGCTATTAGCCTTCTTCACTACTTGCTGTACCTGCATACTTTCCTTCATTGACTGGTGTACAAGAACACCCAGATCTCTCTGTACTGCCCCTGTACCTAAATTGATTCCATTTAGGTAGTAATCTGCCATCCTGTTCTTGCCACCAAAGTGGCTAACCATACATTTATCCACATTAAACTGCATCTGCCATGCATCTGCCCACTCACCTAAATTGTCCAGGTCACCCTGTAATCTCCTAACATCCTCATCACATTTCACCCTGCCACCCACCTTAGTATCATCAGCAAATTTGCTAATGTTATTACTAATACCATCTTCTATATTATTAACATATATTGTAAAAGGCTGCAGTCCCAGTACTGATCCCTGCGGTACCCCACTGGTCACTGCCTGCCATTCCGAAATTGAGTCATTTATCACTACTCTTTGTTTCCTATCAGCCAACCAACTTTCAATCCAAGTTAGTACTTTGCCCCCAATACCATGCGCCCTAATTTTGCTCACTAACCTCCGATGTGGGACTTTATCAAAAGCTTTCTGAAAGTCCAGGTACACTACATCTACTGGATCTCCCTCGTCCATCTTCAGAGTTACATCCACAAAAAATTCCAGAAGATTAGTCAAGCATGATTTCCCCTTCATAAATCCATGCTGACTCTGACCTATCCTGTTACTACTATCCAGATGTGTCATAATTTCATCCTTTATAATAGACTCCAGCATCTTTCCCACCACTGAGGTCAGACTAACTGGTCTATAATTTCCTGCTTTCTCTCTCCCACCTTTCTTAAAAAGTGGTACAACATTAGCCACCCTCCAATCCACAGGAACTGATCCCGAATCTATCGAACTCTGGAAAATAATCACCAACGCATCCACGATTTCTCGAGCCACCTCCTTCAGTACCTTGGGATGTAGACCATCAGTCCCCGGGGACTTATCAACCTTCAGACCGAATAGTCTCTCCAACACCAATTCCTGGCAAATATAAATTCCCTTAAGTTCAGGTCCTTCAGCCACTGTTACCTCAGGGAGATTGCTTGTGTCTTCCCCAGTGAACACAGATCTGAAGTACCAATTCAATTCTTCTGCCATTTCTTTGTTCTCCGTAATATATTCCCCTGTTTCTGTCTTCAAGGGCCCAATTTTAGTCTTAACCATTTTTTTGCCTTTCACATACCTAAAAAAAGTTTTACTTATCCTCCTTTATATTATTGGCCAGTTTACCTTCATAACTCATTTTTTCGTCTGCGTATTTCCTTCTTAGTAATCCTCTGTTGTTCTTTAAAAGCTTCCCAGTCCTCCATTTTCCCACTTATGTTTGCTATGTTATACGTTTTCTCTTTTAACTTTATATGTTTCTTAACTTCCCTCGTCAGCCACGGCCACCCATGTCTCCTCCTAGGATGCTAGCAGTGCATTGTAAAGAATTCTTATTATTATTTATAATACAGTGCAAGTAAGTTAGGTTTTTCAGAAAGGATTGGTTTAGTTATATTCATCAGCAGAATTTCATGTTGAAAGAGCTTTTGAGATAATTTAACAAATTAGTCAAGTCAGCATCTGTATCCTTTAGAAATTATGACATAGGCATAGCAGCATAAATTCTCCAATGGTAGTAGTGATGTTAGCCCGGTAAAATGGATGAGAAACAAACATAAACTGCCTTGTTTTAAAAAGAAATATAGTGTAGCTGCTGAATGTAATGGTGTTTATGTGAAGAATTCTGGGCAAGGAATAGGTTTAGGTTGTGCTCATTAGGACAGAGATAATTTGTTTTCATATGAAGTACACAGCAGGACAAATCCTACCCAGCCAACTACAGCCCTATCAATCTACTCTCAAATCATTAGTAAAGTGATGGAAGATATCAACAACAGTGCTATCAAACAGCACCTGCTTGGCAATAAATTTGCTCAATGATACCGAGTTTGGGTTCCACCAGGGCCACTCAGCTCCTGACTTCACAACAGCCTTAATTCAGACATGGACAAAAGCACCGAATTCCAGGAGTGAGGTGAGAGAGTAACAGCTCTTGACAGAAGGCTACATTTGACCAAGCGTGGTATCAAAGTGCCTTAGCAAAACTGGAATCAATGTGTATCACAGGGCAAACACTCTGCTGGTTGGATTCATACCAGGCACATAGGAATATGTCTGTGTTTGTTGAAGGCCATCATCTCAGCTCCAGGGCATCCCTGCAGGAGTCAGTCAGGAAAGTATCCTCGGCTCAACTATCTTCAGCTGCTTCGTCAATGACCCTCCCTCAATCATAAGTTCAGAATGTGGGATATTTGCTGATAATTACACAATGTTCAATAATATTTGCAATTCCTCCATTACTGAAGCAGACCATGATTAAATGCAACAAGATCTGGAGAATATGCAGGCTTGGGCTAACTATTGGCAAGTAACATTAGTGCCACAAATGCCAGGTAATAACCAATAGACAATCTAACCATTGCCTCTTGACATTCAATGGGGTTACTATCAGTGAATTCCTCACTATCAACATCCTTGGGGTGAGCATTGATCAGAAACTCAAGGGGACTCGCCACATGAACACAGTGACTACAAGGCAAGAGCCAGTCTAGGAACTCAGCGAGTAATTTATCTCCTTACTCCCTAAAGCCTGACTGCCATCGACAAGGCACAAGTCAGGAGTGCGATCGAATATTCCCCATTTGCCTGGATGGGTGCAGTTCCAACAACACACAATATGCTTGACACCATCTCGGACAAAGCAGTTAACTTTATTGGCATCCCATCCACAAATATCCACTCCCTCCATCACCAATACTCAATAGTACATACTGCTGCTATCTACAAGATGCACTGCAAAAAAAAAAAATATCCTCAGATAGAACCTTCCAAATCCACAATTACTTCCAACTAGAAGGACAGGGCAGCAGATATATGGGAACATCACCAGCACCTGCATGTTCTCCTCCAATCCATTCACCACCCTGACTTGGATATATATCACCATTCCTTCACTGTCCCAGTGTCAAAATCCTGGAATTTTCCCCTTAAGGCATTTTGGTCAACCTATAGCACATGGACTGCAGCGATTTAAGAAGGCAGCTCACTACTACTTTCTCAACAGCAACCAGGGACAGGCATTAAATGCTGGCCAGCAAGTGACACCCATGTCCCACAGGTCAATTAGAAAAGTGGCAATTGCAAACTTTCATCCAAAACAGTTTAATTTGTTCTCTCATTTTAGAAATAAAATCCTGCAAACATTTCCATTTGACTCTTCAAGGTTACAACAACCTCTGTGGACGAGGATACACCTTCATATTCATCTCTTGGACTTCCACTCATTTTAGGCACTGCCTTCTCAAGGATAGTTAAGAATGGACAATAAATGCTGAGTGAGCCAACAAACCCACATCCCATGAATGAATTTAAAGAAAAAGGAAGTGATTGAAAATGGAAACATTTATCTGGATTTCAGTGTAAAACTCATGTACGCTGAGACACTGGTGTGCTGCACACACCCCTACCACTTGACACACCACATTAGAGCCCAAACATGCTGCATTAATCACCCTGCTCTCCATTCCTCAGGCATATACTGCACTACCTTATGCAAGCTGTTTTTATCACAAAGCTATTGCTATTTTTTAAAATGGAATAATGAAATTAAAAAGCACATTTGGTTCACTTTTCCATCTGATCATCAGTTCTGTATTAGCAACACGTTTCTTTCTTCAGTATCTCAATGGAATTCTCTCCACTAATTTGCTTTCTTCTTGTGTTGGCCTCAAGTACAAATCCATTGGCAACTGTTGAACTATGGCACCTTATGGCATGTGACCCTTATTTCTGGTTCAATGATGAACGTCAGCAGATCCAGCTGTGGGTGAAACCACAACAAAGCCCAATTTTTACAAAAGTTACTGATGGGCTGATATCGTTGGCTAGGCCAGTATTTATGGTTCATCCTTAGGTGCCCTCGAGAAGGTGGTGAGCTGCTTTCTTGAACCGCTGCAGTCCATTTGCTGTAAGGAGACCTATAATGCCATTAAACATGAAGTTTCAGGATTTTGACCCAGTGCAGTGACACTGAAGAAACAATGTATTTCCAAGTCAGGATGATGAGTCCTCTCCTGAGATTTGCAACTGGTACCTCTTCCCACAGAAAAGGCAAGTCAGGATTGGCATGTGCAGCTAAGTTTTTCTTCATTCATCTTAAAAAGGTGCTGTGGCCAATTATGGCACCTTTACCATCTGAGAACAATTGAGCATCGGAGTGGCATAACAATAATTTCAGGTCTGCTTGCTCTGGCATAAATTTTCAGTAGCACTGGCAGAAATTGTAATGAGATATATTTGTGCGATTGTTACACGTTTTGAAATAAAATTTGAATCAGAGTGTATCACTTTTGCAGAAATGCATTCTTTTTCAATTGCCCCACTTGTGATAATGGTACAATGCAGTCACATGCTACACTTCAGAAATCAGGCCCTCCATGGGCAGGAATATGTTAAGGAATTGATTTATATTGGCAAATATACAGAAATAATACATTGAATCACGAATAGATGGCTCTGAGCCAATCAAAAGCAAGTCCCGATTCCCAGAGAACTTCTTCCTCATTTATAATGATGGATTGTTTTCCTTCGGTTATACAAACATTCTTAAATATACTATATTTTTCTTTCAATTTGCTCTCCTGCTCTGTTGAGGGCACTACCTTTGCCATATGTGCAAAGTACCTTTCAGCATCATTCTTCATAAACGATTGTGAATGGGCATTGCTGATCTACTCAACCTTCAACAGCATCGTTGCCAGGTTTGTTCCCGATTGCTACACATCACATTTCCACCAGGAATTACTTGATTTTAAGGCAACCCTAATTAAAGAAAGACATAATTTATTAACCTCCTCCAAACTAACTTTCGATGATGCCAGATAGAATACCATTCTACAGGGCAGAAGCAGCAGCATCTATCCACTAATGAGTTGGCGATAACTCAGATCCCCACAAGATTTTACATTCATGAAGCTGATAACTACCTGTAATCAGTTCTTCCATCTCTCTCAGAGTTGACCACATGCCCACAAGGACTGCTAGGTAATCAGAGGGCCACCTGCTCTTCAGTCTCAGTGCGTCACTGGGAGAAGAAATTATCACTGTGACTGCACCCGGGTACTAGCAGCACAACTGGAGGAGGCCCTGAAACTCAGCTAAATGGGTCTTGCCAGTGCCAGTTGACTCATCACCAACATTTATTGACTACCTCTAGATGCCCTTGAAAAGGTGACAGTGAGCTGCCTTCTTGAACCACTGCAGTCCATGTGCTGTAGATCGACCCACAATGCCCTTAGAGAGGGCATTGCAGGAATTTGACCCAGTGTCAGTGAAGGAACAGTGATATATTTCCAAGTCAAGATGGTGACTGGATGCAGATGGTGGTTTCTCAAGCATTGGCTGTCCTTGTCCTTCTAGATGGAAGTGGTTGTGGTTTGCAAAGTGCTGTCTAAGGATGTTTGGGGAATTTCTGCAGTGCACCTTGTAGATAGTACACACTGCTGCCATTGAGCATTGGTGGTGGAAGGAGTGGATGTTTGTGGAAGTGATGGTCATCAATTGGCTGCTTTGTCTTGGGATGGTGTCAAGCTTATTGAGTTTTGTTGGAGCTCCACTCATCCAGGCAAGTATTCCACAACACCCCTACTTGTGCCTTGCAGATAGTGGACAGGCCTTGGGGAGTCAGGTGGTGAGTTACTCACTGCACGATTCCTAGCCTCTGATGTGCTCTTGTAGTCATTGTACTTACATGGCATTTATATGTCATTCATAAGCATGGGCGTCATGAAGGGGGAGCGACGACCTTTGCGGCTTTGCTTCCTCTATAGAGTTGGGCAATAGTTTGCACAATAAACAATAGGTGCAGGAGTAGGCCATTCTGCCCTTCGAGCCAGCACCACCATTCATTATGATCATGGCTGATCATCCTCAATCAGCATCCTGTTCCTGCCTTATCCCCATAACCCTTGATTCCACTATCCTTAAGAACAGGATAGCCAGTTCCAAGCCTGGAGAATATTTGGTTGTGTTGGTGACAGCACCCACAGTCTGGTCATAACAAAACAGTCTCCGTGAGATGAGCTGCTTAAGTGATCCTTAGTTGGACTAAAGATAGGGGTCATCCAACACTTTCCTTGCTGCTGATAAAATGGCTCCCTCCAATCATTAATTGTCCTACCCACTCCCAATGTCAGCATTGCCCTGCCCACCCCTCTCCCCACATCCCAGGGACACTGGTTAATTCAGGACCATGAACTGAACCTAGGACTTCCTTAGACCCTGAGCGGAATTTTATTCGGGCATGAACCAAGTGGGCTAATGTGAAAAGTATGGCAGAACTCAGAAGGCCTATCTCAATGTTGGGAGTATCTGAATGCATCTTTTATACATCTGTAGAGTGTCCAGAGAAGTTTCTCATTGGACAGGGGTGAGCTGCCAATTAAGGGAGATTCTTGTTTGTTAAACGCACGTCAACATAACACATCTCATTAATATTCAGCTTTCTAGCTTGACAAATGCTTTCAACAAACCAGATGTCAAGAATTCTTGATATGAAAGTCAGATTGGGTGCCATAAGACCACAAGCTATAGGAGCAGAATTAGGTCATCCAGCCCACTGAGTCTGCTTCACCAGTCAATCATGGCTAATATATTTCTCAACCCCATTCTCCTGTCTTCTCTCCATAACCTTTTTTAATGTCCTTACTAATCAAAAATCTCTGCCTTAAATACGCTTGACGACTTGGCCTCTGCGGCCTTATGTAGTTTTAAGATCCATGGATTCACCACTCAGGCTGAGGAAATTCCTCCTCATCTCAGTTCTACTGGGTCATCCCTTCATTCGAAGGCTGTGCCCTTGAGTCCTAGTCTCTCCTACTGGTGGAAATGTCTTCTCCAAACAACTCTATCCAGGCCTATCAGTATTCAGTATGTTTCAATGAGATCCCCCTTCATCCTTCTAAACTTTATTCAGTACAGACCCAGAGTCCTCAACCAGTCCTCATATGACAAGTCCTGGGATCATTCTTGTAAACTTCCTCTGAATCCCTTTCAAGGCCAGCACATCCTTCCTCGATATAGGCCCCAAACTCCTCAGTAGTACATCCCTGCTCTTGTATGCTAACCATCTTGAAATGACATTGCATTTACCTTGCTAATTGCCAGTTGAACCTACATGTCAACCTTTAGAGAATCCTGAACTAGGATTCCCAAATCCTTTTGTGTTTCAGGATTATAGTCTCCACCTCTATTCTTTCCACCAAAGTGCACAACATCACACTTTCCCAGATTTTATTCCATCTGCCACTTCTTTGATCACTGTCCTAGTCTGTCTAAGTGCTGTGCATTTTCTCAACACTACTTACCTTTGTGTTATCTGGAAGCTTCGCAATAGTTGCCCTCAGTTCCCTCATTAATATAGAATGTGAATAGTTGTGGTCCGAACACTGACTCCAGCAAAGTTCCACTTGTCACTGGCTGCCATCATAAAAGGAGAAAGTGAGGTCTGCAGATGCTGGAGATCAAAGTTGAAACTTTATTGCTGGAACAGCACAGCAGGTCAGGCAGCATCCAGGGAACAGGAGATTTGACGTTTTGGGCACAGGCCCTTCTTCAGGAATGCAAAAAGGACCACTTTATCCACACTCTACTTTCTGCCAAACCAGTCAATCCTTTATCCGTTGTCAATACCTTGTGCATAAACATCATGGGCCCCTTATTTACCTGGTGACTTCAGCTCACTGGTCATATGCCCACCCACATTCATGTGCATAGGCATTGACTTCCAACGTGTCAGACTCCAAGAATCCTCATGATAATCTCTGATCCACTAACAGGATGCATCTGCACTTCAATCCTGCACCTCAGGCTACACTGGCAACTCTCATTGTAATGCTGCTGCAAGGACTCCGTGCTCAGGGCCATGCACCTAGCTCACAGACTGGACTGGGCTGCATCTCTGGGCTGTTCACTTGCTGTCTTAACTCTCAGGCTCTCTGATCCTACCTAGCTTCTGACAGCAACTCCACTTGGTATTGCTTTGCTTTGTTGCACTCTACCTCCTCCACCAGACATATCAGGCTCATCTTACTTCTACCTTG
Organism: Chiloscyllium plagiosum; assembly: GCF_037043375.1. Taxonomy (NCBI): domain Eukaryota; kingdom Metazoa; phylum Chordata; class Chondrichthyes; order Orectolobiformes; family Hemiscylliidae; genus Chiloscyllium; species Chiloscyllium plagiosum. Next base: position 42,784,107 of record NW_028270156.1, read on the forward strand.
CTGTCTCACAGAGATATAAAGCTAGGATGTGTGATGTGGTTGTTAATAATCCTCAAACATGTCAAAAGAGATAAACATCAGTCAAGGGACCAGGCACATTATATCAAGGGATCCCTCCAACATCAGTCAGGGGCTGAGGATGGTCAGAGACAGGAAGTTGTCTGCATAAGGGATAAGGAGCTAAAAGATAGGTAGCTCACCAACTGTCTTGACTCTTTCTGCCCCATTGAGGTCTGCTTTCTTTCTGGAAGAGAGAGGCTTGTTTTAACAGAGATAAAAGTTTGACACAACTGTCCCTTTTGGGTCAGGTGAGGAGGACATACAAAGTTAGCAAGGTTTGGAATAGGATAAAAGCATGTGAGGAAAGATGTCACAGGCAACAGTGAGTGTGGTAGAACTTGAGCCTTTAGTGTGATGTTGCTACAGTAACAGAAATAGTGTGAGTGTCAAGTACTGCAGAGAAGATGATGGTATTTGCAGGCAATAGACAATAGGTGCAGGAGTAGGCCATTCTGCCTTTCGAGCCTGCACCACCATTCAATATGATCATGGATGATCATCCTTAATCAGTATCCTGTTCCTGCCTTATCTCCATAACCCTTGATTCCACTATCCTTGAGAGCTCTATCCAACTCTTTCTTAAATGAATCCAGAGACTGGGCCTCCACTGCCCTCTGGGGCAGAGCATTCCACACAGCCACCACTTTCTGGGTGAAGAAGTTTCTCCTCATCTCTGTCCTAAATGGTCTACCCCATATTTTTAAGCTGTGTCCTCTGGTTCAGCACTCACCCATCAGCGGAAACATGTTTCCTGCCTCCAGAGTGTCCAATCCTTTAATAATCTTATATGTCTCAATTAGATCCCCTCTCAGTCTTCTAAACTCAAGGGTATACAAGCCCAGTCACTCCAGTCTTTCGGCGTAAGGTAGTCCCGCCATTCCAGGAATTGACCTCGTGAACCTACGTTGCATTCCCTCAATAGCCAAAACGTCTTTCCTCAAATTTGGAGACCAGAACTGCACACAATACTCTAGGTGTGGTCTCACCAGGCCCTGTACAGCTGCAGAAGAACCTCTTTGCTTCTATACTCAATCCCTCTTCTTATAAAGGCCAGCATGCTATTAGCCTTCTTCACTACCTGCTGTACCTACCTGCATGCTTACCTTCATTGACTGGTGTACAAGAACACCCAGATCTCTTTGTACTGCCCCTTTACCTAACTTGACTCCATTTAGGTAGTAATCTGCCTTCCTGTTCTTGCCACCAAAGTGGATAACCATACATTTATCCACATTAAACTGCATCTACCATGCATCTGACCACTCACTAACCTGTCCAGGTCACCCTGTAATCTCCTAACATCCTCCTCACATTTCACCCTGCAGAGCAGAGAAGGACATTGACCTTAACATTGTTGACAGACAACCAAGATCACACTGAGCTGGCTAATAACTTCAGGCCAAACTGTGGCCTGGTGTCATGGACTCCTCTATGGTCCTGGGGCCAAAGGATTCATGTGTACGCAAAGCCTATAAGGTACTGCCCACAGAGCAACACATCAATTTCCCCTTGTCTACCATGTCCAGGACAAATGTCAGGAATTGAGCAGGGCAGCTCTGACTGACGGTGCTTGTCAGGGTGCACGATGGACTTTTATAAAGATGGTGTAGGATCAACCGTGCCAATTTTTGGCAGATATCCAGTCAGAAGCCAATTTTTTTAGGAATGGTGTGAGATAAGATGGGGATAGAATCAGAACAGAGGAGCAGGGTAGATAGTCAATAAGATGTATTTGGCAAGAGACAGTGAGGAATCTTGCTAGGCGTCACAGTGACAAATCCTCCAAAACTTTGATGCAACTTGCACTTAGCCAATAAAAAAATGTAAGATTTGGCCCTTTGTCACTCAGCACATGCATTTTACAATTAAACCATTTAAAGCTCCTCATCTTCAACTAGCATACTCAGAGACAAATATATAATTAGAAAGGAACTTTCTTCAGCTTGACAGCTTTTCTGTCTCACTGATTAATTCCCAACAAGAGAAAATTTTTGGACAGTTTTTTTTTATATTTACATACACTGGTAAATAGTAAAAATAAATATGGCAATATATCACATCACTTTGGCATGCAAGTGCACTTCTAATCCAACAAGTTTATAAAGGCTGTTTGCATACTAAATCTGAACATAGGGACTGATTTCTAAAAGGACTTTTAATCAAAAATAAAAATACTTGCTACATGAAATATGTCAGGATATATCTGCCAAAAATGTTATGAAGGCAACCTCATGGTTCATGACATCTTGTAACACTTTGCCACTATGCATTATTCTTCAATGTGTTATATCTCAAGACGATTGGCTATATCATACTAATCTATGTTTTTATCCTGTCTCTCATCTGTGTTATTCTGTTCTAAAAGTAAAGTTAACGAGTGACTTATCCTGTGTCTGTAACATAATGCAGCCTGGGTATTAACTTTTGTACGTATTATGATTCCAGCTGAGGGTAATATTGAACAAGTAAAATTCCAGAGTGAAACCTAGCTTGATAGAATAAAGGTTTTATCATTGCAATTTGATTACTGTGGTGGTCAATTACTTAAATATTTACATGAGACTATCAATGTACTTTTAACAAAAGGACATAAGTTTATAATGCAAAAGAAAAAGGGCATGAAAACAAAGTTATGTTTATTTTTAAAATGACGTTATCATAAACAGCAAAAAGAAATATTCAATTTCCATTTCCTAGCAATATTCTTTACAGATACTGAATCCTGGTGAGGTGTCACTACTAGCTTCACTTTATAATTTCTTACTGAATTGATAAGGTCACAAGTGTTGTAATTTGATGTGATTCTCTCCATTACTGTGTCTCCCCAAGACACACAACCACACAGGCTAACTCACTGACTTTTCTCACTGAAGTCTAAGATAAAGAATTAGACATTGACTTGCTTCAAGCCGCTAAGTAGCACAATTGCTGATATGGAACTTTTCTTCTGAACCATAACCTGCATCTGGTACTTAGCCTCCTCTTCTTTAGATCATAAAAGCTTAGGTCAATTATCTCAACAGGTAGCTTGACTCAGTCTGATTAACTCAAATGATTTCTTCAAAACATTTAGCTCATTGTTCCAAACAACTTTCTGATCCCTCCACCAAATGAAACCAAAAGCCCATTTAACTGTACTTTTGAATGCAAATTTCCAAATGATTAAAAAAAGTTAGAAACCTTCATCATCACCAAGACATAATGCACCATGTCTACACGTTCTTCTGTCTCTGTGACGCACTTCATTGTATGATAGCCTATCAATTATACATTCCATCCCCATTTCATTCACTACAACCTCTGCCTGATAGTCTTTCCATTATATGCTTGGCTGTTTTTATCATTTCTCTAACATGCTCCAGCTTCCTGTTATCCTGTTTTTCTGAAGGTTTCAGCTTGTACAGTACTGTATGCAACATATTTTGACCTGTTAACTCCTAAACATATATTAATCTACGTGTTTTCATAGTCCCTTACACTAATATGTGCTTTTCCTGAATATAACAGATTCCAGGATCTGTATTTTCTTCTATATAATACACTCCTGCATATTGGGTTACTATGCTATTTCCCAGTGATGATAGCACAATATTCTTAGTCCTAATGTAGATATCTGTGTTACTGAGACTGATACAGGGAGGTAAAAAATGCAAAATAACAACGTAATCCTCAGTCTATGACTTACCAAAAGATTGCTTACATAGCTTATGCTGTCATGGTGACTAAATTACAACTATATTCAATTCTTTGAGCTTTAAAACTGCAGAAATATTCAATTGAACTAATCCATCTTTTAATTCATGTTATGGATAGAATGCATCACAATTATTCATTCTAGGATAAGTGCCTCCATTTACTAAAATCAACCATGCTAGAACAAGAAATGTCTTCATTTGTGTTTTATTCAGTCAACCTAACTATGAGAAGATCATTTTCATATCACATGGTTCATCCCAGCTATGTGCTTACACCACCACACATGATGTCATAAAACACTTAAATTTATTGCAGATGATATGATATATTAGGCATGCAAGATAAATATTTACAGGTAAAGATTTATACCTGTCTATGAAGGTGGGACAAGGTAGGAGATATGTTATCTTTGGCTAAGTCAGCAATTCATAAGGAAATAGATGGCAGATGGAAAATTCAAAGCTCCATTTATCTTCCATTGTCACAAGAACATGGAGGAAATAATCTCCTACAATTAATACATTGTAACTTTCTATTCTATCTGTGGGAAAGTAATTTTGCACCCAAACCAAACTTTATCCCTGGTCATCCAGTCTGCATCTATAATTGAAAGAGTTCATAATATTTATGAAATAAGAGTCTTCTGAGAATGCCTGGAAGGTCCTAATCCGATTTATCCAGAGAATGAACTGTTGAAGTCAAGGACTTTAGAGAATGATTATAAGATAGTGGTTTAATTGGAGAGTTTAGATGGTCTGTACTGTGACTAAGGGATATGCGAGAACATTTATAAATCAGTAATCGAACTGAATAGTTCAATGGTTTATATGGAGAATAATGGACCTTAAAAAGTAATCATAAGATCGTCATCTAATTGAGGAGTTTGTTTGGTTTGTATTGCAAATGTGAACTCTGCATTTATAAAGTGGCAATCTAATTAAAGGGTTCACATCTTTGCTTTGAGGATAAGGCATTTGGAGATTTGAAATGGAGTGACAAAATGTAATGTAAACCAAGGGCTGGCGTGGTTTTTTGCAAAAATAAGAGAAAACTGAATAATTATAAAGCGGTAAACTAGTTGAATAATTAAGATCACATGGTTGTTTATGGAAGAGAACTTTGCATCTTAGATTTGAATCAAAGACAAATCATTGTCTTGAAATGATTCCAGTTTCATTTATATGCTCATCATCTATATAAACAATTAAGGAGCGAATATAGGAGGAATGGTTAGTAATTTTACAGATGACACCAAAATTGGCAGTTTCTTGGATAGTGAAGGTGGTTATTTAAAAGTACGATGGGACCTTGATCAACTGAGCCAGTGGGCCAAGGAATGTCAGGTGGAGTTTAATTCAGATAAATGCGACGTGTTAATTAATCTTTATACAACACCCTACAAGCATGATGGAAAATGTAGATCTCGGTTTCTTTTACGCCAGCTGAGATTGGCTGTGGACATTGACAGCTAGACCACACTTTAATCTCACTCTAACAACATTCACATTCAGATTAAAACATGTAACATAATCACTGTGAACATAAAGTTATAATCAAATTTTAGCTAGATGAAATAAAAGCACATTGACATCATTATTGTATAGCAATTCCATGAGTAACTATTATGTGATGGTCTGCTTCTTAGCTGTGAATGATTCTGAAAACACCTTCACTCTCTATCCAGTGAGTAATTTCATCCCACTGTTCAACTAATGAGTTCAGTTTTGTAAAACCAAATTATATCAGATATTCATTCTTCAATCAGCACTGGTAACTAAATTCTATGGGAATACTTTTCCCATTGTATATTTTGCATTCTTTCCCACAAATTCATCCCATTTTAAAATTATAGGTACTACAAAATGGATTCAAGTTATCTATTTTCACTTTATTTTTCAGTTAATGGCTGTTGGATACTAAAGCCAAGGTTGAATGGCCAACCATTGATGCTAATGATAAAATTAGTTCAATGACTTATAATCTACAGCTAATTACCGTAAAGCACAATTAGTATATTGGGTTACATTTTGTGAAACCCTGCACTATGTTTGAGGTTTTGTCTACAACCCTAGTATATCAGATAGTTAATGTTCAATTAGCACTGGTAAATAATTTTAATGGGGATATTTTTCTACTGTATATCTTAATATCACAGCATCAGAAGGATCACTGAAAGCACTGTAAAGTAGTTTAGAATGGCTTGAAGCTATGGAAGTGCTATATAAATTGATTTTTCCCCTCTAACTACTCAAAGATTTCAGCAATTATGCTCCATTATCAGATGCCGCGCCATCTGTTCTTCTTATAATATTTTGAAATGAGGGGCCACATGGCAATATCATAATATCCCTCTGAAAATATCACGTTACTATTCCTCCCCAAAAAGAGTGCAATGTTTCCCTTCTTCTACCTGTAATGTTGCCCCTTCTTTCACTACAATACCACAACATTGACTCCCTCCTGATAATACCAAGGCATAACTCTCCAGGCACGAAAATACCGCTGCAGTGTCATCACTTGCTCTTTCCTCGGGGTGGTCCATCAAATCCCAATCTCTGCAAAAGCAAACCTCTTAAACGTTTAACCACAGAAGCACCGAGTGTCCTGCCTTTCAATGAACGATACAGAGGAGGCATTTGCAATTTCACCCAGCTATCACGGCAGCTTCCGAAGGATGAACTTGGCGTTCATCCTCCTTACACCCAAGCTTCGAATTATAATGCAGAAATTAGACATAACCCGTTACAAAAATCTAGAACAAATGTAGACCTATAACCTGGTGATTTTTAACTTTGTCCACCCCAATCCAACACCGACCCCTCCACATTATAGAAAAATGTAGATTGCCCGGACCCTATTGCAGAGAACCACACTCAGATGCGCTCTCACACATGGCTAAGAAATAATATACTGGACTCACACACATCACAAAAATGACTCAAAACTGTTCACCCCATCAACTCAGAACCCAAAGGTGCCTCCTGGTCCCGATCATTCCCTTCAAATTCGACGACTGCATCATTCAAGTGAGTTTTGTTTCTGGAAGTAAAACCGACCCCAGTTGAATCTGATTAATGAAACATGCCACAATCTCATACTTCAGAAGAAAACAATATGGTTTCCAGAAGAAAAAAGCAGATGCAAAAGCACTCTGTGGATGTATGAATAGAGAGGCTGGGAGATTGCTAACCTCACTGACACGACACGTCCTATGAAACACACAAAAAAAAACTTCCACCAAAGTGTCCTATTTTAACAAAGCAGCAGTTATAGCACGTGTTGAATTCTCAGAGATAAGTGCAGTTAGCTCCTTACCGTGCATTGTAACAAAAGCCTGAAATTCTTACAGAGAGAAGGAAGTGCTTTTTAAAGGTCGTTGCGGTAGAGCCCCTCCGTTCCAATTCTGTTAGTGATGGGGGGGGGGATGGATTTTTGGGGAGAGAATGAATCCGGAAACAGTGACGGAGCTCCTGTTACATTTCAAACGGGATAAAGCTTGAGCGCATTGACCGAGAGGGCTGAGCTCTCATCTCAGTGTGAAGAACAGCCAATTAACCGAGAACAGCGATTACTGCAGCTCACTCGGAAATCACAGAGTCTTTAATAATTTCCATAACTTTTGACGGGGGAAGGGGAGGTTACACCATTGAATGATTTGAGCTCAAAAAAAAACTTTCCAGCGGCCAATGTTGACAATAGGATGTTAAAATCCAACAAACATCAAAAAAGTAGCCATTACGATGAATGGTTACAGAAACTGACCTGATTATTGATATCTGTCCAACTCTCCGCGCAAGTACAAAAAAGTTTAAATTGTATTTTTAGTATCAATTATCAACGAATTCTGTTTAAAAACAAGAAGAAGTCTTTTGCTGGGAAAGACTTATGGCGCGGGTTTGTTGCATGATTCCAGCAATATCTTTATTGTAAGCATTGTCATGCTGAGACTCGCAATCGTTATTCGTTGCGTTCCTGCATTATCCAGAAACTGCAGGAATGCCATGTCCCGTGGCTTCCTAGGACTCTCAGGTACAATCCCCAGACATAGTCCCTCCTGGAGGTGTGGTGAGGGCGCCACACCGTGGTCAGACTAAGCAGTTGAAGAACTTGGACTCTGCGATAAATCCGCACATGCCACAAAACTGACTCAAAATAGTTCACCCCATTAATCAGAACCCAAACCTCGAGTCCCACAGAAACAGCATTGCCATAGCATCATCTGCTATCTTCAGATTTTCTCATAATCGTTCAAATCGTCCCCGTCATTTTCTCAATCGAATGTTTCTCCGTTTGTATATGGCTTCATGTTCACTGTACCACTGTGAGGTGTCCAAATCTAATTTACAATAGTTTCGATGCGAACATAACGCCGCGCAAAACAAGTTGCTGATTATCCCCGTTTTCTGTGGAGCAGGTAATGGAAAATCTTCTCTGAATCCTGTGTAGCAATGTCCAATTGTTGTTTGATATTTTGTTCAATTGTAATTATAACTTGGAATATTTGAATACAGATCAGTGTTATTTTCATTTATTGAATTATCATTGACTTGCTCATATTCGTGTATTTCATGTAACAATGTGTTTTAGGAGCCACGTTCTGTAGTGTAGTGTTAGGGGAAGAGTGTGAGGTGGGGAATTCTAAACTCTCCTCCCAGGTACAATGAAGAATCTGCACCCTATGTGTAGGCGGGAGGGGAACATAAACATAATATTATTGATGGTACCCTTTTGATTGAAGTAGTTGCACTGGGAGAAAGTTGCATCACATAAAATTGTCAAATTTTTAAAGTAAACCCTGGTGACTGAGGAGGTGTATAATGGTCTCGTGGCTGAAGATCATATAAAGAAAAATGATTTGTCCTGAATCGTGCCTGGCTTCTTGAGTGCTGTAATGCCAAGTCCAGGTAAGTACTGAGTATTCCATTCCACTCCTGTCTTAAACCTTGTGGATGTTAGACAGAATAGTAAGTAACCTGTCCTGGTGTTGTAGCGGTAACATTGATATGGCAGAAACCAAAACAGACATTGCTGGAGAAACTCAGCAGTTCTAGCAGCATCTGTGAAGAGAAAGCAGTTATCATTTTGGGTCTTCAGACTTCCAGCATCCACAGTTCTTTATTTTATATATAGAGCCGATCCTACTGAAGTTCCAATTAATGCAGTCCTCAGAATAGAGTGGATTGTGGCTGTTGGACTGTGACTTAAGTGTAAAAGTGTACGCGCGGCCTATTTTATTGTGGCCTATTTGTTTTTTGAAGATCATTGTTAGCTGACACTTACCAGATGTATTACCTGGCATCTACCAGCCCGAGGACGAATAAAGTCAAAGTCTTTCTATGGGCTGACAAAGGCTGCTGCAGTACCAGTGGATTTGTGATTGGGGCTAACATGAAATCATCAGTGAACAGCCACATTCCTGACCTTATGACAGCAGAAAGGTCATTGATAAAACAAGTAAAGATGCTTAGGCTGAATTACTTCCTTAAAGAACTCCTGTGGTTATGATCTGGAACTATGATCATTGCCTCCCATCAACATGACATTCTTCATATATAAGAGATAGAATTTCAGCCACCAATGGTTATTTAGTTGACCTCTATTGACCTTAGACTCACTCAGGCTGGTGTCCCTTGCAGACAAATTAATGTCAAAGACATCTCTTGTTCTTTTCTCCAGTATTAAGTTCGTGCACCCTGTGATGACATCTGTAATTCTGGCTGAATCTGATGTGCATATTAGTAAATAGGTTAAAGATGAGTAGATGCTTTAAGGCAAAGGAGACATTGGTTAGAAATAAACAAAACATGTGTGGCAATTTTGTTCAAAGAAACAATGCCAGCTGTGAGGAAGGATGATATTCAAGAAGGTTATTAAGTAAGGCCATGTGCATTGAGCTAAGGGAAAAAGGGACGGTTTTACACACACAGTAATATATTTCCATTATCTATGAGTGCTGTGGGCCATCAGCAGCAGTAGAACTGTATTTGACCTTCAGTCGGTAACCTAACCCTCATTCTACCATTATGATCAAACCAAGTGATAAACCCTGGTTCAATGAAGGATGCAGGAGAGCATTCTAGGTGTAGCCCTAGGCATTCCCAAAAATGAAGTGTCAAGTGGTGAGGACTGCAGATGCTGGAAATCAGAGTCTAGATTAGAGTGGTGATGAAGGGCTTTTGCCCGAAACGTTGATTTTCCTGCTCTTGGATGCTGCCTGACCAGCTGTGCTTTTCCAGCACCACTCTAATCTAGTGTCAAATGGTGAGGCTACAATACAGGACTAATTGTATGAGAAACAGCAGATACAGCATGAGCTGCACAGAGCTAAGCAATCACACAACTAACAGACCAGGCTTAACTCTGTGGTCCTGCCATATCCAACTGCGAATAGTAGTGCACAATTAAACAACTAACAAGAGGAAGAGAATCCCCAAAAATACCATCCTCAATGATGGGGGAGCCAAGATGTTAATGCAAAAGCTTAAAGATTTACATCCATCTTCAGCAATAAATACCAAGTGGATGATCAATTTCAGCCCCCTCCTAAGATTACCAACATCACATTTGATTTAGGCATAGTGACCCTAGGTTAAACCCACCAGCAGTCATCTCTCTCTGGTGAAACAGCAGCCTATGGACTTCTGGGACAATGGATACTTTTGTTTCTTTCACTTCATGTGATAACAAGAAACGGCTAAAGGCACTGAACACTTCAAACTATGTCCTCACTATTTTTTTTCCTGCCATTATGCAGACTGCCGAGGTCTGTATGTGACAGTAGCTTTCAGAATCGAAAGTCAATGTGTCTGCGAGCTGATCAGTGTCTGGACCCTCTTAGCAGCTTCTTGATTACACAGTTTATGGGAAACATTAACTGCAAAGGCTGTGGGCCCTGACAATATCCAAGCAATAGTACTGAAGATTTATGTTTCAGAACAAGCCACACACCCCTCAATGAGGGGTGCTACTTGCTGACCACTTGTGGTCAAAGGTGTTTTTCTTTGCAAATTTCTCCAACTACTTGGAGTGTTCGGGAGCACTAAGGCCAGTCCCATCCTTTGTAACACAAGGGACAGGTAGAACCTCAGTACGTAGTGACACTTTAGTGTTGGCTCGATATGGCTACATACAAAAGTGGCCATCAGAATGAGGGTGACAGAATGAGGTATGTTCTTCCCCCTCTTATCCAGAGCCTTGTACGTGATGTCCCTGCGGACACGATCCATCTTAGACCCCAGATGAAGTGAAAGATGGCTCAAGTGACTGCAATGACGCAAATTCTGGGAATGGACCAGACCTGGGCCATGTACAATAACAGAAGGAGTACGTCTCATCTGAATACTAGTTTTGGAAAGGGATCAGTGCTCCCAAAAGCCAAGTTTTTGTCTCACCTTGGAGATTCACTCCTCCCAAGTTTTGACGCATGCCCCAGGCCCTCTGATCCATATTTCCAGCACCTTCAGGTAATCTGTCCTGACGGTGAAGGGGATAAAGGATCAGTCAGCCCAGTTCCCAAAGAACATGGCTTTGCTCTTGCCTCGATTTACCTTGGCCATTTTGAACTGATTACGGATGCTCACGAGATTGTACATTGTCAGCGGATCAGAGCAGAAAACGGCAAAGTCATCTGTGTACACGGAGGCTTTGACCTGCAGTCTCCACTGGCTGGAATAGTCACCTCTCGCAGGGTCACATCCTTCCTGATGGACTTATCAAAAGGCTCTACACAACACACAAACATGGCCACAAGAGAGGGCAGCCCTGCCTAACTCCAGATCTGATTGGGAAGCTTTTTGATTCCCACCCATTGATTTGAGACTATTAATGATGTTGGTGTAGAATAGTTGAATTTAATTGTGGATCCCCTCCCCAATGCCCATTTTTGAAGAGTAGATCTGACCCAGTTGGCGATAACTTTCAATAGGATTTTGTAATCTGCAACCAGCAGTGACATTGTTCTACAATTTGTAATTTCCTCCTTCTCCCCTTTCCACTTGTAGATGAGGGTGATGATACCCACATGCTACCTTCAGAAGCGTACTGTTATACACTTCCAGTAGGTACCTGCCAATCAAATCCCAAAGAACTAAATAAAACCCAGCTGATGAACCGTTGCTACTGGAAATTTTATTCTTTTCAAAAGGACTCAAGGGCACTGGTCAGCTCATCTAGAGATAGCGGCTGGTCCAGCCTCTCCTATGTGCTGTCCTTTAAGACCTCAATGATAGAGGACTGGGAGGCCATGCTATCAGTGTGCCTCGTGTCATACAGTCTGGCAAAAAGGATTTGCTGATGTCAGGCTGAGATGATGTTACCAAGCTGTCTTCATCCTTCAGGCTGCTGAGCACAGAGCTCTCCTTGTGCACCTTCTAGGAGCACAGCTCATCCTGCTCCACGGTGCAGACCCTGGACCAGAAGATTATCTTGGAGGTCTCCGAGGCAAAAAGCGTGGCTTGCTGGCTCTTCACCTCCTGAAGGTCCTCAGTGACATCAACCTCCATCCTCTGCAGCAGGGGTATGTCTGGATGCTTTCCTGGAATTTGGACAGTTTTCCCCATCTCTCTCTCTTGCCTTCCGAACACCTTTGAGGATAAAGAACCTGGTCAATTACTGCTGTACCACTCTGCAGTGATAAACAAAGTGATGGAAGGAGTCATTGACAGAGTTATCAAGTGGTTCTTATTACAGTCATAGAGACGTACAGCACGGAAACAGACCCTTCGGTCCAACTTTGCCATGCCAACCAGATATTCTAAATTAATCTAGTCCAATTTGGCAGCTCATAAACCTCCACACCTTTCCTATTCATACACCCATTCAGATGCCTTTTGAATGCTGTAATTGTACCAGCCTCCACCACTTCCTCTAACAGCTCATTCCATACACGTACCACCCTCTGCATGAAAAGGTTGCCCTTTAGGTCCCTATTAAATCTTTCCCCTCTCACCTTAAAGCTATGCCCTTGAGTTTTGGACTCCCCAATTCTGGGAAAAGACCTTGCCTATTTACCCTATCCATGCCCCTCATGATTTTATAAACCTGTATAAGGCTCCCCCTTAGCCTCTGACTCTCCAGGGAAAACAGCCCCAGCCTATTCAGCCTCTCCCTGTAGCTTAAATCCTCCAATGCTGGCAACATCCTTGTAAAATTTTTTTTGAGCCATTTCAAGTTTCACAACATCCTTCAGCTAACGCAGACACGATGAACCAAGTCGTCTTTTTCAATGCTATAAACATTCTACAACTGTCTAAGTGGTCCAACTGTTCCAGAAGTTTTAGAAAATCATCAACCTTGTGTGATCCTATTTCCACTAAACTGCTTAGCAACCTCCTTCCACTCATGGCTCCTGTATCAGCTGATGTTGTTAATAGAATCTATTTTTGGGTACTGTTTCTCTCTGTTTTACATCTCTTACCCCTGAAATACCTGGACTGGTCTTTCTTCCTGCTCCTGTGCCACTACCTCTGGTCTCCCTAAAAGATCTATCTTTGACCTCTATTATTTCTCACCCATCTGCTGCTCCTTGGTAAAAGCACAGTATCAATTTCCACTGACAACACCTCTCCTAGCTTACCACCATCTCTCTAACCCCTCCACTGTCTTTAAGTGGTCAGCCTAATTGTCTGATTACATTGATTGCACCAAACATACAGAAAGTCAGAATTGGATTTAGGAAAGGCCATAACTGGAAACATGTGGGTGAGAAAAAGTAAGGATGTGAATGAAAAGTTAAATTTGAAAGACTAAAAAACTAGAGTCAGCGTATAGGCAGCAATAGGCATAAGGGGTGGAGGCCTTGAAAGAGATTGGGCATTAAACAGTATTTGTGAGTTCTGAGAGTCCCTAAAATCATTCTAGCCCAGACATGAAACTATCTTGTTGGACTAAATGCATATGCATGATGCCCAACACATACTTGTCCAAGTATCTCATTTTTATTTTTCTCAACTACTGTAGAGTCATAATTTTTTCATATTTCATATTTGATCAAACTTTTGAACGGCTTTAAAATGTTATTGAAATTCAATTCTAGTGACAGTCCTAAGTTTAATTATTCTTGACATTTAAGTGATTGCAGTCGTTATGTTTCAGATAGTGAATTCAAATTAAATTTTGAAGATGTTTTCTTTTAAGGTTGCTTGTTTCTGGATCCATAAAATTAAAATTATTTAGAAACATCTGTAACAAGAGTCATAGAGTCACAGAAATGTACAGTACAGAAACAAACCCTTCGGTCTAACTCTTCCATGCTGACCAGATATCCTAACCTAATCTCGTCCCATTTGCCAACACTTGGCCCATATCTCTCTAAAACCTTCCTATTCATATACCCATCCAGGTGCCTTTGAAATGCTGTAATTGTACCAGCCTCCACCACTTCCTCTGGCAGCTCATTCCATAAAGGCATCACCCTCTGCAAGAAAATGTTGCGATTTAGGTCCATTTTAAATCTTTCCCCTCTCACCCTAAACCTATGCCCTCTATTCCTGGACTCCCCTACCCCAGTGAAGACTTTGTCTATTTTTCGATCATGCCCCTCATGATTTTATAAACCTCTATAAGGTCACCCCTCAGCCTCTGATGATCCAGGGAAAACAGCCCCAGCCTATTCAGCCTCTCCCAGTACCTCAAAATCTCCAACCCAGGCAATCCTTGTAAATCTTTTAAGAACCCTTTCAAGTTTCACAACATCTTTCCGATAGGAAGGAGACCAGAACTGCATGCAATATTCCAAACGTAGCCCAACCAATGTCCTGTACAGCCATAACATAACCTCCCAACTCCTGTACTCAAGGCTCTGACCAATAATGGAAAGCATACCAAACGCCTTCTTCACTATCTTATCTTCCAAGGAACCATGATCTTGCTCTCCAAGGTCTCTTTGTTCAGCAACACTCCCCAGAACTTGATTATTAAGTGTATAAATCCTGCTAAGATGTGCTTTCCCAAAATGCAGCACCTCGCATTTATCTGAATTAACTCCATCTGCCGCTTCTCAGCCCATTGGCCCATCTGATCAAGATCCTGTTGTAATCCGAGGTAACCTTCTTTACTGTCCACTGTACCTCCAATTTTGGTGTCATCTGCAAACTTACTAACTATAGCTCCTATGTTCACATCCAAATCATTTATATAAATGACGAAAAGCAGTGGACCTAGCACCAATCCTTGTGGCACTCCATTGGTCACAGGCCTCCAGTCTGAAAAACAACCCTCCACCACCACCCTGCGTCTTCTACCTTTGAACCAGTTTTGTACCAAATGGCTAGTTCTCCCTGTATTCCATGAAATCTAACCTTGCTAACCAGTCTCCCATGAGGACCCTTGTCGAACATCTTACTGATGTCCATCTCGATCCCATCTATTGCTCTGCCTTCACCAATCCTCTTTGTTACTTATAGAGTCATAGAGATATACAGCATGGAAACAGACTCTTTGGTCCAACCCGTCCATGCCGACCAGGTATCCCCACCCAATCTAGTCCCACCTGCCAGCACCTAGGCCATATCCCTCCAAACCCTTCCTACTATATACTAATCCAAATGCCTCTTAAATGTTGCAGTTGTACCAGCCTCCACCACTTCCTCTGGCAGCTCATTCCACACAGTTACCACCCTCAGCGTGAAAAAGTTGCCCCTTAGGTCACTTTTATATCTTTCCCCTCTCACCCTAAACCTATGCCCTTTAGTTCTAGATTCCCCCACCCCAGGGAAAAGACTTTGCCTATTTAGGAGAAAGTGAGGTCTGCAGATGCTGAAGATCAGAGCTGAAAATTTTTTGCTGGAAAAGCGCAGCAGGTCAGGCAGCATCCAGGGAACAGGAGAATCGACATTTTGGGCATAAGCCCTTCTTATGCCCGAAACGTCGATTCTCCTGTTCCCTGGATGCTGCCTGACCTGCTGCACTTTGCCTATTTACCCTATCCACGCCCCTCATAATTTTGTAAACCTCTATAAGGTCACCCCTCAGCCTTCGACACTCCAGGGAAAACAGCCCCAGACTGTTCAGCCTCTCCCTATAGCTCAAATCCTCCAACCCTGGCAACATCCTTGTAAATCTTTTCTGAACCCTTTCAAGTTTCACAACATCTTTCTGATAGGAAGGAGACCAGAATTGCACGCAATATTCCAACAGTGGC
The DNA here is from genome assembly GCF_037043375.1 of Chiloscyllium plagiosum. Lineage (NCBI taxonomy): Eukaryota > Metazoa > Chordata > Chondrichthyes > Orectolobiformes > Hemiscylliidae > Chiloscyllium > Chiloscyllium plagiosum. The sequence goes on from NW_028270156.1 coordinate 42,800,002, forward strand.
CTAACCAATGTCCTGTACAGCTGCAACATGACCTCCCAACTCCTGTACTACACCTCTTCTGCTCACATCCAAATCATTTATATAAATGACAAAACGTAGAGGACCCAGCACCAATCCTTGTGGCACTCCACTGGTCACAGGCCTCCAGTCTGAAAACAACCCTCCACCACCCTCTGTCTTCTACCTTTGAGCCAGTTCTGTATCCAAATGGTTAGTTCTCCCTGTATTCCGTGAGATCTGACCTTGCTAACCAGTCTCCCATGGGGAACCTTGTCGAATGCCTTACTGAATTCCATATAGATCACATCTACTGCTCTACCCTCATCAATCCTCTTTGTTACTTCTTCAAGAAACTCAGTCAAGTTTGTGAGACATGAGTTCCCACGCACAAAGCCATGTTGACTATCCCTAATCAGTCCTTGCCTTTCCAAATACATGTAAATCCTGTCCCTCAGGATTCCCTCCAACAACTTGCCCACCACCGACATCAGGCTCACTGGTCTATAGTTCCTTGGCTTTTCCTTACCACCTATCTTAAATAGTAGCACCATGTTAGCCAACTTCCAGTCTTCTGGCACCTCACCTGTGACTATCGATGATACAAATATCTCAGCAAGAGGCCCAGCAATCACTTCCCTAGCTTCCCACAGAGTTCTAGGGTACACCTGATCAGGTCCTCTCCTCAGCAGATAATCTACATCTTAAAGAGGTTAACATTTCAGGTTTAACCCTTCACTGGAACTCGTACAAATTAATTGTTTCACATAGTTTTCTTCCCTGTGCAGTTGGACACACTCTTGAGGATTCCATCTCAGGACCTGTTGCATCCTATTGCCCTGACGTTTGCACAACATTGGCCACTGGACACATTCAACCCACAGGCCCTACCTTACCCGATGAGACGAATCTTAACTGTCAAGTGAAAACGTTTTGCTCAAATCTAATTACAATATTTATAATAAGCAAGTGTCCAACGAAAATAAAAAAAGGCGTTTTTTTTTAAATAACTATGATTTCGTGAGACATTATTGACTCTAGGATAATCCTAGAGAGTTGGTAGTCCTAAGTACTTTTCTTGGAAAATGGTGATAAGGCATGTCCCCTGACAGCTGCAACCAGACATTTCTGCAGCTCGCTGACTGACTTCTACTGCCGTTTCGGACAAGTCCTTTTGATTGACGTGAGGAGGAAGTGGAGGGTCTTCTTGTCACGGAACATCGGTGCAGTTCAGACCTGCAGCCCAGACCCCTGAGACTGTATGAGTCACTTGTGAATGGAACCAAGTGCTGGCGAGCAAGAGGGAATTGTTATTTTGAATGGCTCCTATTTGGGAAGCCGCTTAGACCTGCCCCAAGTCTGCGTGTGTTTTCGAGTATTTCCTGGGGGAGGAACCAAACGATGGCTGATTCCAAAGGAAGAGCTTGTGGTACAGAGTCCCTATAATGTTATTAAAAACCACGGCGGGTAAGAAAGTGACAGTGTGGGAGTGTTACTCAGCTGTTTAATGTGGTATTAATACAGTCCCAGAGGGTGGGCTTTAATAGTGAAGCTTACTTCATGAAACACGTATGGATTTTGTTTTCTTCGAGCGGAAATCTGGCGTAAGATGGTGCAGTTGGTGAGAGGACAGGTTGTAGTTCGGACCGGAGTTATACTGTGCTCTAATAATAGCTGCGCTGCCGTTGGCGCCAACAGTTTTCAGGTTAGGTACGTGGAGAAAGTTTCGGTTCCTGAAGTTGGATTTAAAATTTGTTTAATGTTTAAGGCGAGCACCCACACTGAAACTTGTTGTGAAAGGCCTGCTATAGACCGCGCAATTTTGAAAGCAGACTTCACCCGCCTTACCTGGAGATCCCAGCACTGCTGTGCATCTAGACTTAACTATATAGTTTTGCAACAAGGTAAGAAAAATATATAATCGCTGCCCAAAAAAAATCATGACGGGTTATGCAAATGACACAACTGTTTCTCAAGTAAAACTTAACCGTTTAATTGACTCTCGTTAACCAAACAGGGAGGACATTATTGTAACCACTTTAGCAACTAAATAAGATGGATATAGAAAACTCTTGTTGAATAAATGGAAAAGTTTCAAAACCAAGCTTGCAAATGGAGGTAAACACTACTATGCTAGCATGGGGCATGTGGTGTTGTTGACTTAGGAAATAAAATGGCAAAAGTGTGAAAGAAATTCAAACAGAAAAGCAAATTGGGTTGTGAACCTTTTCTTTAAAAAAAACATTTCTGGAAGATAGAAGAAATTGGGCTGTTTTATGTCACAATGCATTCAGAAAAACAGGCTAATAGTGAGCAAGTGCCCTATCTTGAAGTGTGAACAGATGGAAAACGTAACAGGGATTTCAACACTAACATGTTTAAAGAATCAGATAATAAGCTACAAGAATGAACATCAAGTAATTTAATCCTTAAATTTACAATCATTAATATAACAGCATTGGGTCTTGTCTTCACACAAGGTGCGTATGCTCTCTCTCTCTCTCATTTCTAGCAGGGGTTTTTTGGATAAGATCATAAGTAGTACATGTAGGCCATCCAGCTCATCACGTTTGCTCCACTGTTCAATGAGATCATGGCTGATTTGATAACCCCCAATTCCTCCTTCCTGTCTTTTCCCCCAAAACTTTTGATTTCCATACTAATTAAAAATCTCTTAAGTAGCATAAACCTTGGGCAAATAATCACTTTCTAGACCATACGGATAGCAAATAGTTTGCATGTATTAAATCAGCTGACATTGCATAAATTCAAACTTTGGGAAATAACTCCAAGCCTTTCACTGGGTGATCTGGCAGTTGGAGCTATAAAGGGTACCTTTTTATACTTGTATGCCATTTAGTTTTTATGTATACTGTAATCCAGGTAGAATAAAACTTGTGGCTATACATGAAGCTAATGTTACAATGAAGACTGATACAGTTTTGGTATCGCATCCAGGTAGTCTTGATGCAAGACAGTATGATAATGAAACACACAAGATTAGCATGTTATAAACGATGTGCAGAATGATTTGCAAAAGTAGACTTCGTAAAAGTAACACTTAATGCACTTTGGGTAAAAAATGTTGACTGGTAATTTCATCTTTCACCAGGATTGCGTTACCATGGAACCTAGCAGCTGCCAACTTCACAGTGCTTTGAGGCGCTCATCAGAGCTTGGGCGTGCAGTCCTGAAGCGTGCTCGGAATAGGAGAGTACATTGGTCGCCAGATGATCCGTCATGCGGTGCAGAAAGCGAATCAGTAGAGTCTTCAGTTCAGAAAGATGAGGTAAAAGTGCAAGCTGAAGCATGCCACGTAACAAAGTCTTCAGTACCAAGTGGTGAAATATTAACACATGAAGAAGTACATGAAGCATCGTTTCCAATAGGGAAAGCTGAAGTTATAACACAGGAGAAAATATGTGAAGTACCATCTTCAACAGCGAGAGATGAGATGAGAGTCCAAAATAAAATAGTTGCAGAAGCATTCTGTTCAACAGCAGGAGATGAAAAGTTAAAACAAAATATAGTTTGCAGGACTTCAGCATCTTCAACATCAAGAGATCACAAGGCACAAAATAGAGCACCTTATATAGGTCCTTCAGTAGTGCACAATAAGGTGAAAGGACGAGATAATGTGTGTAGAATAACAGAACCTTCAACAGCAAAGAATGAAGTGATAACATGGAATAGAATATGTGGATCCACAGCACATTCAGTGAGAACTAAGGTTGTGGCTAATTTTATTTGTTTTGTTTCCTAGAGATAGTTGAAAGTACTAATGATTTGTGTTCACGAAAGACCTAGTGTATTAGTAGAAATTGGTATACATTTAGATTAATATAATAGAAAACTCCAGGAATCCCACAGATCACTTAAATAAATAATGCCCTTTATGATTCCATCGTATTGCTGCATACCAAGAAAGCAATATATAGAGAAGCTCTGGAACTGAAGAAAATTAAAATGATCAAAAATAACTTTTCAAAAAGTTAGCAGTAAAATGACAACATGGAATGAGTCAATTGGTCCAAAATGGTTAATGATGATATTTCGGGCAAACAGTAGTCTCAATTCCTTGTCATAGTCATAGTTACACAGCACAGGAACAGACTCTTCGATCCAACCAGTCCTCACTGAACATAATCCCAAACTAAACTAGTTCCACCTGTCTGCTGCTGGCCCATATCCCTTAAAATCTTTCCTGTTTATGTACTCATCCAAATGTCTTTTAAATGTTGTAACTGTGCCTGCATCCACCACTTCCCCCGAAAGTTCATTCGACACACGAACCTCCCTTTGTGTAAAATGTTGCTGTCTTTTTTAAATCTCTCTGCTCTCCTGTTCAAAATATGCCCCTTGCAAAATTTCCATATCCATTATTGTCTTTCAATCATCTATCGATTAAAAGTTGGTATGTTCTTCTCTTCAATCCCTAATTCCTTTTGTGAATTTCACAACTTCTCAGCCCTCTTGAGTATGCAAGTTACCTGCTTTCTTCTGTTCTAAATACCTCCCATTTAAACTTGGACATTTCTGCTTCCTTGCGATAGCTCAACCATTAGAGACAAATGGTTGGTCTCTGTATTTTGTCGCATCCACAATGGGTTGCGAGCTGACCTTAAAATAAGGAGTTAGGTTAAAGGTAATTGTTGAGACTGGCAAAAAATGGGAAATAGATTCTAGAACATTTGGGAAAACTGTTCATACAAACAAGGAGCAGAAGAATGCTATTCAGCCCTTTAAGCCTATTCTGCCTTTCAATAAGACTATAAGGAGTGGGTCATTTGGCCCCTCACCTGTTCCACTATTCAATAGGATCATGAGGAATTTCTTCTGAGGTTTGAGAGTCTTTAGAACTTCTTGTCACAGAGCTGTGACAGCAGAGTCCTTGTGTATATTTAAGGTTGGGATAGATAAATTCTTGATCAATAGGACAATCAAGGGTTATGGGGAAAGGACAGAAAAATGAATGAGTTTTGTTGGATCAACCATGATCCTGCTGAATGGCAGGGCAGGCTTGAGGGGCTGAACAGCCTACTCCTGTTCCTAGTTCTTATGGTTTTATGGTCTTACTTCCTAGGACATCTTTTACTTGAAAGTCATTTATTAACCTATTTCATTAACCATTACCAGATCCAGGTTAGCCTGCTCCCTGGTTGACTCCATGATGTATTGCTGTAGGAAACCTATTCCTAATGCACTTGATGAATTTGTTGTCATGGAAAAGCTTTTCCAATATGATTAATCAACATGAAGATTAAAGTCGCCCATTATTATTGCCCTATTATTTTGTCATGCTTCTATAATTTGTTGTCTTATATCCTTTCCTATAGTTTGGCTGTTGTTTGCGGCAGGGAGAGTGGGGAGGGGGTCTACATACTATGCCTAGGAATGTTGCCTTTCCCTTGCTGTTGTTTACCTCCACCCAAATGGACTCTACATCATCTGAGCTGAGATCATCTCTCAATTGTTCTTATTTCATCTCTTATTAACAGTGCTATAATGCCATCCTTAAAAACATTGACCATCGCTTTGCTCAGTAGTCCTGACAGGATCCCACCCGTGGTGTCAGCATCTTGGTAGATTGACTTATGGCACCTTAAAAACCCAATATTATTCTAATTTATAGAAACACAGTACAGGAGAAACTGCAGCATCTGTGGATAGAGAAACAGTTAGTGTTTTTTGAGTCATTGAAATATTCTCTCTCTCTCTCACACCAGACCTGCTGAGTTCTTGCAGCACATTCCATTTTTATTTGTCAGATTTTCACCTTCTGCATATTTTACTTGTTTGTGATTATTATTGTATCTCTTTCAGGCTAAACAAGAATGGAGTGACATTGATGAAGCTTTTGCTTCAGTTCTACAATGTTTGGCTCATGCTACCAGACAGTGTAAGGTAAGAAATGTCGATATTCAAATCTGTACAATTCTTTTTCACAAATTAACAAACATTTCTTAGGACATTAGCAAAATACATTCAGTATTGCAGATGAGACCAACTGAGCATAATCTCCAAATGAGAGGGTCACTATTATTCATCAACTTGTACCTGTTTAATTATATCACTACAAGTTGTAGTTGCAAATGTTTTATTCCAGAAAGGTAGGTGGTGATAGAGTATTGGTGCCTAATCTTTTACAAATTTTTTGTAAGATTTATTTACTAGCACACTTTACAAACATGCACCTCAAACCCAACCATCACAATTTTAATATGCTTTTTGAGTGAATCCCTACATACTGCCCACCATTTGAATGCAATTGAATAGTCAGTTATTGTACAATTAACACCAACTCACATTTTTTCTGAAATATCAAGTTACAAGATTATAATGGCAATCAATATAGTTTATCAGTTGGCAAAACTTGTTTCTCTTGGTCAACTAACAATTAGTGTCAAAGGCAGGAGTTGTAAAGAATAAACAAAAAAAGGACTTGTACCTGCTTATTATGGAAGGCTAAAAATAAAAACAAAAGTTGTAGTTTGAAGTAATGGCTATCCCATGTTTTATTGGGGACAAGTTATGGAAAATAAATGTTTATAGAATAAAGCACAGTTAAGTTAATTGAAATTAATATTAGGAATATATCCAGGATACAAAAAATTGAGAATTTTATATAGTACAACATGGTCTAGATTATTGTTTACACAGAGATCCAAGAAAGATCAGTGCAATGCTTTGGGTGTGTTTCATGTATAGCACTGGAGACTGTGGGATATGGAACAAGAAACTGAGGAAGAATCAGGAATTACTGGACAAATGATGTCAAGAGTGACTTGTCCATCCTTTTTAAACCCTTTTCTGACACCATTCTGAGTTTAAGCTGGTCCCTTCACAAGCTTTTTATCAGATTTGATCCTGTGGTGAGCTTCCAAACATATTCACATGCCATAATAAAAAGCACTGTTTCCACATCATGAACATTGCCCAATTTCACCCAGCCTAGACTCATCTGATCAAACCCTCATTCTTGTCTTTGTTACTGCTGGTTTATACTATTCTAACACACTTCTGACTATCCTCCCACATTCTCCCCTTCTTAAACCTGAGGTAATCTAAAACTATACTGTCCATGTCTTGCAAAAAGTTCTTTCCCTATCACCTCTGCATTTTGTGACCTACATTGCCTCCCTGTAGCATAATACCTTGATTTTAAGTTTCTAATCCTTGTTTTAAGCTCTTACTGTGGCCTCACATTCCTCCTTCCAATCTTTTTAATCTCCTAATTTACTCAGTCCCACTTTTATTTTAAATGTTTTCATTGCTAGTGATGGTCATAGTCTGGGCCTGAGCAATGATTTAAATGTTGACCTGCACTGTTTCTGTAAGTATGCCTTTTGGGTAGGTGCTCTAAGTAAAGTGCTGATTTGGTCCTGATGTAAATTTAAAATTAATAATTACTATTGAAAGATCCTTTGCATCATGAGTTACTCAGCTAACTCTTGTGTCCTTAACAGTTCAGATAATCGAAAGTCAAAAAATTTCTTTTTCACACTATTATTTAAATGATATTCAGCTGGATTTTTTTATTTTGATGCTTCAAACAAATAGTGATATTCCTTTGGGTTATACTGTTTGGGTCACTAATGTAGCTGATGCTGGGTTAACCTTTCTGTCATTGCCATATAACACACACGAGGAAGATTGTTTTGAAGCCAGTCAACTCATACCAGGGTATCACTGCAGAAATTCTCCAGGGCCAAGTCATAGGCCTAGCTATATTATGTTATGTAAATGTCACAGTATCCCTAATATTGTTGTGGTTGTACCTATCCCACATGGATTATAGCACTTCGAGAAGGTGGCTCATCAGCATTTCCAGATCAGTTGGGTACCAATCCAATATGAAAGAATATCTTTTAAAAAGCTAATGCTAAAATCTGATGTGTAATTTTACTTTATTCCTTTTTTCCTTACTGATGAGAAGGTGTCTTGCAATTTGTAGATCAGTTATACAATGTATTTTGCACAAAACTAATTGATTTCATATTAGCCAAGTTGGTCAGGTCTGATATTAACAGGTAGCACAAGCCCAACTCAGCCAGTTTTGTGTTATATTAATGGCTGATGTAAAATCCCCTTTTGAAATGATTACCTAACACTTTGATTATGAACAAAGGATTTGCTGCTATGTAGCTGTTCTTCAGTAATGGTGGCATTTAACCAGCATTTTGCTAGATGTGAGATGAATTTGTTTTAAAAAGTCATATAGCTTTGACTGGTCAGTGATGACCATTGGTTAAGCACAGCTGTGCTAACTTTAATAGTTATATAACCCGAAACTGGTGTCTTGAGTATAACAGCATAAAATAACATTGAACTACTGGTAGAAAATACATGGTGTACAATCCCAATAGCTAATGTTTTGCAACTTAATGTTTCACCCAAACTATAATGACAACCCATTTCAATTGATAAGGGTTTAAGTGAAGTCTGAGTACAATTAACTTATTGTAATAATTGTGCTGTGGCTTTTATCTTGTAGCACTATTATAAGGATGTACCTCTAAATGAAACAGACAAATTGGAAGAAAACCATATTCGTCGATACCACATGGGGCCATCAATAACCAAAGTTCCTGTGAGTAAGAGATCTAGATGTAGAATGGGCAAGAATTTCTGATGAACTTAAGATGGGAGCAGTGTCAGGAAATTCATAGTTAATCATTTTGCAATCTTTGGTAAAAGGGTGTAATGCTGATTGACAGGTGTGGGGAGAAACAAAACTAATATTTTAAAAAGTGCTCAGGTCCAAAGTCAATCTGTCCCTTTGTGACTTTGCTACCAGCGATTGTCTGGTAGTTTGTACATTATGAAACTTGGACGGGTTCAGAAAAGAGTTACAAGGATGTTGCCAGGGTTGGAGGATTTGAGCTAAAAAAAAAAGTATTTGCAGCTTATGCACAGCCCTTTTGAGCAGAAGGAACATTGCTTTTGATTAGAGTCTGGAGTCTGCACAAAATGACCTACACCTTTTTGAGATTCTCACTGCATGTTGGTTTTGCCCTGAGACCGCCTGTGCCGACTGCATTCAGGAAAATCATGGCTGCAAGTGATCCTGACACAGTAGTTGATTTGTCAAAAGTGAATTACATGTACAATAAAGCCAATAAATGCTTGAATAGTTTTTTTAAATTACAGAATAATCTGGTAATAGGATTTGCTGTGACCTAACAGTTTCTCTTTTTTTTAAACAACTAGGTTAGATACACTGATAAGGTTCATATTCAAGTTGCACCAGGTTCTTACGCAGTGACAGCAAAATCCAAAATTTCAGAGAGACAACAGACGCGTGTGATACATTTGGGTCCAAATCAGACGATCAATCTTGCCTTTCATGTCTGAAGTATGGGCAAGAAAGATTTGGACAGCTTATGACAATAACCCAGTGGCCCTACATTTATTTTCATTTAGGGACATTTGGAACTTTGAATATCTGCACAATGGTCATCTTTTACAATTAAAATATTTTTTCTCTGAACATTTGAGAACTGAGTGAAGCAACCATTTTTTGAAGTGTAATGTTGCTTAGTTCATTTGAATGTAATACAGTTTTAAAATGGAACATAATTGAATTATATAATGTATTTTATTATGGTTTTATGTGACAACTTTTATTTTTAATACAGCTCTTGTACTTTTATAAAAGTGATTAATTTTCAATAGACTTGACCAATATTTGTTTTAATAACCACTTTCATAATGTGACAAACGGATTGAATGTGTTTTCTTACTGCCACAATCAGTGTTTTGCATGGTAAAATGTTTATTTTCCTGCTCTTTGTATGTATTCCAATTAAATATCAGCATGCTTTTGTGAATTTTAAATTATTATTTTAAATCCTCATAGTTACCTAGAATTGAATGAGCCCCACCCACTCAGTCACAGAAACACAGATTGGATGCAAATAAAGATGTTTGTACTTTGCAGCTTACAGATAATTTAGTCTCTGATTTATGATGACCATTTTCTTATGAAGTAGGTTGAGGTATCTTGGAGGGAATCAATAATTTTAAGTTTAAATGAAGAATTCACAGCACGTTGTGAAGTTCCTTTTTGGTCACGTATCCAGGAAGTTGGTTCTCATGTGAATTTTGAAACATGCACAGGTTACGTGCTTTGGCTGCTTGATGACTTGCAGCTAGTTTGAATCGAGTTCTCAGACTGGTTGATGGGTGTGTTAACAGCTGCTAGTTGATCTTGTAAACGAAGAAATCTTTGCTGATTCAACATGTGCTTTTTACAAGTTCAAGGTATTTTCCAAAATAAGGTGGTGTGTTCATCTTGATTCCATATCTTGTATTCTAGGTTAACATGTCTGAGGCTTACCCCCTTTTTTTAGGATAAGAGGGGCTATTGTGATACAATAGAATAGTGATAGTGGCCACTGAATTTTGATCTTCCATTTTATCCAGTGTGAAATATGGAGACAGGTAGTTGTGATCCAAGTTTATAATATACTGCCGTTTGGGACGTTCGACTTCGATTTATAAAATCATGAGGAGCCTAGATAAGCTTCTTAGTGAAAGTCTTTTACCTAGAGTTGGGGAGTTCAGTACTAGAGAGCATAATTTTAAGGTGAGAGGAGAAAAATTTAAAAGGGCCCTGAGGAGCAACTTTTTCACATAGGGGTTTTGAATATGGAATGAACTGCCAGAAAATGTGCTCAATGCTTGTACAGTTAGAACAGTTAATGGACATTTGAATAGGAAAGGTTTAGAGGGGAAAGAGCCAAATGTGGGCAAATGGGGCTAGTTTACTTTGGGGAACTTGGTCGGCATGGAAGTGTCTGATTCTGTGCTTCCAAAGTTGCTTCTAAAATGAGATTTTAATCTGCCTTTTTTTTTTGAAAAGGAGTCAGAAGGTCATTTTGGAAGATTGAATGAAAGACCATCTTTCCTTGAAATCATGTTACTTAAGTCAAATGATGCAACAAGCTACCTAGTGAGATAGTTGAGATCTTAATGACCAGAAAAGGCAAGCCACAAGCAGGCTGAGTTCAGAAGAGCAGTGACAGCCCAGCAGAAGGCAGTTTAGTTTTGGTTATTTTCAGACCATAACAACTGGGAAGAAGTGTTGATCTGTTTGTGCAGATTAAGTGGATAAGGGTGGAAATTGTCCTTGGCTTTTCTAGGATTTAGTGAGTTAGCCATAGCAATTCACAGCTGGTGAATGACAAAAAGGAAGTGCTTGTGACCTCATCATTTGAATAAGCAATTTTCAAAGGAAGTTAGGAATGATGCTTCATTGGGATTGTGTCTGTAACAGATATTGCAGGTACAACAATTTTTTTTTTATGATGAGTTCTTTCCAAATTCTTTCATAGAAACATGGGAAGTAGGAGCAGGAATGGACAATTTGGCCTGCTCTGACATTCAGTAAGATCATGACAGAGAATGAATCTCAATACTATATTTGTGCTTTCTTCCCCTTGCCCTTGATGCTTTTAAAATCTAAACACTTCCTCTTTCTTAAAATATATTCAGTGATTTTGCTTCTATAGCCTTCTGGGGTGGAGAATTCTACAGGTTCACTATTCTTTAAATGAAGAATTTATTTTCCTAAAAGTCTGTCTTATCCTGAGTTACACTGTCCCTTGGTTCTAGACTCCACATCCTCCTTGCATTTCATCTGTTCAACCCTTTATATATAAGGAGTTTTTATTTCTGTATAAACGTATGCTCTTTTGTCAAAAGTACATTAGCAGCCTCTTGTAAAAATGACCACAGCCTGATCACTGTGGCAACCAAATTGCAAAGTTTAAATCTCATTGTTGTGCATCAAGCAATATTTTATTCTAGAAAAGGACTTGTCCAGCATTTCCATCTGTAATCCTAACACACTGTACGAATTGCACTGCCTTTCTATGAATTTCAGTGATGGCAGTGAGGTATCTTTGTCCCATATTTTAATCACATATTTGCCAGAAACTTGATACTAATTGTTTTCTAAGTGCTGAAAGCCCTTGATCTGTGACAGCCATCATAATAGCCTGTGTCCAATTTACTACTCTAAGTTTGGAATATGATTGACTTGAATTGGACATGCCAGTAGTATTGCATGTTGTCATAAACAACAATTTAAGGCATTCTGGTTTAGAAATTTTCAGAATCAAAGTTCTGTTAATAGACAAAAGGAATTTTTGTTGAAAAAGTTTGATTTATATCTCATTTTATTAATGCCATGTCGCACCTTTTACCTCAATATTTTGCAAGATCAAATTGTATTTATACATTGAGTTTAATGCAAAATAAAATGTCCCATGGTGCTTCACAAAAGGTAAGGATTAAAAATGAATCAAAGACACAAATTAGGACTTACGACCAAAGGTTTGTTAATATTATGTATTTTAAAGTCTTTTTATAGAACATGCAGGATTTGGAGGTGGACAGAGAAGTAAAGCAGAGAGGCATACCCAAGTACTTAAAAGTTATCAATGATGGAACCTTGGAGAGGGGATAATGGATGAAGGGTCAGGTCAAGACTGTTTGTTTATAGGGTAGGAGGAGGTTGTAGTTCTGAAGGATCAGGCCCATGGAAGGATTTAAGCATGAGGATGAACATTTTAGATTTGAGGCATTGGGACTGGTGTAGGTCAGCAGATCATTCATAGATCATGAATGAGCGGAACTTGATGTGTAATTGAGTGCCAAGAGCAGATACTTAATTGGGCTTAGGTTTAATGGCAGACAAAGGTTGACCAGGAGAGCACTGAGTTTGGAGATGACGAACAGAATGATGAGGATACTGATGGACTTCAGGAGAACATGTACAGATTGGCGGCATGGTGAACAGAAGGCAGATGAAATTAATGTACACAAATATGAAGTTATGCACTTTGGTACGATACCATTCTAAAGGGGAAGGAGTAACTATCTTAGAATATATGTGTACAAATTGCTGAAGGTTAAAGGGCAAATGGTGAAATTGGTTCAAAAAGATGTATAGGTTCCTGAGCTTTCATACCACGTGTCTCTATTTATAAAGCAAGGAAGTTATGGTGAATCTTGATAAAACACTGGCTCAGTTTCACCTGGCCTAATGTGTCTAATTCTGCAAACTGTGCTCTAGGAAAGATGTACAGATTTTACGGAGGTTTCAAAAGAAATTTATGAGAATGGATCCCAGATGAGAGACTTTGACTATATGGATAAACAGGCAAAGCTGGGTTACTTAACTGATGGAAGGGAAGGTTGAGAGGAGAGTTTTGGTGCCATTTATAATCAGAGTGTGAATAGAGTAGATAAAAGAAAAAAGTGTCCTCATCCATCACAAAGCGACTTGATTGGCATCACATCCACAAGTACACAATTCCTCCAACTCCTCCTCTTCCAACAACCCTGCCAAACTAGGGATAGGCCATAAATGCTGGCCAGCCAGCAAATCAAAGTGGGAAAACAAAGCCAGTGGCTATTATCCTTGCTGAATTTTATGTTTGAATAGTGGGGTGGTGTGGAAGGGCAGTTAAAATTAACAGCATGTTCCTTCATGTTCTGATCCCAGTGTGCTATCAGTAATGTAATCCAAAACAGAATGACAATACCCTGCTAACTCTCTGCAGTATGGACTGACCAGTATAGTAGCAATAGTAAGGTTAACTTGGGAATGAAATTTTAAAAAGTCAGGAGTAAAGATTAGAGAAATAAAAAAAGGATTGAACTAAAAACAAATGAAAAAAAAGTGAATGTATTATGCTATTTCCCAGTTACTTATTAGTTCTTAGAATTGTGATGCATTTAGGATCTGGAATGCACAACAGTATCTGAGTTACAGTGGTAATAACAAAGACTGAACCTGGTTAAATATGTCTAAAATGTTGAAACGTGCTTTATTCGATTCTTTCTTCTTTCTGTCTCTTGTTCTTCAGCCAATTTCTCTGCTTCATGGAATCTTTCTGCTGCAATTCTGTTGCGTTCTTCCACTCGTTTCCTTCTAACCTCCTACAAAATATGAAGAATATATATATAACGTGATGTTTAATTTTACTTCTTTTGGAAAAGGTGATCCACGATGCAGGAGAAGGTAGTTGGATGATCCAATAAAGAGGTTGGTTATGTGTAATAAAATTGAAATGCTCAATACTCAGGCCAATCAGCATCAACACTGCATAATATTTTGATTTTCCACCTTACTGTAATTGCTGACCTTTCTCCTCTTGGCCTTCTGTTTTATGTTCAAATGAAGGTCAATGACTTCACCTGACAAAAGGACCAGCATCCTGAAAGCTTGAGATTTGAAATAAACCTGTTGGACTATAACCTGGTGTCGCGTGACTTCTGATTATATTCAAATGAAGGTCAACGTGAGCTTGAGGGACAGCATCTCATCTCTCAATTGGTCATGCTGTAGTCTTCTGAACTGAGTCCAACAAAATCAAACCATGATTTCTGTTCCAATTGTTTTCATTTTTCATTTCAGACGTAGATTTTTACATTTTTTTTTCTGCATTTTACTAACAACTATTCATCAACTTGCCATTCCCATCTCCTTACGATACATCATATACTTTGATGATGAAAGAAGGGAAGAAACAATCTCTTTAGCCTTGTACCACTAACCCTTTTGTTAATTAATTTATCTTTAACAGACTTTTCCTTTTATTCTTTTTCCCCATTCTCTAACCTTTCCCTTGATGAAAATATGTAAGTGATAAAAGGTCATTGACCTGAAATGTTAACTGTTTCTCTCAAACGTTGCTGTCTGACATGCTGAGTTTTGCTAGAATTTTCTGTTTTTATTTCAGATTTGCAGCATACAGTGTTTTGCTTGAGCGAGTTTTGAGAAGATTTGTAGCTCAGTTTGAGGTTCTGGATGTAGGCTGAGCTGGAAGGTTCATTTTCAGATGTCTCAACACCATACTAGGTAACATCTTGGAGACATGCACGAAAATTCCTAGAAGCATAGCATTGCAACCAGAACTCTATCAACAAACACATTGGTTTGGACCCTATTTACCACTCCTGAGCAAAAAACAGGAAATGACATCACCCCAGGAAATGACATTGCCAACACAAGGAACCCCAAACATATAAATAGAAAGCAGGAAACATCAGCAGTGCTTTATCTGGAGGATCACGGAAGATTTACCTATATGGTGATGAAACATCTGAAATTGAACCTTCGCCCAGCGAGCAAATCTACATCCAGTATTTTGCTTTATTGAAGGGTTCATATACACCAGGACACAGAGCAATAAATGACATTTGTTAGCAAGGAGAGAGAATGCATAAAGAAAGAACGTTTACACGCAAAAGAATTACATCAATGATTTTCAATACGTATGAATATTTTAAAGCCTGATTGTTCTTTTTGAATATTTTCTCTGTCTTATCAGTTACTCACAATAGGAACTAGTTGGAGATACTAAGAGCTGGACTGCAGCTACTAATGTGGGTAGCTGACCTTAGGAAATTCTCCTACTTGGAAGACCAGAAATAGTTTAAAGAGCACCCATGCTTTGCTCCAGATAAGTCACGGCATGAAAGTCAGGTATACCAACCGCCGTAGCAGGTCATAGGTGGCCAAAGGGATAGGTGAGTGCCAAGGTTGCTGGTTAGAATACCCACCTTGGGAGTTTGTCTCGGTTGCTTTCAAAACTGTTAGGTCCTCCAGCCCTCACCTCTTGCATCCCCAATCCCCCTCCCTGCCAATACATGCTCCATCTATGCTTACTCCATACTACCAATGTTACTTCCGTAGTAACTCACCAGTAATCATCATGTGCAGATGTCATAGGTCATGTGGAGATTCTAACAATCTAATACAACTTTCACTTCCAAACAGTTGATGCTGAAGAAACTCCTATTCATTAAACCCATTGAAAGATAATGATTCCTTCAAGTGTTCAATCTGTTACTTCTTTAATACCTTTTGTCAAACTATCAATAAAATTGTGAACTCTCCTCCCTTTGCTGAAATAGTTGCTTTTGCAATTCTCAGCCTAACATGCATAATGACCTCAGTTGTAATAGTACACCTTGGGGAAATGTAGAAAAAGCATTGTAATATCAGAATCAGATTCTTAGAACTTTTCCTAACTGACACTTTAAGGTCTGCAAATAAAAACAGTCCAGTTAAGGGTGTTTGTTTAACTCTAAATGACAAATTCAGCCTTTTTCTCGTGTTTAAATGGCTATGGATTTAAAAATACCTCTGATCATGACACTTAAATAGACTTTATCCGCCCTACCAGAACTTCTGCATTGCTGCATAAATTTGTGACTGCCACACTGTAGAATAAGACCATTGGAATACAGCACTATTTTAAATGATGCTGCTGAGTTTGGGTTTTTTGTTCCACCCAAAGCAAAAGTAGGATTATTTAGAAATGGGGTGGGATTTCTGAACCTGGGTCCCACCCTTCATTTTGACAGGTCTCCAGAACTGGCCAAACTCCAGAAAAATCAGATCGTAACTTCTCAACTCTGGTCAACTCAACTCCAAATCCAGCCAATATTTATAGAATTAAAGTCCTTGCTATTTATGGATAAACCTAAGCTCATCCAAAACTTTGTGTTCACTATCCTAACTCACAACAAAGCCCATTCACTTATCAGTCTCCATGCTCCCTGACTCTCAAATCTTTAATGCCATTGAATCTCCATCCATCATATTCCTGGTGGTTACTATTAGGCAGAAACGAAAACAGACCAACCGCATAAACACTGACTACAAGAAGTGGTCAGAAACTAGGAATTCTGAATTCAGTAATCCAGGTCCTGGATTACCAAAGCTAGTTCACCATAAATAGATGTAAATCAGTCAACCATCATTGCAGCACCAACAATGCTTATGCAACCTAATATCATATAGAACAATGGAACTCATTCAGTCACCACCCCACCCACATTTGCTCCCTCCACCAAGGTGTATACCATCTACAAGATGCAGTTCAGCAAATCACCAAGGTTTCTTTTACAGCACCTGACAAACCTATAACCATTAACATGTTAAAGGACAGGGCAGTTTATGGATGAAACAATTACTTTTATGTCCCCCTCTAATTCACGTACCATGTGACCTGGAGCTATAACACCAGTTCTTTAATGTGGCTGTGTCAAAACCCTGGAAAGGCCTTTCAAACAGCACTGTGCGTGTACCTACATCATATAGACTGGATCAATTTAAGAACACAATCCAGAAGATTAAGATGAAGGGGATCAACGGTGACTTGGCCGCATAGATTCAGAATTGTCTTCCCCATAGAAAGCAGAGGATAGTGGTGGAATGGTGTATTTTCTGGCTGGAGGTCCATGACTTGTGGCATTCTGCTGGGATCTGTACTAGGACCTCTACTGTTTGTTATACACATATAAATAATGAAAATGTAGATGGGTAGGTTAGTGAGTTTGCAGATGACACAAAGATTTGTGGAGTTCTAGGTAGTGTAGAAGGTTGTCAAATGATGCAGCGAGATATAGATCAGTTGCAGATATGGGCAGAAAAATAGCAGATGGAATTTAATTGGGTAAGTGTGAGATACTGCACTTTGGGAGATCAAATGTTAAGGAAAAGTATACAGTTAATGGCAGGACCCTGAACAGCATTGATGTACAGAGGGTTCTTGGAGTTCAAGTCCACAGCTCCATGAAAGTAGCCACACAAGTAGGTAGGTTAGTAAAGAAGGCATATAGCTGGCTTACCTTTATTGGTCAGGGAACTGAGTACAAGAGGAGAAAGTGAGGTCTGCAGATGCTGGAGATCAAAGTTGAAACTTTATTGCTGGAACAGCACAGCAGGTCAGGCAGCATCCAGGGAACAGGAGATTCGACGTTTCGGGCACAGGCCCTTCTTCAGGAATGAAGAAGGGCCTGTGCCCGAAACGTCGAATCTCCTGTTCCCTGGATGCTGCCTGACCTGCTGTGCTGTTCCAGCAATAAAGTTTCAACTGAGTACAAGAGTCAGGATGCCATGTTGCAACTATATAAGACGTTGGTTAGGCCACACGTAAAGAGTATTGCATTCAATTCTGGTTGCCACATTATAGGAAGGATGTGGAGGCTTTGGAGAGGGGGCAGAAAAGCTTACTAGGATGCTGCCTGGATTAGAGGGTATGAACTATAAGGAGAGGCTGGAAAAACTTAGGTTGTTTTCTCTGGAGCAGTAGAGGCTGAGGAGAGACTTGATATAAGTTTATAAAATTATGAGATGCATAGGTGTCTGGAACGCGCTGCCAGGGGTGGTGGTGGAGGCAGATACAATAGGGATGTTTAAGGGACTTAAATGCATGAGCGCATGAATAAGCAAGGAATGGAGGGATATGGATCAAGGGCAGGCAGAAGGGATTGGTTTAATTTGGTAGCATGTTCAGCACAACATTGTGGGCTGAAGAACCTGTTCCTGTTCTGTACAAACCTATGTTGTATGAGACAGTTCACCACCACCTTATCAGGAGTTTCCTTATCAGGAATAGGCAACAAATTCTAGGTTTGCCAGTGAAGCTCATATTGCATGAATGAATAATAGCAAAACAGTTGCAACTAAAATAAAACTGATGAAAATTTCTGACTTCTGAGCTCATAATGAGGAGAGGTCATCAATGAAGCAAAGAAAAATGGTTAGGCTTAGGATACTGCCGTAAAAACCTCTTGCAGCAGTGACATGGGGTTGCAACGGTTGGCCATCACCAACAACCACAACCATCTTCCTATGAGTTTCCCATCTGATTGAATGGACTTCAATTTTACTTACTCCTTAGACTTACATGAATCAAATGGGGCCAGGCTTCCCTGTGGTTACTCAGGTTTTGCCTCAGGGAATTCAGTTCCTTTGTCCAGATTTGGACCACAGTTGGAATGAAGTTGGGCAGAGTAGCCTGGGTAGAGTTCAAACTGAGCATCAATAACAGGTTACTGGTGAGAAAGTACCACTTGACTGCATCGTCAATTATCGTTTTCCATTATTTCACTGATGATTGAGAAAAGACTGATGAGACAGATTGAATTTGCCTTGACAATTCTGAATCTATGCGGCCAAGTCATCGTTGATGTTTTGTGAACAACATGCAGTCATAGAGATGTACAGCATGGAAACAGACTGTTCGGTCCAACTAGTCCATACCAACCAGATATCCTAAACTAATCTAGTCCCACCTCCCAAACCCTTCCTATTCATATACCCATTCAAACGCCTTTTAAAATGTTGCAATTGTACCAGCCTCCACCACTTCCTCTGGCAGCTCATTCCATACCTGCACCACTCTGCGTGAAAACGTTGCCCCTTAGATCCCTTTTATATCTTTCCCCTCTCATCCTAAACCTATGCCCTCTAATTCTGGACTCCCCCACCCCAGAGAAAAGACTTTGTCTATTTATCCTATCCATGCCCTTCATGATTTTGTAAACCTCTACAAGGTCACCCCTCAACCTCCGATGCTCCAGGGAAAACAGCCCAGCCTGCTCAGCCTCTCCCTATAGCTCAAATCCTCCAACCCTGGCAACATCCTTGTAAATCTTTTCTGAACCCTTTCAAGTTTCACAACATCTTTCCGATAGGAAGGAGACCAGAATTGCACGCAATATTCAAACAGTGGCCTAATGAATGTCCTGTACAGCTGCAACATGACCTCCCAACTCCTGTACTAAACCTATGCCCTCGAGTTCTGGACTCCCCCACCCCAGGGAAAAGACTTTGTCTATTTATCCTATCCATGCCCCTCATGATTTTATAAACCTCTATGAGGTCATCCCTCAGCCTTCGATGCTCGAGGGAAAACAGCCCAGCCTATTCAGCCTCTATCTATAGCTCAAATCCTCCAATCCTGGCAACATCCTTGTAAATCTATTCTGAACCTTTTCAAGTTTCACAACATCCTTCTGATAGAAATGAGACCAGAATTGCACGCTCTTCCACATTGCTGGGTTGATACCAATGCTGTCCTTATGCTGAAGGAACTTAGCTAGAAGCACAGTTTGATATAAAGTACATGTCTATAGTACGATCGTCTAAATATTGTTGGAGGCCATACACTTTACACTTGCCAGTGCATTCAGCTGTTTCAAAGTCTCAACTACAGACAGTACCTTCAACAATGCAGCACTTCAACTCTATATCTAAGTATCTACCTAGTTTCTAAGCTAAAATCAATGACAAATGTTTGGAATTTCCAATGTAGAAAACCAAAAGAAAAAAAATCCATATTACACAGTCCTCAACGTGGTACATTGCAACCACAATCTATAGCATTATATCCCTCCTCCCCAAACTAATGAAAAGCTCTAAGTAATGAGGAAAGATGCGAAATGTCAGGAGGAGATTAATAGAAGATCTAAGGATCTTCATATTCTTCTAAGATTTCTTCATAATGAAGAGAGGTATTGATTGAGGTATAAGGGAGGTGCATGGTTCAATAACCAAGAATCATGATTCAAATTAATTGGAAAAAAATTGTTAGAGGGAAATAGAATTAATATTTTCATTCAGACAGGCCTTGGAATATAGAACACTCTGCAAAGTTAGCGGTAGCTGATCCCATAAATAATTTGAAAAAAGCACTGGACATGTACTTGAGATTAAGGAATTTATAGAATTACAATCAAAATGTAGGGATGTAGAACTAAACATAACTGTTCTCTTTAAGAGCTAGGACAGTTATGATGGGATAAACGATCTCCTTCTAAACTGTAAATTTCTATGATTCCTACAAAGTCATGGTACTGTTGATTGTCTGGAAAGTTATGACTCTTAGTGTAGAAAATATAATCAAACATGGCTGAAGTGTGGTTCTATGGTAGTTCTCAGTGTTGGACTCCCTCTGGGTCCGAATATCATGGATTTGGATCGCACTACCGCTTGAGCTCAAAATCTTTGCTGATTGTGAAATATTGAGGAGTGTTACACTATTGGTTGTGCTGCTCTTTGTGAGGATATAAAACTGAGGTCATGTTTGATCTCTTAGTTGGGTATATATTAATGACCCAATGTACTTATTGAAAAAAAGCAAGACAGGTTTGGTGATTTGGTGAACATTTATCTATCAATTAACACCAGTAAAATAGTTTAATAGATTGCTGTGCGTATCTCATTATGTATTGTCTGTTGTAATCCTTACCATGTCTGTTGTAATCCTTACCAGTGACCATATTTCAATAAGTATATGAGCTGCTATGAAGCTATAGAAATAGTTCATTCTTTCTAAGGGGTTCACTTTCCAAAGAAATAGTTTCCTCAGTAATTTACCTGCTGTTGGGTTTCTTTCATCTCTTCTGCTTTCACTTTTTCTGCCTCTGTCATATTCCTACTTGCTGTCACTTGCTGGTGATATGCCAATCTGCGAGCTTCTTTCTCCTGGTCCTCTGAGGCTATTGACTGAATCCTGGTTTGAATCGTCTGCTGCAAATGCTGTTTTGCTCTGTTTGTTTCTTCCAGCTTGTGCTCATATTCTGCGACCTGTTTGAAATTATTCTCCAGACGTTGAATCACGTTCTTCCTAAAAGAGAATTCTGAAGCAAGTCAGTATCATGTTGAAAGATTGTGATAATAAGTGTAACAGCTGAAAAGAAAAGGTAGTCACATTTTACTATTGAATTGTCTGCATTGTGTAAACCTATGACAAAAGTTTGCTACTCTCAATATAGTTGATCAGACTGCATCTGAGAAGCAGCAGAATCGATGTTTTGGGCAGAAGCCCTTCATTCCTGATGAAGGGCTTATGCCCGAAACATCGATTCTCTTGCTCCTCAAATGCTACCTGATCTGCTGCGCTTTTCCAGCACTACACTCTGGACTCTGATCTCCAGCATCTGCAGTCCTTACTTTCTCCTACTCTCAATATAGGCACCATAGTGTGAGTTAGAAATTTGTAATGCGGGTCCCTTCCTATTGATGAAATAATCAAATGTATAGTATGTTAGGTATTGGGCCACAGCTTCAGAGAGTTGGATTTCAATTCAATCCAGACTAATGAGATGAAAATCTTACTGTTAGGACTCCAGATACAATACATAAATGAAACTCTCGTAGGTACGAAATCATATGAGACAATATGTCATAACTATACGGAGAAAGGCCAGACCATCTGGTTTGGAACGTATAAATATTCACACTGATTCACTTCATTCTGAAACTGGGACACCATTAGAATTTTCTTCTTCTTAAGCTGTCCCTCAGGACCATCTCTCAAGATGACTTTCTTTCTCCGCAATATTGTGGATCCTGATGTTACTAAATAGTTCAATGGATGTTACTAAATAGTTCAATACTGAATCCACAAACCCTGCCTTGGGTGGTGCTTTAAGAGGCTGGTGGGTGCGATTCTGAGGGTTTTGCCCAGTCCTTTCAATGTTGACACTTGATGCCCATCTAGGCCTATTAGAAACACTCATTATTGGCTCAGGTTTGGCAATTGCAATGATGTTGAAACTGCCACTGTGCAGCTTCAGCCCTCTTCTAAAATCAACCATTCTAGAGTTAAACATGGAAATCTAAAAGTTGTTGTCAGTGACTCTAATCTTCTCGATAGCTGCTGAGACAGGCCCAGATTGCAATCAGTAGGAAATAAGAATGATCTACACCTGAGCCTCATTATAGACGTGGCCCAAACATGGAAAAAACTGTTGAATCCCAGACACCAAGATTGACAGTGACTACCTTTGACACTGAAGGATATTATAAAATTGGGGAAGGCTCAGAAAAGATTTATCAGGGTGTTGCTGAGACTGGAGGGTTTGAGTTACCTGATTCAGCACCCCATCCACTATATTAAACATCATCCAAGAGCAGCAGTATATTTGATTTACAAGATAAACTGAGCAGATTACCAAACTTTCTAAACTACTGTCAAGAAAGGTAACAGCAGAAGAAGGATGGCAACACCACCATTTACAAGCTCTTCTCCTAGTGACACACAATCTTGACTTGGAACTAACACTTGAACTTTCCTGTTCCCTGGAGGTGGCAACAAATGAGCAAAAGGCAGAGGAAGCTCAACTAATTATTTACTCTTGTCACCACCTCACCATTACATTCTGGGTGAGAAGATCAATTGGGGATTGTTATGACCTGTCAACAATTATAGTTATATAATTAGACCATTAAATGGCCTGTAATGGGCCAATTACATAAAGAAGGAGATGGGGTGATTTACAGAGGCAGCCCAATTGCCTCAGATTGACCCCAGATTGGGATAATTGAAGCACTCTCAACACAGCAGGCATGTTGCAATGGATTGTCGATGAGGACAGTAGCCATTTTTCTTACAAGCTGGCAAGGCAAATAATCAAGTGGTGGTGAATTGAGGCCCTTAAGTGGCCAATTATTCACAGCTTACCTGCGTTGTTCTTGGACACGTTGATACTTGTCTTGATTTTGATTTTCCCTTTCTCTCTCCCACTGACGCATTTGTAGTTTTTTCTTTCTTGACCTTTGAACAGCTTCCCGATCTTGGCAGTCACGTGATAACTGATTCTCTCCTAGACGCTCCTGAACTGGTGGAGGCTGGACCTGGTCATTGATATTAAAAATGACACTTCCATCAACATAAATATTTTTGCCAGTCAAATTATTCATCGGAAATTGCTGGTACGTGGTTATATAGTTAGTACACATCTTTCTGTCCAGTGACTTCAATGTATTTGCCAAGAAATTAAAACCAGATGCAAATGGCTTGTTGTTCTTCACTTCTAGTCTTATGGTTAGATTGCTGGAGATTTATGGATTATTAAAGCTGACTGGTTCTAAGAATTATGTTTGCATATTTAATCTAGTGCTCAATGGAAACCAATGTATATCATAACATTACAAAGTTAAAAATCACACAACACCAGGTTATAGTCCAACCGGTTTAATTGGAAGCACACTAGCTTTCGGAGCGACGCTCCTTCATCAGATGAAGGAGCGTCGCTCCGAAAGCTAGTGTGCTTCCAATTAAACCTGTTGGACTATAACCTGGTGTTGTGTGATTTTTAACTTTGTACACCCCAGTCCAACACCGGCATCTCCAAATCATGATAACATTACAAGTAAGTGACAACCAAAGGAAATGACATGATAGATGAAAATATTAAAATTGCTCCTTAGGATGTTCTTTCCTGAAATTGATTTTCCCCAACTGGGGAAACAAAGCACAGTCTGGGTGACTGCTTCACAGAACATGTTCTTTCTGCAAAAAAGACTCTAAGCCTCCAGTTCTCTGCCACCTCAACACACCACTGTGTTCTGTGGCCAACACCTCTTTTTCAGGCTTGCTACTACAAAGATCAGTGCAAGCTGGAAAATCAGCAGCTCATTTTCTGCTTGGGAACCCTACAGCCTTCTGGAATTAATTTCCAATTCGACAATTTTAGGTCTAGAGCACGTTTACCCATGCTTTTCCCCACCCCCACACACCAGGCCTTGGCATCACATGGGCTGCTACCACACACCACCCATTGTTAGCCACTGTTAGTCCCCCTTAGCAAATATTCATCCCCTCAGACTGACCTATAAACATTTCTTTGTCTGTCCACCTGTTTTTCTCTCTCTTCGGGCTCTATCCCCAACTATTGTATACTTGGTCCCCCCTCCTCATTTTCTGTATAAAAACCATCCATTTCCTAGCTACCATCAGTTTTGAAGAAGGATCACTGGACTCAACTCTGATTTCTTTCCACATAGATGCTGCCAGATCTGCTTAGAGTTTCCAGCAATTTGTGACTTAATTTCAGATTTCCAGCATCTGTAATTCTTTCTCTTTTTTTGTCTGGATTATCTCACAGTTGGAGAAGAGTGCAAGACAATATCATGTATTCAGTCAGGAGATGGCTTTCCATCCTTTCAGCAGAGAAAGATAGGAAGTGAGGGAGATTTGTGGGATGGAACAGCTGCAAACAAAGGCAATACAAATGGAAGACATTCCTCATATACGCAGCAACATTTAAGCAAAATACAAATCATGCTTCAGTTCAAAGCTCTAAATTTTTAAGGGAATTCATGAAGTATTTATAACATAAAACATAACGGTGGGGTGAAATTTCTCACAATTTTGGAGATCAATCATTTGAGGTTTACCGTAGAAGATGATGTGATTTCATGATCTTGATGTGATAGAACCTGTTTTACTGTGATTCTATTCTGAGAAGGTGTATGATCAATATTTTCAAACATGGCTCCACAATTTGTAGGTCCAACGTTCTGCAGCTCTGTGGTAGGATTCAGCTGACTGGAGTTAGAAACATTCTTTAATGGGCTTGAAGGAGATGTTCCTGCAAGAGGAAATGGTTTATTCTGTACAGTGGTAAAGGTTCCAAGGGAGGCAAATGTCACTGTTAGTTGGATGTGAAAAAATGTCATTTCCCTTCCCTGGCACTACCAATTGTCAACAACTACTTCACTTGGGCATCCCTAATGTTTCAGCTGAGATTGAAAACACATTCTGTGCACTAAGAGGCATTTGCAGAGATATATTAAAATTTCAAGATGAATGATAAAATTCAAAATGTATACAATCCAGAATTAAAATATTTTATACAGTGCTTGCATTTATATTATATATCAATGCACTGTTTAAATTTTAGTGTACAGTAATTAATAATTGTTATAAGTGATTCCAAACAGCAGTGATTCCAAACCAACTCTTCCAACAAATAGAGTCATAGAGCCATAGAGATGTACAGCATGGAAACAGACCCTTTGGTCCAACTCGTCCATGCCGACCAGATATCCCAACCCAATTTAGTCCCACCTGCCAGCACTTGGCCATTATCCGTCTAAACCCTTCCTATTCATATAACCATCCAGATACCTTTTAAATGTTGGAATTGTGCTAGCTTCCACCACTTCCTCTGGCAGCTCATTCCATACACGTACCACCCACTGCATGAAAAAGTTGCCCCTTGGATCCCTTTTAAGTTTTTCCCCTCTCACCCTAAACATATGCCCTCTAGTTCTGGACTCCTCCAACCCAGGGAAAAGATCTTGTCAATTTACCCCATCCATACCCCTCATTACATTATTGACTAGCAAATACATAACGTGCACATTTTGCTATTTGATGCTATTTGTTGCAAGGTAAAACACTAGTCATAACTGGGGAATCCCCTGCTCTTCAAGTAGTACAATGCTACTATTTATATTCACCCATACAAGGGCTGGTCACTAGGTTCAAGGTATCATTTAGAACCAAAATTCTATTAATTTCCCCAATATTCCATTGGAGTGGTTAGCTATGAGCTCAAATGTTTCAGGTCTTTTTTTAAAAAAGCAACAGGTTTCACATAACAAATCAAATATCAGAACATACAATGCATGCATTTGGTAATGTATCATTATTGCTGTTTATGCATAAACATACATTACATAGTGTGGACTGTTTTTACAGTATGTTCTGTGTCTTTTTGTAGTAACAAACACTGGCACTATTACAGTACCAGGCACATGTTATTTATTTTCAGATCAGGTTCTATGTCTATATTATTGTTACTCACTCTGTCTCTTGTATTTTGTGAGCTCCTATCAACACATATACAAAGCAATGCTGGACACAGTTCGAGGGTCAAGATTAGAACAAATGCTTCACACAAAATCATAATATATAAAGCTCCATGAAAAACAGATTAACTCTTTTGGAAAACAGTGGACACATAGAGGTAGCTTGAAGAAGATATCAAAGATGTTGATAGTAAGTACAAAAACATAGAGTTATAGAGATGTACAGCATGGAAACAGACCCTTCAGTCCAACCCGTCCATGCCGACCAGATATCCCAACCCAATCTATTCCCACCTGCTAATAATTACCACAGAGAATATGATAATTGTAGTGCTTTAGAGACCCAAGGGATGTCATTTGAGTAATGCAATGTGTTTTTAATCATGGCTGAATATTAGGTTGATACACTGGAGTTTTATTTCAATTAATTTGGACCAGGCCATATTTCATATAATTTCTTTGCCATTTTAAACAGTTATTTAACTGTCTTAGTGTGAATGAAGAATGATCCTGTAACAGTACAAAATATAAAGGAATGGCCTCTGTATGCTTTAAAATTCTGATACCTCTTTGTGCTAATTTGTCTGCTATTCTAATCCTTTAATGAATGAATAATTTTATTTTGCGGGCAACAAGTGTATTTAAAATATTACCTACTAGATAACATTTTTTCCGTTCAGTCCAATGCTTTCAGAAATAAAACTACAAGCTGAATCACAGTGAACATGGCTTTGCAAATTTCAGAACATATATTCACAGCAGGTAACTGATCTGTGCATCAATCAAAACCTTTGTTCTTTCTTGTGTGATGGAAGTTCATAACATACGGTTATCATTTGGGAACTAGGATTTGAAAGTGAAGAACAACATGGGTTGAAGAGAGAAAATCTTAGAATAAATGAAGAAATGAGAACTAATAGCTCAGAGAATGGAAAGATATTTCATTTCATTTGAATTGATAGCTGGGAAGATGAAGTGTCCAAAAGATGTGACCTTTTAAACCTAAATGTAAAGGATGAAAGTAGAGAATTTGAGGCTGATATCTTTAGCTTATCCTTTTCAAAATAAATGTAACAGACGTATCCTGAATTGAGAGAATTGTACCAAGCAACCAATTCAGAAACTGAATCAGAACCAATAGCTGGGTGTTATTAATTAAAAGATGAAGTGTTAGTAAAGAAGTGAGACTACCCCAAATACCAGCCAATGAGGAATGGGCAGTAGTTCATCATGTGCTAGTCCCATCTGAGTATGCTGAACAAACTGTGAAAACTAGAGCAATTAAAAAGGCCAAAGCTCCAAATTATGTTGTGGGAGACAAGTTGTTCACTGATACTTTTAAAATTAAAAAGGAACTTAACGAATAATGTAACAAGCAATCTGGGCAGGAGAGGAAATCAGTGAGTGTTTCATGTTAATATGTTAAAACAACACTGTTACAGGGAGGACAGTCAGATTAGAGGTGTGATAACAGTAGTGAAAGAAATGGGAAGTGAAATAAAAGCAGCAGAATAAATCAAGAATAAACCAGAAATTGAAAAGTCAAACGTAGACCTTCCAGTAATTAAATTGGATAATGCAGAGATGCATAAAAGTTAGACGGAATATTATGTTGTCTCCCAGTAACATTGAAGTAACTTACAAAAGCTATTATGGACTGATAAATTGATTTGTGTCAACAGGCCAAGAAAAATAACTGGCAATACATTAAGGGCATTGATTACCCACATAAAATGACATCCTTCAACTCAACTCTGAATGTATCTCAAATGAGGGGAGGAATTAAGTTTATGATGAATAATGACATTATTGATATGAGTCACAGTAGCTGGAACACACCTTTTATAAGGTGCTGAAACCAGATGGATCACAAAGATTGTGTATCAATTATCACAAAGTCAACATGGTAACAAAGGTGGATTGATATCTGATTCCATGATTGCAAGATTGTATTGCGGGAATTAGACAATTGTGATTCGATACAAAAAAAACTTCTAAAACGGTCATTATCAAGTTCCAGTGACTGATACAGCCAAATAAATATAAACTTTTGTAACACTAGATGAATTTTATCAATGTTGAATTATGCCAATTCTAATAAAAAGTGTACCTGCATTTTTTCAATGATTAACCAGTAGTGTGACCAAAGGAATTCTAAGAATCGTGTTGCTTAGATTCACCATTTGGTTGTGTTCAGCCAAACTAGGTAGAACATTTACATCACTATAACAAACATTTTGATCAGTTAAAGAAAGCCAATTTGGTCATAAGTTTGGCTTACTTGCGAAATTGCCAAAGATAGAGTAACTTACTTAGGCAACACTGGGGCCAAGTCTCTATTGTACCAAGAGGAGTAAAGATAAAGGTGAACCTCAATTTTCTTATACACAAGGCAAAATGTTAAATTCTGTGCTATATTGGCATGAGTAGATTTTATTGTAAGTTCATTGTGAGTTTCAGCACTGTATTGGCCCCCTTGACAAACTTGTTAAAGAAAAGCTACATTTGCTGACACCATACAGCATGTGTTTACTTTGTGCAATAAATCTATTCTTTTGCAGCTTCATGTGGCTTTGTTTAATTATTCATCATGGTAACTAATATAAAACTTCTAATTTGTCAAGCCTGCGACTTTGTGATCTGTTTTGTTCAGGAGCACATTTAACTGGATTAATAATAATTGGACTTTTTATATTTCATTGTTGTATTTTCAGTGGACAATTGGCAGAATATCCATTTATAATAGAAGCACTTTACCTGGTTTCTTTCGATGTGGCTCTTGGTGGGTCTGACTCCAGTACTTCCATTCTGGCTTGCCTTCTGCTTGGGCCCTTGGCTTCTCCAACAGTTTAATATCTGTATTCACTGCCCTATCTTCCAAAGTAGGCTTGCTGACAATTGACTCTGGGCTGTCATCATAACTTTCAGATGATGATGAAGAAGATGAAGAAAGTAGGTTTTCATCAGGATATTTAGTTTTGTAAGTGTCTAATTCCTGAAGCTGTGAAGTAACTTTCTTGTCCAACTCCTCCATGTCAATTGCTGTCGGGTTGGTAGATCTTGGACTCACAGGCCACCATCCTATGGGAGAAATCATTTGTGGAAAACAGTAACAGATGGGATGAGATGGCAAACCATGGAAGCCACAATAAAACCCACGGCAGAAATTATTATATGGGTCGAGGTCAGGGAGAACTGAATACCAAGACTTGGTGTATGTTGGATCAAAGTGACTTGGGTGAACTAGCACAGTCTGAGGCTGAAGTGAACAAATGTCATTGCAGGAACTCAATTTTTCACAATGAAGCTCTCTGGCTGATAGAGGAGTAAACAGTTCTTGCTGCACTCTTTCATACAAAGCAGATGGAATCCACATTGCCACATTTTTGGAAACTTTGACTGTTTTTCCATTCCAGAATTTAATGGAGAGATCATCATCTTCCATTACTGTGTAATTAAAAAGGGCAAAAAGTTTAATTCTGGAAGTATACTTTTAACATTAAAATATTTCACTTATTGTACTACCAAAAGGATAATCTACCTCATCAAGTTATATCATTCAGTCTGGTTATCAATAGTTAGTTAATTTAATCATATTCCAAAACTTCAAATATACAAAACAGCTTTGAAGTTGTGGTTACATTGAAAGTAAAAATTTTCTATAACTCTGAAATAGTCCAAAAATCTAAAACTTGCATGGTAAAGTAACTGAAAAGTTGAATAAAGTAAGTATCATATCAAGTAAATATATTAAAGAAAATGATACAGTACGGAATAGCAAGCACCAGATTAAAGTATCACTACAGAGATCTATGGGAAGTGGAACAATATTTTCTTAAAATTCACAGAGGTGTTCATAATTGTAAGGTCACAGAGTCATGGAGTCATTGTGATGTACAGCAAGGAAACAGACGCTTCGGTCCAAGTTGTCCATGCTGATCAGATATCCCAACCCAATCTAGTCCCACCTGCCAGCACCCAGCCCACATCCCTCCAAACCCTTCCTATTCATATACCCATCCTGATGCCTTTTAAATGTTGCACCTGTACTAGCCTCCACCACTTCCGCTCGCAGCTCATTCCATACACATACCACCCTCTGTGTGAAAAAGTTGCCCCTATGATCTCCTTTACATCTTTCCCCTGTCATCCTAAACCTATGCCCTCTAGTTTCTGGACTCCTCCACCACAGAGAAACAACTTTGTCAATTTATCCTATCCATGCCCCTCATGATTTTATAAACCTCTATAAGGTCATCCCTCAGCCTCTGACACTCCAGGGGGAAAACAGCCCCAGCCTATTCAACCTCTCCCTATAGCTCAAATCCTCCAATCCTGGCAACATCCTTGTAAATCTTTTCTGAACCCTTTCAAGTTTCATAATATCCTTCTGATAGGAAGGGGGCCAGAATTGCATGCAATATTCCAAAAGCAGCCTAACCAATGTCCTGGACAGCTGCAACATGACCTCCCAACTCCTATACTCAATGCTCCGACCATTAAAGGAAAGTATACCAAATGCCTTCTTCACTATCCTATCTACCTGCGACCCTACTTTTGAGGATCTATGAACCTGCATTCAAGGTCTGTTTGTTCCCTAGGACCTGACTATTAAGTGTATAAGTCCTGCTAAGATTTACTTTCCCAAAATGCAGCACTTCGCATTTATCTAAATAAATCTCCATCTGCCAATTCTCAGCCCATTGGCCCATCTGATCAAGATCCTGTTGTAATCTGAAGTAACTGTCTTCACTGGCCACTACAACTCCAATTTTAGTGTCATCTGCAAACTTACTAAATATACCTCCTATGCTCACATCCAAATCATTTATATAAATAACGAAACGTAGTGGAACTAGCACCGATCCTTGTGGCACTCCACTGGTCATAGGCGTCCAGTCTGAAAAACAACCCTCAACCGCCACCCCCTATCTTCGACCTTTGAGCCAGTTCTGTATCCAAATGGCTAGTTCTTCCTGTATTCCACGAGATGTAATCTTGCTAACCAGTCTCCCATGGGGAACTTTGTCGAACGACTTACTGAAGTCCATATAGATCACGTCCACCACTCTGCCCTTATCAATCCTCTTTGTTACTTCTTCAAAAAACTCAATCAAGTTTGTGAAACATGTTTTCCCATGCACAAAGACATGCTGATTATCCCTAATCAGTCCTTGCCTTTCCAAATACATGTAAATCCTGTTCCTCAGGATTCCCTCCACCAACTTGCCCACCACTGATGTCAGGCTCACCGATCTATAGTTCCCTAGCTTGTCCTTACCACCCTTCTTAAACAGTAGCACCACGTTAGCCAACCTCCAGTCTTCCAGCATCTCACCTGTGACTATCGATAATACAAATATCTCAGTAAGATGCCCAGCAATCACTTCCCTAGGTTCCCACAGAGTTCTAGGGTACACCCGATCAGGTCCTGGAGATTTATCCACTTTTATGTGTTTCACGATGTCCAGCACTTCCTCCTCTGTAAAATGGACATTTTTCAAGCTGTCACCATCTATTTCCCTACATTCTATATCTTCCGTGTGCTTTTCCACAGTAAACACTGATGCAAAATACTCGTTTAGTATCGCCCCCATCTCTTGCAGGCTCCACACAAAAGCCGCCATGCTGTTCTTTGAGGGGCAATATTCTCTCTCTAGTTATCCTTCTGTCCTTAATGTATTTGTAAAAACCCTTTGGATTTTCCTTAATTCTATTTGCCAAAACTATTTCATGACCCCTTTTTGCCCTTCTGATTTCCCCTTTAAGTATACTCCTACTGCCTTTATATTCTTCTAAGGATTCATTCAATCTAACCTGTCCATACCTGACATATGCTTCCTTCTTTCTCTTACCGAAACCCTCAATTTCTTGGGATGCATGGGATCCTCATACACTGACTGAAGGGTCCCAAGGCGTTACAATGATGATTCTGGACAGATTTCCATTCTTAAAACAGAGACCCCTGCACATCCAAAGCTGCAAACACACTCCAACCCCTCTCTTCACCCTGCTCTGGATTTTGCCCTGACTCTTGTCTCCTCCTTTTTCTTAACCGACCTCTCGACTTTGGCTTTTTTGGATAATGTTAAATCGGTCCAACTAGTCAACATGTTGGGTGACAGCGGAGTCAAAAGTCTGCTGTATGTTAACACTCGGAACAGCCAGAATTGACTGCTCATCAACCTCCAATCACAGGTTCCCTCCCTTCACCCAAGTTGTTTCTCCAACCATAGATTTTGTCTTTGAAGGATCATTAAAATCTAAGAAATAGTAGCAAGAGTAGGCCATCCAGTCTTTAAAACTTGCCCTGCCATTATATAAGGTCATGGCTGATCTTCCCCAGGTCTCAACTCCTCCTTCATGCCACTAGATTTTTGAAATATCAAGGAATTGAGCGCTATCTACTTCATCTTTAGATCTAACTTCCACAAGTCTCTGGGATAGAGAATTCTAGACATTCACTCCCCTCTATGGGAAGAAATTCCTTTGCCTCTCAGCTTTAAAACCAGTGTTCCCTTATTCTGTAACTACTTCCCCTAGTTTGTGATTCTCCCAGACGTGGAAACATCTCACCATCTATCCTGTAAAATCTTGCATGTTTCAATAAGATATTTCCTCATTTTCTAAATTCTAATGAATGAAAGCTTAGCCTGTTTAACCACTCTTGATAAGGCAACCCTTTCATCAGGGAGAAAGTGAGGACTGCAGATGCTGGCGATCAGAGTCGAGAGTGTGGTACTGGTAAAGCACAGCAGGTCAGGCAGCATCTGAGGAGGAGAATCGATGTTTCGGGCAGGAACCCTTCAGGAAAGTTTGATGAAGGGCTCTTGCCTGAAACATCGATTCTCTTGCTCCTCAGATGTTGCATGACCTACTGTGCTTTTCCAGCACCACACACTCTCAATCCTTTCATCAACCTAGTGAACCTCTTTTGAACTGGACCTAATGTTAATACATTCCTTAATAAATACAAGAAATGCAAGAGCAGATAGATGGTTAGAGAAGAAACCTGTGATTGGATAAGTTGGAACAGTCAGTATTGTAGAGACAGAATCTGTGATTGGAGGAGCAGCTCTATCTTCCGTGTTCATATTCCAGTCACAGCTCTCCAGTCAGTTCCCACTCCCAACAACTGTCAATTTCACTGACAGTTAACATTCTTTTTAAACAAAATCTGATATTTTTCAAAGCACACTGGAAAACAATGAAGCTATCTGAAGGTTGGAAACAACCTCTTTTGCTCATATCAACTGTCAGTTCTAAATTCTTTTTGAAGTTAGTCTTTCAAGGGGTTACCCAGTCAAGAAGTCCAAAATCTGAAAACACCATTTGTCCAGAATTAGGTTAGGCAGATCCAGTTACTCAACTATTCGGGCACTGCAACAAATCTACAAAGCATGGGCTCACCTGATCTTTGGACTAAAGTTCAGAAAATGGTGGCTGATGAGGGGACATGGTTACTGTGTAGTGAGGGAAACATATCGCAAGGTTACAATGCCACTCAATTTCTCTTGCTGCCTACTTCTTTATCTTGTTCTGCCCCATTTTTTCAGTTTCCCTCATGATTTCTTCTTTGTCTCTCTGTCAGTTGGCTCATTCTCCCTATGTCTTTCCTTTCTATAAGTTTATTTCACAATTTCTCTTCCTATCTTGGTTTCTTTCTCATTATCTCTCTCTCTGACTCTCTCTGAGCCTCTCTTCTTTTCTCTCTCTCTCTCTCAAAATCTCTACAAACATCCCCACCTCTTCTTTTGCAGTAGGTTTCTTATCAGACTCAAGCGTTTGCAAGGTAGAGTTTGCAATTTAAAATCTTTATCTTAGAATCTGAGAAATGTGCAGCAAAATGTAACATGGTACACGTACAATTTTGGATAAGTTGGAGATCATAAAGAAACTAGATAAGAATACTTTACTAAAAAATCTTTGTGAGCCCTATTGTGTGTCTATCCCTACACCTCTATGAAATCAAGAAATGGCATGAATACTTGGGAGATGGTTTTTAGTTGAGCAAATAAATTTTATTACTGCTTTCTGATGTTTCATCACTGTTATATGTTTCAAACAAGCATTAATATCCACAGTGTTTTCCAATTTGTATGCTTGTTGTTAGACTTTCTAACATCATTTTATAATCCAGAAAATTTCAAATTCCACAAGAATGCTTGTTTCGAAGCATTCCAGCTTGGAGTGGTTATTCTGTATTAGCAAATACACTGCCATTTCTTTGCCCACTGCCAGACAGCGACATACGTTATTTTGACATAGGAAAGACTTGGAGGTGCCAGTGTTGGACAAAGTTAAAAATCACACAACACCAGGTTATAGTCCAACAGGTTAATTTAGAAGCACTAGCTTTCAAAGTGCTGCTTCTTCCTCGCGTGTTTGCGGAGAAGTTATTCTCCACAAGAAGCAGCACTTTGAAAGCTAGTGCTTTCAAATACACCTGTTGGACTATAATCTGGTGTTGTGTGATTTTTGACATAGGAAAGGAATGAATGAATTTTTTGTACAAATATACTTACATTTTTCTTATCAAGTATTATATATTTATTTAACGGCTGATTTAGACAGCAGTGGCTTAAGCAATACTCTTCCAGATCTTTTGATCACAATGGCACTGAGAATGTTACGTAAGACAGGTTGTCAATCTGCTATTAGCCCATCAGCCATCTAAATGGGCTTCGAGTTTGCAACTTTTGAATTCAAATGAAAAAAAAAATCCAATGACATCTAATCAAAAAGAAACTACATAAATATACAAATATACATTTAATTTGAAGTTCATACCTTGTAGTGGGTCTCTAGTCTCAATGCCAAATGCCACTGTTCCAGGACCATATCTGCTTCCATCGGATTCCCAAGGTGCTAATACTTTATCACCTGAGACCACAGAATGCCTCATGGCCTCATTGTACAGAATTATATCATGCAATGCAGTCTTCTGCACAGAGACTTGGCACTTTTCAGTTGGATCTTTCATAGGTTTGTCAAACTCAACCAGGAACAATCCTTTCCCTACCTGGCAACAAAAGGAGGAATATATTTTGCAGTACCTCTTTTTCATTTCCTCTTTATAATGTACACTTTGGGTCTGATTTTTACTCTGTGTAAGTGGATGGTCTTGAACGGGCTAATACCTTGTCCTTTGTTGTAGCGAGCCTGCAGTGTATGTACTGTAAAGTATACCTATGCAAATAGAGTGTAACTACAACAGTACTGTGTATGTATATTTAGTGTGTGTGGATATATACATATATTTATCTTGGAAAATATCTCAAAGGCATTTATCAAACAAAATTTGACCCTGAACCATATAACATAGAAAACAGAACATAAAACATTACAGCGCAGTACAGGCCCTTTGGTCTTCGATGTTGTGAAACCAATCTAAAGTCCATCTAACCTACACTATTCCAAAATCATCCATATGTTTATTCAATGATCATTTAAATGCCCTTAATGATTGCGAGTCACTACCATTGCAGGCAAGGCATTCCATGCCCTTACTACTCTCTGAGTAAAGAACTTACCTCTGACATCTGTTACCCCTCAATTTAAAGCTCTGTCCCCTCGTGCTAGCCATCACCATCTGAGGAAAAACGCTCTCACTGTTTTACCCTATCTAATCCTGTGATCATCTTGCCTCTATTAAGTCACCTCTTAATCTTCTTCTCTCTAGTGAAAACAGCCTCAAGTCCCTCAGCCTTTCCTCATAAAACCTTCCCTCCATAACAGGCAACATCCTTGTAAATCTCCTGTACACCCTTTCCAATGCTTCCACATCCTTCTTATAATGCGCAAACCAGAACTGTATGCAATACTCCAAATGTGGCCGCACCCAGAGTTTTGTACAGCTGCAATATGACCTCGTGGCTCCAAAACTCAATCCCTCTACCAATAAAAGCTAACATACTGTATGCCTTCTTAACAACCCTATCAACCTGGGTGGCAACTTTCAGGGATCTATGCACATGGACACTAAGATCTCTCTGCTCATCCACACTACCAAGAATCTTACCATTAGCCCAGTACTCTGTGGTCCTGTTACTCCTTCCAAAGTGAATCACCTCACACTTTTCCACATTAATCTCCATTTGCCACCTCTCAGCCCAGCTCTGCAGCTTATCTATTTCCCTCTGTAACCTACAAAATCCTTCCGCACTATCCACAACTCCACCAACCTCAGTGTCATCCGCAAATTTACTAACCCATCTTTCTATGCCCTCATCCAGGTCATTTATAAAAATGACAAACAGCAGTGGCCTCAAAAAAGATCCTTGTGGTACACCACTAGTAACTGAACTCCAGGATGAACATTTCCCGTCAACCATCACCCTCTGTCTTCTTACAGCTAGCCAATTTCTGATCCAAACCACTAAATCACCCTCAATCTCATGCCTCTGTATTTTCTGCAATAGCCTACTGTGGGGAACCTTATCAAACGCTTTACTGAAATCCATATACACTACTTCAACTGTTTTACCCTTATCCACCTATTTGGTTACCTTCTCAAGTAACTCAATAAGGTTTGTGATGCACAACCTACCCTTCACAAAACCATGTTGATTATCCTTAATCAAATTATTCCTTTCTAGGATGATTATAAATCCTATCTCTTATAATCCTTTCCAAACTTTTACCCACAACCAAAGTAAGGCTCACTGGTCTATAATTACCAGTGTGGTCCCATCCTCCCCTTCTTGAAGAAGGGGGCAATGTTTGCTATCCTCCAGTCTTCTGGCACTATTCCTGTTGACATAAGGAGGTATTGAGGTAGATGATCAAAAGCTTGTTCATAGAGTTAGGATTTAAGCAGTGCCTTAAAAGAGGAGAGAGGCAAAGAGGTGAAGAGATGTAGACCAAGTATTGCAGAGCTTAGGAAGTTGACAACTGAAGGCATAGCCACCAATGTTAGAACAGCTAAAACTGGAGATAAACAAGAGGTCAGTGTTGGGGAACTGCAAATACATCAGTAGAAGTAGATCTAGAGAAGATTATAGAGGTAAGGAGGAGTTAAGTCCTGGAGGGATTTGAAAACAAAGATGACACCTCTAAATTTAAAGCATTGCTTAATCATAAATTAATTCAGGTTAGAAGTTGAGGAATAATAGATAAACTGGTTTACTGTGGATGAGTACATTAGTATACTCCACCATGAAGTAACTTGAAAAGTCCAAGATTTCTACATAACTTCCTTTGTTCTACAAATGTTGTCTCCTTCTCACACAAAGCCACTCAAGTGCTATGGTAACTTGGATCAGAAAGATACAAGTGACAATGATAGCTACTTCAACCAATAAGCATGTAAAACATACCCAAACCCTCCTCCCCAGAAAAAACATCCTTCCCTCAGTTATTATACTATTCACTTGAGACTATCAGTGCCAACAGCTTCACTGAAGCCGTGCTCTTGTAGTATCACCTGAGCAGGGAATTCTGACATGAAGGAAGTTACACTTCAACCCATTCCTCTTCTCAGTCAACATTCACACAAATGTTTTTCTGCAAGAGTCACTGATTGACAGTCAGGATCATTTGTTTTCTGATCCTCTTTGTTCAGGGCTGCTAGAGTGATAACAGTATAGGAGAAAGTGAGGACTGCATATGCTGGAGTGCTAGAGTTGAAAAATGTGGTGCTGGAAAAACACAGCAGGCCAGGCAGCATCTGAGGAGCAGGAGAATTGACGTTTCGGACATAAGCCCTTTTTCAGGAATGAGGCTAGTGTGCCAAGCGGGCTCCTCCACTTCCCGCACCTCTGTCCTTGAACCCCGTCCCTCCAATCGCCACCAGGACAGAACCCCAGTGGTCCTCACCTTCCACCCCACCAACCTCCGGATACATTGTATCATCCTCCGTCATTTCCGCCACCTCCAGACAGACTCCACCACCAGAGATTTATTTCCCTCTCCACCCCTACCAGCATTCAGGAGAGACCACTCCCTCTGCGACTCCCTCGTCAGGCCCATACCCCCCACCAACCCAACCTTCACTCTCGGCACCTTCCCCTTCAACCGCAAGAAGTGCAAAACTTGCATCCACACCTCCCCCCCCTCCAAGGCCCCAATAGATCTTTCTGTGTCCGTAGCAAATTCACCTGCACCTCCACTCACACCACTTACTGTATCCGCTGCACCCGATGTGGTCTCCTTTACATTGGGGAGACAGGCCGCCTACTTGCGGAACGTTTCAGGGAACACCTCTGGGACACCTGCACCAACCAACCCAACCCCTCCATGGCTGAACACTTTAACTCCCCCTCCCACTCCGCCAATAACATGCAGGTCCTTGGCCTCCTCCATCACCAGACCCTGGCCACACGACTCCTGGAGGAAGAGCACCTCATCTTCTGCCGAGGAACCCTCCAACCACACGGGATGAATGTAGATTTCTCCAGCGTCTTCATTTCCCCTCCCCCCACCTTATCTCAGTCCCAACCCTTGGATTCAACTCCGCCCTCTTGACCTGCAATCTTCTTCCTGACCTCTCCACCCCCACCCCTTCTCCGGCCTATCACCCTCACCCTCACCTCCTTCCACCTATCGTATTCCAGCGCCCCTCCCCCAAATTCCCTCCCCCCTACCTTTTATCTCAGCCCGCTTGGCACACCAGTCTCATTCCTGAAGAAGGGCTTATGCCCGAAACATCGATTCTCCTGCTCCTCGGATGCTGCCTGGCCTGCTGTGTTTTTCCAGCACCACATTTTTCAATTCTAATAACAGTATAGACCAATACCTTATGGCCTCATTGTATATCATAGTGCAGACTGATGCATCATGACCTCACTGCAGAATTCACTAGCTAAGAAAAGCCAACTCAGCAATTTATTTGAATGCTGAAACATTTTTGATAGATATAACCAATAAATAAGCAATACTTCCTGCTGCACATACTGTATACATTTCCCATAACAGAACTATCTTATTTATTATACTTGCATCAATATTGTTGCAATTACTTTCATTTCATAATTACATTTTATTGAAAAATATTCATTTACAAAATTGGTCTTATCTAACCATGGTATACAGGTAGTGATGCTGGGTTTAATACTGTCCCTGCTTGAATCCGAATAGTACATGAAAGTAAAAAAGGACAGCCATTGATTCACTTTTCACTCTCCTCCACAGAATAACCATCCTTCCTAAACATGCACACAGCTTTGTACAGCTCAATCATTTTCACTAAAGAGCACAATCAATTACTGCCATGTGCTTCACCAAAACCAGTGCCATATTTTCCAGAGATCACACTCAAATGTTGAAATCAGTATGGGTTTGGAAGTGGTACAATAGTGGTAATATCATAGGACTAGCAATCCCATGAATCCCACCATAACAGATGGTGAAATTTGAATTCAATAAAATCTGGAATAAAGAACTGACCTAATGACAACCATGTAGATTGTTGTAAAAAGAAAAACCCATTTGGTTCACTAAGGCCCTTTAAGGGAGGTAATCTGCTGTCCTTACCTGGTCTGGCCTACTTGTGACTCCAAACCCACAACAATGTGGTTGACTCTTAACTGCCCTCTCGACAAATAGAGATGGGCAATAAATGCTGGCTTAGTCAACAATGCCCGTGAACAAGTAAAAGCTGATACCAAACAAATTGGGATGGTTTGGGTGGTTATTTTTAAATTGGTATAATTTAAAATATATAGTTGAACAAATAGCTTTGCACATAATGTGACAAATTAAAATAAACCTTACTCCCACGTCAATAAATAATGCAATTTACCTCCACTTCTTGTTTGATTGTGCCACGGTAATAGAATCCATCAGATTCTCGCCTTGCTAGAACAGAGGCTCCAAGGATTAATTGACTTGATGCAAGAGGTCTGGCCCATGGATCAATATATTTGCAGATACTATTGAGAAAATTGTTAGTGCACTATCCTATATTAATTTTGATAAATGCAAACAGTGTTTAAATTTTGCTTTGTGGAAAGCAGGAAGCATTAATTAATTGCATTATGTAAACAGCTTTTTTAAGGTAATAATACATAGAATCATAGAATCCCTGCAGTGCAGATAGAGGCCATTTGGCCCATTGCGTCCATGCAAACTGTCCGAACAGCATCCCACCCTATCAATGTAATCCCATATTTATCATAGTTACCCACCTCGCCTGCACAATCCTAGACACTATGGGACAATTTAGCATGGTCAATTGACCTATCCTGCACATCTTTGGACTGTG
This sequence comes from Chiloscyllium plagiosum, assembly GCF_037043375.1. NCBI lineage: Eukaryota > Metazoa > Chordata > Chondrichthyes > Orectolobiformes > Hemiscylliidae > Chiloscyllium > Chiloscyllium plagiosum. The sequence continues at coordinate 42,840,615 of NW_028270156.1, forward strand.
GGAGGAAACCAGGGCACCAGGAAGAAACCCATGCTGACATAGGTAACTCCACACAGATAGTTGCCCAAGGCCAAATACAAATAAGAACATGAGCACAATGAGGAGGACATCTGGTGCAATTTAGAATGAGGGAAGGGATTATAATTTATGATAACAAAAATGGGGAATCAATGGGAGAATGTATTGAGATTCATTAGTTCCAATTTGAAAGTCAACACTCTCATCAAACCTTCTAATTATTTAATAATAGGATTTATCACAGAATCATGTGACATCATCAAACACCTTATAATTGCAGGCTTATTTAGAATTTCAGTGAAGCAGAAAACAATTGTGCTTCGAATAGTTAAATAAGTTCAACTATATATTTAGTCTTCATGATGAATAAAAGAATGAACTATACAAGTCTGAATTCAGGAGAGGCCATATTGGACTCAAAATGTTCCTCTTCCCATAGATCAGCCAGGACTGATGAGCTTCTCCAGCATTTGCTGTATTGTTTCAGATCTCCAGCATCCACAATAATTTGGTTTATTTAGTTAAGTCTACTCAACCTGAAAACAATTTCCCCAAACAATGTCTCTAGCTAACAAAGCATGCTTAACAGCTGAGTCTTAATATTAAAACTCACACTTGAAAGTTACATTTTAGCTCAAAAGTTTTCCCTTGAGGCTTTCCTGTCTTGTAAATGAACTGTTTCAATATTGATATTAGATTGAACTCTCCAACTAATTGCTTTACCTGTAAGACAGTTCACAAAACAGATTATAGATTGGTATCTATAAAGATGTAGATAAATATAACATTATAGACACAAATTCATACTATCATTTTTAGAAAACAGCCAATTATTTGATTACATAACTTATTCAGTTTGGAGTATATTTTAATAGTATGTGCCAGAAATTGTTAACTGCTTTAAAACAAACATGTTTATGTATTGAATTTGATATGCAGCATTGCAAGATATGTGCAAAATTGAATGAAAGAAATTAATACTTTAGTCAGTTCTTAAAAAAAACTAGAGGCATTCATAATTTTTGAAGAAAAAACAGCAAGACTAACCAAGTAGTCACCTGAGGGTTGCACACACAGACTGAATGTGTTTGAAAGGCTTTTAAATCAGAACCTGTTACCCATGAGCCAGGGTGAGGGTTGTTATCCAGTGTTCTTTTCACAGTGCAATACTTTAGGTCAGAGTACAAGGGCCCAGAGGTTGTGAGGTCTGCTGGATAAATAGGAATCACCTAGGTAACAATAAACAAATAATTAGATTCTTCAAAAATACAAAGCATTTTCATGCTGATATTTAGCACACTTTCCCAGAAAGTGGACTAAATCAAAGTAACTTGTTTGGTTTGCGGTTGTGCAAAGTGGTTTGTTTATTTCTCCTCACACATATGTACACATGCTCCTGGTGAAAGAGAATAATCATAGACTCAAAGTGCCAAAGTTGAATACTCATTAGTACCCTTTTACGAAGGGTCATTGGTCTTGAAACAGATGCTGCCAGACCTGCTGAGTTTCTACAGTGCTGTCCTGTTTTTGGCTATTTCAAGCCCTTTCACTTTTTTTTGGTATTCATTTAACCTATTCAGTTTGCTTCTAATAGCTACTTTTCATTAAAAACATCCACAAGAAAGAATAGATTAACTATTGTGTCATGATGTTTCTGTGATGAGTTTTTGCCTTTCTGAAGACAAATGATTTATAGTGCTCGTGCATCATTTTCTTTCAGTGTTGCACATTTGCTCTCCATAAGTTACCTGTTTGATATCTCCAGAGGTGTTGAGTCTAATGAGGTGAGCACTGCCTTGGGTAAGTCCACCAATTCTCTGCAGAATCTCTCGACATTCACTGTCTATCCATTTATCTGATAAATAGAAAATGTGCACTGGACGCCCATGTGATATTTCAGGTACCACGTGAAAAACATCCTTTAATGGATTGTCAGGTAAGCCATTTGTCACGAGGTAAATGGCATTACATATTGGATCATGAAATGCAGCAGTTAACGCACCAAGGAGATTCCTGCCCTGTGTACAGTGAAGGGATTGAACCCACTGTATTGCATTGTAGACCGTCTGAGAAGAGCATGCTACTAGACGGTCACACCATTTGGTTACCTGTGTGAAAACAGGAAATGTTTATCAGTGACAATATATTTCAGAACAACAATTAGTAAATGAATGATTGGCATTTTATCCAAACTGCAATTATTATGCTAATTTTGCAAAAAGAATATATAGTTAATTTTTAGGGTGGGCTCAAGCCATTTATACCATATGTAGTAATAACACTGCTGTAACCATTGATAATAATAAGGCTGCATTAACCACACATTGATGTAAGGCTACACAATGTACAAAAAGGCAGAAAGTATGAGCAGGAGAAGACCAGATGCCTCAATGAGCCTCCCATTCAATATGATTGCAGTTGATCTTGGGCTTTTGCTCCACTTTCTCAACTACCCCCATACCTTGTGCTTTCCTAAGAGACCAAAAATCTGTCTTTACAAATCTTAAGTGCATTCAAAAATGAAGCATGAACAACCCTCTAGGGTAGGGAATTCCAAAGATTCACAACATTTTGAGTGAAGTATTTTCTCCTCATCTTGATCTTAAATGATTGTCACCTTATCGTGAGACTCTGCTGCCAAGTTTTATATTCACTAACAAACCAAAACCATGTCATGGCACCTACCCTTCAGCATTCTGTATGACTCAGTAAGATTCCCTCGCATTCTTCTAAACGCCACAGAAAAAGTTCTAATTATGCATGTGTCATCATTGGATAACCCTATCATCTCAAGAAATTTAGTGAACTTTCACGGTACCATCCCCAATGTAAGCATATCTTTTCTTAAAAATAAAGATTGAAACTGCATAAAGAATACCAGTTGAGGTCATACCAAAATCCTACATAAACGACTGCAAGTTTTTTTTAATTCTGGTGTTCCAATCAACTTACAACAAAGGTTAATGTACAATTTGTCTTCCTACATGCTAACTCTAAATGTTCCTTGTAAGAGCAAATCCATATCTCTCTGAACCTCAGGATTTACAAGATTAACACCTTTTAAAAATGTGTTTTTCTATTCCTACAAGTGAAGTAAATAACGTCTGCCATACTGTTACCCATTCATTTAAACTGTCAGTTCCTTTCTGAAGACTCAGCGTTCTCCCCTTGTTTATTTTATCCACACTTTTCCTTTTTATATACTCATTAAAGCTCTTAAAACCAGCTTTTAAATTTCTGACTATTCATCTACATTTTTCTTTTTTTTTTGTTTTTTTTTATCTACTTTTGGTGGCCATTTTCTGGTTACTAAAATATACACAATCCTCCATTTTTCTTTACACTATAAACTTTTTCTTTTATTCTAATCGCAATCTTAACTTCCTGCATAATGGATGAGTTGTTTTGTTTTACAGTGGAATGTATTTTGTTGAACATTTTAAAGTGTTCCTTTAAACGTTTGCCATTGCTTATTTACTGCCATAACTTTAAGTGTACTTAGAGTCATAGAGATGTAAGCACGGAAACAGACCCTGCGGTCCAACCAGATATCCCAACCCAATCTAGACCCACCTGCCAGCACCCAACCCATATTCCTCCAAACCCTTCCTATTCATATACCCATCCAAATGCCTTTTAAATATTGCAATTGTACTAGCCCCCACCACTTCCTCTGGCAGTTCATTCCATACACTGTCTGTCGAGAGAAAGTGAGGGCTGCAGATGCTGGAGATCAGAGCTGAAAATGTGTTGCTGGAAAAGCGCAGCAGGTCAGACAGCATCCAAGGAACAGGAGAATCGATGTTTCGGGCATAAGCCCTTCTTCAGGAATGAGGAAAGTGTGTCCAGCAGACTAAGATAAAAGGTAGGGAGGAGGGACTTGGGGGAGGGGCTTTGGAAATGCGATAGGTGGAGGGAGGTCAAGGTGAGGGTGATAGGCCGGAGTGGGGTGGGGACGGAGAGGTCAGGAAGATGATTGCAGATTAGGAAGGCGGTGCTGAGTTCGAGGGATTTGACTGAGACAAGGTGGGGGGAGGGGAAATGAGGAAACTGGAGAAATCCGAGTTCATCCCTTGTGGTTGGAGGGTTCCCAGGCAGAAGATGAGGCGCTCTTCCTCCAACCGTCGTGTTGCCATGGTCTGGCGATGCAGGAGTCCAAGGACCTGCATGTCCTTGGTGGAGTGGGAGGGGGAGTTAAAGTGTTGGGCTACAGGGTGGTTGGGTTGGTTGGTCCGGGTGTCCCAGAGGTGTTCTCTGAAACATTCCACAAGTAGGCGGCCTGTCTCCCCAATATAGAGGAGGCCACATCAGGTGCAGCGGATGCAATAGATGATGTGTGTGGAGGTGCAGGTGAATTTGTGGCGGATATGGAAGTGTCCCTTGGGGCCTTGGAGGGAAGTAAGGAGGGAGGTGTGGGCGCAAGTTTTGCATTTCTTGCGGTTGCAGGGGAAGGTGCCGGGAGTGGAGGTTGGGTTGGTGGGGGGTGTGGACCTGACGAGGGAGTCACGGAGCGAATGGTCTTTTCGGAATGCTGATAGGGGAGGGGAGGGAAATATATCACTGGTGGTGGGGTCCGTTTGGAGGTGGTGGAAATGGCGGCGGATGATACGTTGTACATGGAGGTTGGTGAGGTTGGTGGGGTGGATTGGTGAGGACCAGTGGGGTTCTGTCCTGGTGGCGGTTGAAGGAGCGGGGCTCAAGGGCGGAGGAGCGGGAAGTGGAAGAGATGCGGTGGAGGGCATCGTCGACTACGTCTGGTGGGAAATTGCGGTCCTTGAAGAAGGAGGCCATCTGGGTTGTAGGGTTTTGGAACTGGTCCTCCTGGGAGCAGATGCGGCAGAGACGAAGGAATTGGGAATATGGGATGGCGTTTTTACAGGGGGCAGGGTGGGAGGAGGTGTAGTCTAGGTAGCTGTGGGAGTCGGTCGGTTTATAGTAAATGTCCGTGTCGATTTGGTCACCCGAGATAGAAATGGAAAGGTCTAGGAAGGGGAGGGAGGAGTCTGAGACGGTCCAGGTGAATTTGAGGTCGGGGTGGAAGGTGTTGGTAAAGTGGATGAACTGTTCAACCTCCTCGTGGGAGCACGAGGCAGCGCCGATAGAGTCATCGATGTAGCGGAGGAAAAGGTGGGGGGTGGTGCCAGTGTAGCTGCGGAAGATGGACTGTTCCACATATCCTACGAAAAGGCAGGCATAGCTGGGGCCCATGCGGGTGCCCATGGCTACTCCTTTGGTTTGGAGGAAGTGGGAGGATTGGAAAGAGAAGTTGTTCAGGGTGAGGACCAGTTCAGTCAGTCGAAGGAGGGTGCCCACTACTACCACCCTCTGTGTGAAAAGGTTGCCCCTTAGGTCTCTTTTATACCTTTCCCCTCTCACCCTAAACCTATGCCCTCTAGTTCTGGACACACCCACCACAGAGAAAAGACTTTCTTTATTTATCCTATCCATGCCCCTCGTAATTTTGTAAACCTCTATAAGGTCACCCCTCAGCCCCCGATGCTGCAGGGAAAACAGCCCCAGCCTGTTCAGCCTCTCCCTATAGCTGAGAATTCTGGGTAATCCAAGATGGAGGATGGGAAAAATTTCTGGCTGTAACAGCTGCTCCTTTTTTGAGGTATTTTAGGTGCTGGAGGTGATTTCCTCGAATTCCAGGAGCAGCAATTATTGTTTCATATGCTGTTGCATTGTTTTGGAGCTTTGGGAAAAAAAAAGTCAAAACATCAGCAGTTTTAAAAGGGAGAAGAACAGACATACTTAAGAGGGAAACCAGGAGGAAGCACATGGTGTGATCATTGCAGGAGAGAGAGAGAGAGAGAGAGAGAGAGAGAGAACATGCACAGTTACTGCCAGGTGGGACTAGATTGGGTTTGGGATATCTGGTCAGCATGGACAAGTTGGACCAAAGGGTCTGTTTCCATGCTGTACATCTCTATGACTCTATGAAATACTCCAACCCTGGCAACATCCTTGTAAATCTCTTTTGGACCCTTTCAGGTTTCACAACATCTTTCCAATAGGAAGGAGACCAGAATTGCACGCAATATTCCGACAGTGGTCTAACCAATGTCCTGTACAGCCACAACATGACCTCCCAACTCCTGTACTGAATACTCTGACCAATAAAGGAAAGCATACCAAACGCCTTCTTCACTATCCTATCTACCTGTGACTCCACTTTCAAGGAGCTACGAACCTGCACTCCAAGGTCTCTTTGTTCAGCAACACTCCCGAGGACCTTATCATTAAGTATATAAGTCCTGCTAAGATTTGCTTTCCCAAAATGCAGCACCTCACATTTATCTGAATTAAACTCCATCTGCCACTTCTCAGCCCACTGGACCATCTGATCAAGATCCTGTTGTAATCTGAGGTAACCTTCTTCACTGTCCACTACTCCTCCAATTTTGGTGTCATCTGCAAACTTACTAACTGTACCTCTTAAGCTCACATCCAAATAATTTATATAATTGATGAAACATAATGGACCCAGCACCGATCCTTGTGGCACTCCACTGATCACAGGCCTCCAGTCTGAAAAACAACCTTTCACCACCACCCTCTGTCTTCTGCCTTTGCACCAGTTCTGTATCCAAATGGCTAGTTCTCCCTGTATTCCATGAGATCTAATCTTGCTAACCAGTCTCCCATGGGGAACTTGTCAAACGCCTTACTGTAGTCCATACACATCACATCTACCTCTCTGCCCTCATCAATCCTCTTTGTAACTTCTTCAAAAAAACCAGAATAAAGTTTGTGAGACATGATTTCCCACGCACAAAGCCATGTTGACTATCCCTAATCAGTCCTTGCTTTTCCAAATACATGCACATTCTGTCCCTCAGGATTCCCTCCAAAAACTTGCCCACCAGCAACGTCAGGCTCACGGGTCTATAGTTCCCTGGCTTGTCCTTACCACCTTACCACCTTTCTTAAACTGTGGCACCACGTTAGCCAATCTCCAGTCTTCTGGCACCTCACCTGTGACTATCGATGATACAAATATATCAGCAAAAGGCCCAGCAAACCCTTCCCTGGCTTCCCACAGAGTTCTAGGGTACATCTGGTCAGGTCCTGGGGATTTATCCACCTTTATGCATTTCAAGACATCCAGCACTTCCACCTCTGCAATATGTACGTTTTTCAAGATGTCACCATCTATTTCCCTACAGTCTATATCTTCCATATCCTTTTCCCCAGTAAATACTGAGGCAAAATACTTGTTTAGTATCTCCCCCATTTTCTGCGGCTTCACACAAAGACCGCCTTGCTGATCTTTGAGGAGCCCTATTCTCTCTCTAGTTACCATTTTGTCCTTGATGTATTTGTAAAAATCCCTTGACTTCTTAATTCTATTTGCCAAAGCTATCTCATGTCCCCTTTTTGCCCTCCTGGTTTCCCTCTTAAGTATACTCCTACTGCCTTTATATCCTTCTAAGGATTTATTCGATCTATCCTGTCTATACCTGATATATGCTTCCTTCTTTTTCTCAACCAAACACTCAATTTCTTTAGTCATCCAGCATTACCTATACCCACCAGCCTTTCCTTTCACCCTATCAAGAATATACTTTGCAAAGTTAAAATCCCCTACCGTAACCATCCTATTATTCTTACAGATAGCTGAGATCTCATTATAAATTTGTTTCTCAATTTCCTGCTGACTATTAGGGTGTCTATAATACAAGGTAAAAACAGTGACTGCAGATGCTGGAAACCAGATTCTGGATCAGTGGTGCTGGAAGAGCACAGCAATTCAGGCAGCATCTGACGAGCAGCAAAATCGACGTTTCGGGCAAAAGCCCTTCATCAGGAATATAATACAATACAATCCCAATCAGGAGATCATCACTTTCTTATTTTTCAGTTCCACCCAAATAACTTCCCTGGATGTATTTCTGGGAATATCCTCCCTCAGAATAGCTGTAATGCTATCCCTTATCAAAAACTCCACTCCCCCTCCTCTCTTGCCTCCCTTTCTATCCCTGTTGTAGCATTAGTATCCTGGAACATTAAGCTGCCAGTCCTGTCCATCCCTGAGCCATGTTTCTGTAATTACTATGATATCCCAGCCCCATGTTCCTAACCAAGTCCTGAGTTCATCTGCCTTCCCTGTTTGGCCCCTTGCATTGAAATAAACGCAGTTTAATTTATTAGTCCTACCTTGTCCCTGCCTGCCCTGACTGTTTGACTTGCTTCTTTTCTCATCTGTAACAGTCTCAGATTGATCTCTTTCCTCACTATTTCCCTGGATCCCACCCTCCCACCTTACTAGCTTAAATCCTCCTGAGAAGCTCTAGCAAATCTCCCTGCCAGTAAATTAGTCCATTTCCAATTTGGATGCAATCCATCCTTTTTGTAAAGGTCACTTCTACCCCAAAAGAGACTCCAATGATCCAAAAATGTGAATTTCTTCTCCCATACACCAGCTCCTTAGCCATGCATTCATCTGCTCTATCCTCCTATTCCTGCCCTCTCTAGCTCGTAGCACCGGGAGTAATCCAGATATTACTACTCTCAAGGACCTCCTTTTTAAATTCCTGCCTAACTCTCTGTAAACTCCCTTCAGAATCTCAACCTATTCCCTTCCTATGTCATTGGTTCCAATGTGGACAATGACCTCTTTCTGGCCCCTCTCTCCCTTGAGAACATTTTGCACCCTTTCTAAAACATCCTTGATCCTGGCACCAGGGAAGTAATACACCATTCTGATTTTTCACTGCTGGCCACAGAAACGTCTGTCTGTACCTCAGACGAGAGAGTCCCCTAACACAATCAATGTCTTGGAACCTGACATACCCCTTGTTGCAGTAGAGCCAGTCTCAATACCAGAAACTTGGCTGTTCGTGCTATGTTCCCCTGTGAATCGATCACCCCCTACATTTTCCAAAACAGCATACTTGTTTGAAATGGGAATAGCCACAGAAGACTCCTGCAATAACTGCCTACCTCTCTTACCTTTCCTGGAGTGAATCCATCTATGTGACTGTATCTGAGACTATTCCCCCCTTCCAATAACTGCCATCCATCACATACCGTTGCTATTGCAAATTCCTCATTACCTCTAACTGTCTCTCCAATCAATCCATTCGATCTGATAGGACTCGCAATTAACAGCATTTATTGCAGATATAATCCACAGTAACCCGTAAACTCTCCTTAAACTCCCACAGCTGACAAGAAGCGCATATCACCCTACTAAAGGTTATTCAATCAACCTTAGCCCGTTCTCCTCTTATACAATTGTTTAAGTTTGAGATCTTGTTTCTGATTGGAATATGTCATTGAAGATCTTAATATGAAACTCAGTGGTTTTGTGATCACCATTTTGCAATGGATCTTTCACTAATGCATTCCCAATTAATCCTGCCTCCTTACACAGTACTAGATCTAAGATAGTTTTATCCCTAGTCAGTTACACGAAGTACCTCTAAGAGAAACGATTATCAAAACATCTTATAAACTCAACTTTTAGACTATCCTCACCAATGAGATTGCCTCAATCTTGATGAAGATTAAAGTCGCCCATAATAATTACATAGCCTTTTGTTACAGGCTCCAATAATTCCCTCTTTAATGCTCCTCCCGGTGACAATTACATAACTAAGTTACATTTGGTAACTTTTAAGCTAAGTTTCTTTTTGCTAGCATCAATTCTTCTTAGTATTGTTCTATTTCCAGCTGATGTTAATACTGAGCAAGTCAGATATCATCGAGAAATTGAATCTGTACATCCTATTTTTTTAACTGTGGAGGTCGGTTAAATACAAAGGATAAAATGCTTATTAAATAAGTAAAAAATGAACAACGTTGCACAAGTCAAAACATACGGTTTGAAAAATTGAATTACCCACTTCAGAAAAGGATTCAAAGTTACACTACCCTTTTTGTCCATCTAATATATTTAGTCACCCTAACCTCAGTGAATGGTTCCTACTATCTCAACATTAAAACTGTACAGAGGTTGGTACAGCTGCAGCTGATTTCCATTAGCAAATTTCTGTGCAATGATGCTTTTTTTCCTTGATCTGGTGTATCTCCCTGAGACACTTAGAGCAACTGCAAACTAAACTCATTTTTATATTATTGTCAGAACAACTACATGGGTTCCCAAAATCCAGTGTCCAGCAGTCCTTCACTCTTTGGGATACAAAATACTGACTGACTGTCTTTCTAGAATGTTCCACCTTTCTCTACGTATCATTGCACCCCTGCTACTAAGGAACAGCATAGGTTTCTTTACTTTGCCTCCTTAATCCAATGAACTGTTCACCTCAGTCTTAAATCTCATCAAAATACATGTGAATTAAAGGCCTCCAAGCAACCTTAAGCTCCCTAAATGAAACTCTCATGTTTTCCCTTTCTTCACACACAAAATACAAAATATATTTTAAAGTTATACATTGTTCTTAACTGTACAAGCAGATTATACCTTATTTGAAAATTCCACGATGTTAAAGCGCCTGTAGCTTGAGCTGCAAGCCATAGCCAGAAGCGTTTCCACAAGGTGATATTTGACTGCACTGAGGTGGGCTTGCATACTTTCCGAAGTGTCAATAATAAAGGTGACATTTGTATCCCGTATATCTCCGAACAACGTGGGAAATCCCCGGAACTGCAGGAAGGGGTAAACCACAGGCATAGTCGCGGTTCCCAGAGATCGGTGTACCTTCCCCAAAAATACAAACAAACTCGGGTCAGCAGAAGGCTGCGTTAACTTCACGGCGCTTGGAACGTGTCCGGCCGGGAGACATCTAAAGGTTCAAAGAGGCTGCTTTTGCCTCATTTCATGTTCGCCTCAATAGACCAGGGCTCGTGAGATTGCTATGTATTTGTAAGACAAACTTTACCAAGGTTAGATCATTGGAGAAGCGTGAAACACAACTGCTAACTTAGTGATTGAAAGCTGTGTTCCATTAAACCTTTTTAATTTAGAAATCAAAACTTGCACGGGGCTGTGTTGTCCATTGGAAGTGGCCGGGTCTGTATCCACAGATCAGTACTCACCGGGATCTTCTGGCTCGCTGCTACTAGTCCCGCACGTCCCCGGTTTCCAAACCGGACTGTTTGTATTCTCTGGCCAGTTGCTAGGTTCCTTGACAGACTGGGTTGCTCGATTCCAAACGGGGTTGCTAGGTTCCCTAACACTGTTGTTATGACGCGTCCACACTCAAGTTTTTTTCCATATGGAAGTTGTTCTGTCGCAGTTACACACTAAGAGCTTCCAGAACTCGCTGCTCAGCTGACCAACAGTAAAACAAAAACATAGGATTTAGTGTTTATCGTTGGATTTACCATGATAGCAGCTTGGAAACAAGTCACCATCATTCAGCTGGACTGCCCAAGAAGATTCTCATATGTATTTTTATATATTGACAAGCACACACTGCCCCCTGTGTAGTTTGTGCAGAATTGATCGTAGCTGCATCAGCATAGAGTACGAATTGGCAACTTGTTTCTGTCTTCAGTTGTAATTAAATTTCCAATTCTGACCAAGGATTCACAACTGCTACCTTTATTTGTGATATGGTATATACTGTGTATGTGCGCCATGGACACAGTTACCAGGTATAAAGCAAAGACTCTGTGTTCTCGTCTGGATTCTTCAGGTCTTGATACACGTTCTGGCCAGACTTCTGTAATGTTTAATTTATGTTTATTGTCTTGTGCTCACGACAATAACACGGGGGAGCTGTACAGGGTCCACCTTCTCACTGCAACACTAACACATGACCACTGGGTTCACGGTGATCTCACTACCTACCTCAGACACCTATCTACATAGTCATTAAACTCTTATCACTACATCTACCTACTCTAACTAAAAACACTTTGCTCATATTATTGGCTGAGACATTTTAAAGGCTTTGCATTAAAACAAAAACATTGTCAACACTGCCATTTTGCCCAAAAGTTTTTTTTTCCCACACATTCAAATATCATGGCTGTTTCACAATTGTCCATGAACTGGTCACGAAATATGGTATAGGAGCAGAAAGAGATGAAGCCTGACCGAGGAACATGCTTCCAGCAGCTGGCGCTAAAGAACACGAGTACTAATATTATACCAAAGCTCATAGCACTGAAATGACAGGCGGCTTGAGGACCGCGGCACCAGGATGAAGATAGGCGGGTACTTATGTAGCGGTCAGAAGACATTAAAAAAATCCTTTTTTTAAAAAAAACTATACTTTGCGTTTAAGTTTTACAATGAACATGGTGGACTAAAATGTGACATCCACAGACCACGTGTTACAATTGGACGACGCTACTGGAAAGTTCGTATCAGTAATAAGTAATTTGGAGCTTACATCAGCATTAGGAAATGATACACCCTCATTGCATGCACTTTGCAGTCAACAAACACCAAAAAACGAGCAGATGAGTTGCTTCCTCCCAGCTAGTTCTGAAACTCCTTATGCCTGAAGCAATACAGCTCAACTTTGATTTCATACAAATGAACAATCAGAAGTCAAAATATGACTCAATCAGGGTCAGTCACATCAGGAACAACTCCACCAGACCACCACCACGACAAGCATTGGAAAATGTTTCTGTTAATATTAATCTGCAAAGAACCTACATCCTGCATACCACAGCCTGAACTAAGCCTGCCTCAAGTTTCAGTCTCTTCAAAACATTTGCTTCTTGAGGAAATCCTATGTTCTCCTGAAAAATAAACCAACTTCATATTGCTACACCTTCATCACAAGTTAAACAGCATTTTTCAAGTTCAGCAAAGGACCTTCACGGACACTGACTTTCTGGACTTGTTTATGTGTGTATATGTGTGTGTGTGTATATGTGTGTGTGTGTGTTGTGATAATAATCACCTAGGTTTAAAGCATGAAGAAAACATACTTCTATTTTAAAACCTAAAGATATCTCTGAGACATTTAAACATTGGACTCTTGGGGGAAACATGTCACAGTCAAGATTAGGGTGGTGATGGAAAAGCACAGCAGGTCAGGCAGCATCTGAGGAGCAGGAAAATTGACATTTCGGGCAGGAGCCCTTCATCAGGAATCAAACACATCACAGACTATTTCAAAAGGAAAAATGCGCAAGAATGATTGTTATCACCTCTGCTTAATCACGGAATAAGAGAAAAATAATATCATTCAATCCACCTTTCCCTCTTGTGAACAGTCAAGATACCTTCTATTAAAGAGATCTGATAATGAAAGACAACTGAATGGTAAATATATGCTCTTGAAGAGGAGCTGAGGAGTATCACCATTTGATTGTAATAGCAGACCAAAACTGGATGAGACCTGCGAGCCCTATTTTCAAGACCAGGATGAAGCAATAAGTAAATGTCAGGAAGACTGCAGAGTGCATTTTCACTTTTTCAAATAACATTCTCATGTGTCATTACTTACCTCAAAAGCTCATCTATGTATTCATTAAAACCAAGATACTGTGGATACTGGAAATCTTAAATAAAAATGAGAAACTGCTAGAGAAACTTAGTAGGTCTGGCATCAAATTTGGGTCTGAAATTACTGTTCTCCAGAACTGCAATTCATTAAAACTGATCATTACAACTATCACTCCATGAACAACTATCACTCCATGTCTAGTTGAGCAATTTACGTGTGAAGGTAAATTATGCAGGAACCTACATGATGCATTTCTTCTTCCTAATTTGGCTATTTGTCTTCCACTAGTATTTAAATTTTCCCTTCCTTGGCATATTTGATCTTTGGGCAAATTTGTTGTGACCCCTCTCCCCATGCTTGTCTAAATTACCTCATCTCTGTTGACTGGATTTCCCACGTCTTCCCATCTTGATTGCCAAAACCCTTTTTCTCTCGACAATGATCCACAACTTCTTGGTGTCCTGGTCTTAACCCATAACCCAACCTTTGGCTGAATTCTCCCAACCCCAGCAAACCCCAGCTGAATTGTGCTCCCATCCCCTGCCGGAGCACACACATTAAGTGAGATCCCAGACAGAGAGGCAATCCATTAACCAATACTTTTCTTCCTCCTCTCATGTCCTGCTCCTCCCCATCTTGTTCCATTTTCTCTGATCCTCATTCCCATGTTGCTCCTTCCTATCTCTCCTCCTCTCTTTTTCTTTTCCACTTCTATATCACTTCCAATTTTGCTTAACCCTGTCATCTCACCCACTCTTTTCACCTTTCCCAATTGCTGCAATGTACTTATACCTTGTACACATGAATACTGTTCTGGGTCTTGACTCCCTGGATACAATTTAATGCTTTCAGAGGTGACATTGAAGGTGGGGCCATTTAAAGGTGTGCACTAAGGACCCCACAAACTTTTCACATCCATGTAACTAGATCTGGTGTAAGATTGCTGGTCTTTTTCTCTCTGTCTCTCTGCCTCATTGGACACTAATTGAGGTCAACAGTTAATATTCACTTGAGGACCTTATCATGCCAACCCTGGTATTCAACCATTGGAGGCTGGGCAGTGATCCAGCTCCTGTGAGGTATCCAAGGAGCAGGAGAATCGACGTTTCGGGCATAAGCCCTTCTTCAGGAATGAGGAAGGTGTGCCAAGCAGGCTAAGATAAAAGGTAGGGAGGAGGGACTTGGGGAGGGGCATTGGGAATGCGATAAGTGGAAGGAAGTTTAGGTGAGGGTGAAAGGCTGGAGAGGGGGTGGGCGCGGAGAGGTCGGGAAGAAGATTGCAGGTCAAGAAGGCGGTGCTGAGTCCGAGGTTTGGGACTGAGATAAGGTGGGGGGAGAGGAAATGAGGAAGCTGGAGAAATCCGCATTCATCCCTTGTGGTTGGAGGGTTCCTAGGCGGAAGATGAGGCACTCTTCCTCCAGGCGTCATGTTGCCATGGTCTGGCGATGGAGGAGGCCAAGGACCTGCATGTCCTTGGCGGAGTGGGAGGGGGAGTTAAAGTGTTCAGCCATGGGGCGGTTGGGTTGGTTGGTGCGGGTGTCCCAGAGGTGTTCTCTGAAACATTCCGCAAGTAGGCGGCCTGTCTCCCCAATGTAGAGGAGGCCACATCGGGTGCAGCGGATGCAGTAAATGATGTGTGTGGAGGTGCAGGTGAATTTGTGACGGATATGGAAGGATCCCTTGGGGTCTTGGAGGGAAGTGAGAGGGGAGGTGTGGGCGCAAGTTTTGCATTTCTTGCGGTTGCAGGGGAAGGTGCCGGGAGTGGAGGTTGGGTTGGTGGGGGGTGTGGATCTGACGAGGGAGTCGCAGAGGGAGTGGTCTTTCCAGAACGCTGATAGGGGTGGGGAGGGAAATATATCCTTAGTGGTGGGGTCTGTTTGGAAGTGGCGGAAATGACGAAGGACGATACGATGTAACTGGAGGTTGGTGGAGTGGAAGGTGAGGATCAGTGGAGTTCTGTCCTGGTGGCGATTGGAGGGGCGGAGTCTGGAGGTTGGTGGGGTGGTAGGTGAGGACGAGTGGGGTTCTGTCCTGGTGGCGATTGGAGGGGCAGGATCTGGAGGTTGGTGGGGTGGTAGGTGAGGACCAGTGAGGTTCTGTCCTGGTGGCGATTGGAGGGACAAGGCTGGAGGTTGGTGGGTGGTAGGTGGGGACCAGTGTGGTTCTGTCCCGGTGGCGAGTCCCAACCCTCGGACTCAAGGCCATCTTCTTGACCTGCAATCTTCTTCCTGACCTCTCCGCCCCCACCCCCTCTCCGGCCTATCACCCTCACATTAATCTCCTTCCACCTATCGCATTCCCAATTCCCCTCCCCCAAGTCCCTCCTCCCTGCCTTTTATGTTAGCCTGCTTGGCACACCTTCCTCATTCCTGAAGAAGGGCTTATGCCCGATACGTCGATTCTCCTGCTCCTTGGATGCTGCCTGCCCTGCTGCACTTTTCCAACATCACATACATTATGTGGGTGGCACGGTGGCACAGTGGTTAGCACTGCAGCCTCAGAGCGCCAGAGACCCGGGTTCAATTCCCGCCTCAGGCGACTCTCTGTGTGGAGTTTGCACATTCTCCCCGTGTCTGCGTGGGTTTCCTCCAGGTGCTCCGGTTTCCTCCCACAATCCAAAAATGTGCAGGTTAGGTGAATTGGTCATGCTAAATTGCCCGTAGTGTTAGGTGAAGGGGTAAATGTAGGAGTATGGGTCTGGGTGGTATGCGCTTCGACGGGTCGGTGTGGACTTGTTGGGCCGAAGGGCCTGTTTCCACACTGTAAGTAATCTAATCTAATTTTTCAGCTCTGATCTCCAGCATCTGCAGTCCTCACTTTCTCCTAATCAACTCTGGCCATAACAGCAATGCCCATATACCATGAATGAATTTAAAAATAGTTATGTTGGCCATGTCAGCCTTTAATAAAGCCTCTGAACTCGAAGACTTTAAAACGCAGAACTCATAAAATATAGTCAGTAGATGGCACCAAAGTACTATACATATACATACAAGAAAAAAATCAACCTATTCTACACAGTGCTTTATAAATTACTTACTCAGTGAGGTAACAGTAAAGAGCAGGTTGAAGGTCTTGAGGCGGTTAACAATGGAGCCCAGACCATTTCACAATGTCAAGGTGACAGGGTTAGTGTCAGATACATTACAGTTGGACAGGGGGAACATTGCTGACAGGTTCCTGGTCAGGGCCAGCCTTTGAGGAGCAATGAAGCAGCAGTGGGTAGAAAACCATGGCCCAGAAATAGAAACAGAGATGTAGAGCAAGGGCAGGACCATGTGTCACTTAGGTCTCATTGATGGTACAGGACAATATTAGAGGAGAGGAAGTTGCAACCCTATTTGTTGTTGCTGATTGATACACAGTTAAGGAGCCACTGCTTTGGACACGTTCTCGTACAACACATAACAACAGATTTGAGAAATATTAGTCAGAATGCACAAATTCATCTTGGTTTCAGCACACCATTTGATAGTTATTTTGGCAACTAACAAAAGTTTCTGTTTCATCAAGCTCTTATGTCCAACAGCATCAGTGAAATATTTGATAGACAACTGCCGCCGCGACATTGACCGCCTCAGCCTGTCCACCCCCTCACCCACTCCAACCTCTCACCCTCGCAACGTGCAGCCCTCCACTCCCTCCGCTCCAACCCCAACCATACTATCAAACTGGCAGATAAGGGAGGCGCGGTGGTAGTTTGGCGCACCGATCTTTACACTGCTGAGGCTAAACTGCTGAGCTCGCGGACACCTCCTCCAACTGCCGCCTTGACCATGACCCCACCTCCCAACACCAAGCCATCATCTCCCAGACCATCCATAACCTCATCACCTCAGGGGATCTCCCATCCACCGCCTCCAACCTCATAGTCCCACAACCCTGCACCGCCAGTTTCTACCTCCTGCCCAAAATCCACAAACCTGACTGCCCCGGCCGACCCATTGTCTCAGCCTGCTCCTGCCCCACCGAACTCATCTCTGCATAACTCGACACGGTCCTGTCTCCCTTAATCCAAGAACTCCCCACCTACGTTCGGGACACCACCCATGCCCTCCACCTCCTCCATGATTTTCACTTCCCCGGCCCCCAACGCCTTATCTTCACCATGGACATCCAGTCCCTATACACCTCCATCCCCCATCACGAAGGCCTCAAAGCCTCTGCGTCTTCCTTTCCCGCTGTACCAACCAGTACCCTTCCACTGACACCCTCCTTCGACTGACTGAACTGGTCCTCACTCTGAACAACTTCTCTTTCCAATCCTCCCACTTCCTCCAAACCAAAGGAGTAGCCTTGGGCACCCGCATGGGCCCCAGCTACGCCTGCTTCTTCGTCAGATATGTGGAACAGTCCATCTTCCTCAGCTACACTGGCACCACCCCCCACCTTATCCTCTGCTACATCGATGACTGTATCAGCGCTACCTCGTGCTCCCACGAGGAGGTTAAACAGTTCATCCACTTTGCTAACACCTTCCACCCCGACCTCAAATTTACCGGGACCGTCTCAGACTCCTCCCTCCCCTTCCTAGACCTCTCCAGTTCCAACTCAGGCGACCGACTCAACGCGGACATTTACTATAAACCAACCGACTTCCACAGCTACCTATATTACACCTCCTCCCACCCTGCCCCCTATAAAAATGCCATCTCATATTCCCAATTCCTTCGCCTCCGCCGCATCTGCTCCCAGGAGGACCAGTTCCAATACCGAACAACCCAGATGGCCTCCTTCTTCAAAGACCGCAACTTCCCCTCAGACGTGGTTGACAATTCTCTCCACCGCATCTCCTCCACTTCCCGATCCTCTGCCCTTGAACCCCGCCCCTCCAATTGACACCAGGATAGAACCCCACTGGTCCTCACCTTCCACCCCACCAACTTCCAGATACATCGTATCGTCCTTCGTCATTTCCGCCACCTCCAAACAGACCGCACCACCAAGGATATATTTCGCTCCCCTCCCCTCCCCTATCAGCGTTCTGGAAAGACCACTCCCTCCGCGACTCCCTCGTCAGGTCCACATCCCCCACCAACCCAACCTCCACTCCCGGGACCTTCCCCTGCAACCGCAAGAAATGCAAAACTTGCGCCCACACCTCCCCCCTTACTTCCCTCCAAGGCCCCAAGGGATCCTTCCATATCCGTCACAAATTCACCTGCACCTC
This sequence comes from Chiloscyllium plagiosum, assembly GCF_037043375.1. NCBI lineage: Eukaryota > Metazoa > Chordata > Chondrichthyes > Orectolobiformes > Hemiscylliidae > Chiloscyllium > Chiloscyllium plagiosum. Next base: position 42,859,183 of record NW_028270156.1, read on the forward strand.
CACACACATCATTTACTGCATCCGCTGCACCCGATATGGCCTCCTCTACATTGGGGAGACAGGCCGCCTACTTGCGGAACGTTTCAGAGAACACCTCTGGGACACCCGCACCAACCAACCCAACCGCCCCATGGCTGAACACTTTAACTCCCCCTCCCACTCCGCCAACGACATGCAGGTCTTTGGCCTCCTCCATCGCCAGACCATGGCAACATGACGCCTGGAGGAAGAGTGCCTCATCTTCTGCCTAGGAACACTCCAACCACAAGGGATGAATGCGGATTTCTTCAGCTTCCTCATTTCCCCTCCCCCCACCTTATCTCAGTCCCAACCTTCGGACTAGCATCGCTTTCTTGACCTGCAATCTTCTTCCCGACCTCTCCGCCCCCACCCCCTCTCCAGCCTATCACCCTCACCTTAACCTCCTTCCACCTATCGCATTCCCAATGCCCCTCCCCCGTCCCTCCTCCCTCCTTTTATCTTAGCCTGCTTGGCACACCTTCCTCATTCCTGAAGAAGGGCTTATGCCCGAAACATCGATTCTCCAGCTCCTTGGATGCTGCCTGACCTGCTGCGCTTTTCCAGCAACACATTTTTCAGCTCTGATCTCCAGCGTCTGCAGTGCTCACTTTCTCCGAGACTTTTTATCACCCAGGTCTCAAACATTTCTGAAAGAACTTACTTCCAATTCAAATCTTTTGCACAGTTTCAATTTATCATGAGATAGTGGGTAGGTAGAGATCTTGATTAGATAATGTCAAGCATTGAAAAATCTCTTCAGTTCCAGATGCCCACTTTTTTGCTTTCTCTATAAGTCTGAGTTCCTGATCAGGTAACTCTGCAATGTATAGGAAACCAGAATTTTAACTTTTAGACCAATGAGAGCTCTTTTCAGTCACATTATGAACTGCTAAATAAAGTTGAGCTGATTTAAAATGAATATTTTACTTCTAAAATATTATTATTTGAAATGATAATGTGCTCAGCTCAATTACATTCTAAGTTTCTGTGGATAATTTAACTGGAATCATATTCTTAAATGTCAATGAAATTTAGTCATTTTTGGGAGATGTCTCAAACCAATGGTTTGCCATTGCATTCAGGATAGCTTTAGATTTTAAAAAATGTTAATGGTGGCGTTGGATTTGTAGCATACTTCACAACCAGAGAAAGCTCCCAAAAAGCATTTGACAAAGCAAACACAAAACTTGAAAAACGCTTCAAATTTAACAGTGACATCTGGAATTGTTTTTTCTTCAAAGGAAGGGTGCACGGGCCTCTTGCTGAGATATTTGTATCATCGATAGTCACAAGTGAAGTACCGGAAGACTGGAGGTTGGCTAACGTGGTGCCACTGTTTAAGAAGGATAGTAAGGACAAGCCAGGGAACTATAGACCGGTGAGCCTGACTTCGGTGGTGGGCAAATTGTTGGAGGGAATCCTGAGGGACAGGATGTACATGTATTTGGAAAGGCAAGGACTGATTAGGGATAGTCAACATGGCTATATGCATGGGAAATCATGTCTCACAAACTTGATTGAGTTTTTTGAAGAAGTTACAAAGAGGATTGATGTGGGCAGAGCAGTAGATGTGATCTATATGGACTTCAGTAAGGCATTCAACAAGGTTCCCCATGGCAGTCTGATTAGCAAGGTTAGATCTCATGGAATACAGGGAGAACTAGCCACTTGGATACAGAACTGGCTCAAAGGTAGAAGACAGAGGGTGATGGTGGAGGGTTGTTTTTCAGACTGGAGGCCTGTGACCAGTGGAGTGCCACAAGGATCGGTGCTGGGCCCTCTATGTTTTGTCATTTACATAAATGATTTGGATGTGAGCATAAGAGGTATAGTTAGTAAGTTTGCAGATGACACCAAAATTGGAGATGTCGTGAACAGCGAAGAGGATTACCTCAGATTACAACAGGATCTTGACCAGATGGGCCAATTGGCTGAGAAGTGGCAGATGGAGTTTAATTCCGATAAATGCAAGGTACTGCATTTTGGGAAAGCAAATCTTAGCAGAACTTATACACTTAATGGTAAGGTCCTCGGGAGTGTTGCTGAACAAAGAGACCTTGGAGTGCAGGTTCATAGCTCCTTGAAAGTGGAATTGCACCCAGATAGGATAGTGAAGGCGGCGTTTGGTATGCTTTCTTTTATTGGTCAGAGTATTGAGTATTGAGTACAGGAGTTGGGAGGTCATGTTGCAGCTGTACACGACATTGATTAGGCCACTGTTGGAATATTGCGTGCAATTCTGGTCTCCTTCTTATTGGAAAGATGTTGTGAAACTTGAAAGGATTCAGAAAAGATTTACAAGGATGTTGCCAGGGTTGGAGGATTTGAGCTATAGGGAGAGGCTGAACAGGCTGGCGCTATTTTCCCTGGAGCGTCAGAGGTTGAGGGGTGACCTTATAGAGGTTTACAAAATTATGAGGGGCATGGATAGGATAAATAGGCGAAGTCTTTTCCCTGGGGTCGGGGAGTCTAGAACTACAGGGCATAGGTTTAGAGTGAGAGGGGAAAGATATAAAAGAGGCCTAAGAGGCAACTTTTTCACCCAGAGGGTGGTACGTGTATGGAATGAGCTGCCAGGGGAAATGGTGGAGGCTGGTACAATTGCATAATTTAAGATGCATTTGGATGGGTATATGAATAGGAAGGGTTTGGAGGGATGTGGGCTGGGTGCTAGCAGGTGGGACTAGATTGGGTTGGGATATCTGGTTGGCATGGACGGGTTGGGCCGAAGGGTCTGTTTCCATGCTGTACATCTCTATGACTCTATGTTTTGATTGAAGCAAATAAGATTCTGAGGAGGGTTTGACAGAGATTCTCAGAGACTATTTCCTCTAATTGGAGACTCCAAAAATAAGGAATATGGTCTAAGGATAAGGATTCAGCTATTTAGAGCATGAGATTTGTCCTAATTCTCTCGAGTGCAGATACATTAAAGTCAAAGATCAATCGATTTTTGGACTCAGTGAATCAAAGAATACAGAAGTTGATGGGAATGTAATGTTAAAGTTAAGAATGTGTCAGGAACGGATTGAGAGAGAGGGTATGAACTGGATAGCCTACTCTACTCCTATTTTCTATGGTGTTAAGCTCCACCCAGCAGGTACAAACTGGATGTAGCTAATTTTGAATCAATGCAGTAGTCACCAGTACAATCTTAGCCTAAATAATAACATTCCGAGGTTTCTCCCTTTAAACCAACTGATCATTTCTTCAACTGAATATGCTCATAGTGATCAGCATCGCAGTGACAGTTTGATAGAATAGTAGAGTTTTACGCATAAAAGGATGGCATGTTAAGGACTCTTGTAGCACAGTGATAGTGTCCCTACCTCTGAGTCAGCAGGCCTGTTCAAGTCCCATCTACTCCAGAAGTTTGTCATAATATCTCCGAACAGGTTGATTTAAAAATATCTAAAAGGGTGTCATTGAGCTTTTTATAACTTTGTATATTCCCCTGCCCTATTCCCATACAAATCATTTTTTTAAACAATTCAATTATTCATCCACATCCCTCTTAAAAATGCTATAAACTTTTTTTGACCACCATTTATGCTATGGTATGCATAAAAGGACAATATTCTACGCTGAAAGAAAATGCAAACCTTTCTCTTAATCCTTTGGGTGATAATCTTACATTTAACTATCCTCTTTAGTTTCATGACCATGGAAATACGTCCCCTGATCAAAGCTTGTGTCTGTTCTCTAAAGCTTTTCTATTTCAAAGTTTATAGAGTCATAGAGTCATGCAGCACAAAAACAGGCCCTTCAATCAAACTCATCCATGCTGATCAAGGGATTCCCAAATCATTTACCTGTGTTTGACTCTTGTCGGTCTCAACCTTTCCTATTCGTGTAACTATCCAAATGTATTGTAAATTTTGTAACCATAACTGCATCTACCACTTCCTCGGGCAATTTATTCCACATACAAATCACCCTCTCAATCATTATTATTGACATCATTAATAAAGCTTTTCTTCAGAATGGCCTTGACAACTTTTCCAAAAGAATTCAGGACTGTATTTAATAAAGTAATGAGCTGCTGTGGATGTTAATCAGACCCAACAAGTCCATTGCTGTTAATGGAAGTATTTTGACTTTCTATTGTTCTTGAGTTAATTATCCAACACTTTTGGTAAATGACCTCGGAAGAGGTAAATTTCCACTACCATCCCATGAAGAGTTTGCATGTTTTTTTTATATAATTGTGATATTATCCCACTTTAAGTCAGCTTGGTGCTTTTGACCTAGAATGACACTGGCTAAATAGTTATGGTGCCACATACTGTATAATTTTGGATCCTCTAATTCTGCCTCTGTAATTCTAATTTTTTTTAAGTGTTCTAAAATTAGAAAACCAGTATTCTTCATCAGAAATAAATGTTAAATAGCCCAAGGTTTCACTACTTTATATTAAAATTCTTCTCCTGCAGCATCACATCCCTCTGAGATATCTGTGCTCCACTCATTCTGGTCTTTTGACAATTCCCAGTTATAATTACTTCACCATACTTTCCTATGCCCTCAGTTTCCTGGACACCAAACTGTGGAATACCCTTCCTACATTTCTGTGTCTCTCTACGTTACATGTCTCCATAAGTCACACTTTAGAATCTATTTAGTTGATAAAGCTTTTAGTCAAGAGAGTTAATTTTTCCACACATGGCTCAGGGTGATATTCTGTTTAATAATACTCCTGCATAGCACCTCTGGACATTTCATTTCCTACATGAACTATGATAAATATAAGTTGCTGGTGCTCAGCTGTAGAGAGTTTAGTGTTTGACACATCATAGTTTTATGCCATTAAAATGGCTCTTAGAAAATTTGAATAAAAGCCAAATGCTACAAATGCAGGAAATTTGAAATAAAATCAATAGGTGCTAAAGAAAGTCAACAGTCTGTGTGGAGAAAGAAACAGAGTGAATGTTTGGTTTCTAATATGACACTGCTACACTTTCTGTTTTGAAGTCTTTGAGAAAAAGAGGACAAGCAAACTGCACTTGGCACACATAACATTGCTTGATTTGTTCCACAAACTGCAAAACGCTTTCTAAATAGTTCAAAAGGTGACATTTCCAGGAACAGAAAATCTACGTTATTGTCAATGCTTACATCTGAAATAACTCGACAAAGGCCAGTATTCTGTCACCAAGTTACCCTTTATTTACACGTCCATGGTACATGACACTGACGCAGCTAGCTCAGAGCCAGCTCCTAGAGTGAGAAGAACTCATGACACTCCTGTTCTTTTTTATTCTTTTTTTCCAGAAGTATAATTAGAATAACTCCATAGAGGCAATATCCAGTCACCAAATCACCTTTTATTTACATGTGGGGGAGTCCTTGACATTGATCCAGCTAGCTCAGAGCCAGCTCCTCGAGTGAGCAGAACTCCTGACATTCCTGTTCTTAGCTGTCAGCTAGGAGTCCCTGATTGGACCAGATTAACAGTCCCAATCAGGGAACTCATATTCTGTGAGGTCCACCCAGCTGACCTCAAATCACTGCACCCCTCCCTCTTCACATCCTGGGATATCAACCTGTTCTTTTCGCTGTAGCTTCTCCTGAGGTGTTCCCACACCAGGTCCGGTTTCTCTGACTTTGCCTCAGATAATGACAACGTGTGCTGGACTATAGCCTGCCACTTGCACCTGGAGTGTCTGAGCAGAAATTCACCTTCTTTGCTGGATGATAATGACATTGAGTTTCAACCTCTGAGTTTAATTTACATAAATGTGAGGTGCTGCATTTTGGAAAAGCAAATCAGAGCAAGACTTACATGCTTAATGGTAAGGTCATGGCAAGTGTTGCTGAACAAAGAGACCTTGGAGTCCATAGTTCTTCGAAAGTAGATTTGCAGGTAGATAGGATAGTGAAGAAGGCGTTTGATATGCTTTCCTTTATTGGTCAGAGTATAGGAGTTAGGAGGTCATGTTGCAGCTGTACAGGACATTGGGTTAGGCCACATTTGGAATATTGCCTTTAATTCTGGTTTCTTTCCTATCGGAAGGATGTTGTGGAACTTGAAAGGGTTCAGAAAAGATCTACAAGGATATTGTCTGGGTTGGAGGATTTGAACAAAAGGGAGAGACTGAATATGATGGAGCTGTTTTCCCTGGAGCGTTGGAGGCTAAGGGATGTCCTTATTGAGGTTTATAACATCCTGAGGGTCATGGATAGGATATATAGACAAAGTCTTTTCCCTGGTGTGGGGGAGTCCAGAACTAGAGGGCGTAGGTTTAGGGTGAGAGGAGAAGGTATAAAAGAGACTTAAGGAGCAACTTTTTCAAACAGAGGGTGGTGCGTGTATGGAATGAGCTGCCAGAGGAAGTGGTGGAGGCTGATACAATTAAAGCATTTAAGAGGCATCTAGATGGGTATATGAATAGGCAGGGTTTAGAGGGATATGGGTCAAGTGCTGGCAAATGGGACTAGATCAGGTTAGGAAAAACTGGTAAGCATGGACGAGCTGGACCAAAGGGTCTGTTTCTGTGCTGTACATCTCTATGACTCTATCTGCCATGTCCATCTTGTCCTCAGAGGTTTCTTCGACGCTAGGCAAAGAGGAAGAATCCAAGTGTTCTGACAGCTTTGCTGGGTGTTTTGAGGGCCCAGGTAAGTTTGGCTTCTGCCCCATTTCAAATCTGCAGCTTTCATGTGGTCTATATACTTTTTTAGGACCACCTTTCTGACCCAAACTTTGTATGTCATGGGACCTGACCTTGTGTCAACCATGCCTCTTACACATGCAGGGTCACTCGTTTGGTTTTGACACCAAACATCGTTGCCTGAAGTAAACTGTCTCTCTTGAAAAGAGACATCTTGTGTCCAGTATTGGTGTTTCTGATGCCATTTCACCCTCTCTACCAAGGTCTGGGAAGATCAGATTTAACCTGGTGCAGTCTTCTCCCCATTAGCAACTCTACTGCACCTGTCCCTGTAGTTGAATGAGGGATTGTCCTATAATCAATAGGAACTAGGATAGTTTGGTATTGAATGAAGCTGTAGGCTGTTTCTTTAAGCCTGCCTTCAAAGTTTGGACTGCTCTTTCTGCCAGACCATTGGACGTTGGATTGTATGGAGCTGTTCTTACATGTTGACTATCATTTGACTTTAGGAAATACTTGAATTCTCTGCTGGTAAATAATGGCCTGTTTTCTGTGTCCAACACCTCCAGATGTCCATGTATTGCAGAAGATGCTCACATCTTTTCAATCATTGTCCCGGTGTTTGACAATGAACTCTATGCAAGTCCAATCATTTGAATGGGCATCCACAAGGCCTAAAAGTATAGATGTCATGAAAAAACTGGCATATATGATGTCTAACTGAGTCTAGGTTTTACCTGGCCATTCATAAGCTGGTGGTATTGATTGTCCTTTTTGGCACACTGGGCCCTTCCCCGCCAACATAGCTATGTCAGCATCCAACCTTGGTCACCAGGCATAACTTCTCGCCAAATCATCATTTTGGAAACCCCTGGATGATCTTGGTGGATTTCAACCAGTATCTGGCAGTGACGTTTACTCAGGGCAATCGCCCTTGCTTCCCATAATAATAAGCCATCTTTTATCGTGATCTGGTCTCACTGGGTCCAGAAAGGTTTCAATCGGCACTTTTACTTTCCCCATCACCACCAGCTGTTTTAGTTTTGTTTGGACCGGATCTTTTTGTGTCCACAGTCTGATATTGTCAGCAAGAGAGTGTCCAGAAAGTTTAAAACCAGAATGGACTGTTCCAATGGCGGCACCGCAGGTGATGTATCTGTCAGTAGGAGATGGCTTAAGGCATCCAAATTTGCAACTTGGCCTTTCAGATGTTGTTCCAATTTGTAATTTTATGCATTCATAATAAGAGCTCACTGCTGAATTCGACCTGAAGCTTTGGGCAGCATGGCTCTGTCCCTTTTGAGTAGCCCTGTCAATGGTTTGTGGCCCATTATTATTACAAATTTAGTCTGTAAAGGTATTGGTGGAACTTTCTCACACCAAAGGTGACTGCCAAACCTCCCTTCTTTATTTTCAATCGGCATCAGCCAAAGTCAAGGAAGCATACACTATTGGGCGTTCCTCTCCATTGGGCTATCTGTGAGCTAAAACTACCCAATACTGCACAGGGAGGCATCACATGTCAGTGCCACATCTTGATTGGGATCATAGCTGGCCAACACCTTAGATACCTGCTTCCCTAAAGGCTACATATTGGTTACCAGACTGTTCCCAAGGCTGACCCTTTTTCAATAGCAGATATGAGGATACCAGGGTGGAGGCCAGGTTATGTATGAATTTCCCATAACAATTCACAAACCTAAGGAAAGACCTAAGCTCCGATACAAATGTGGGAGCCAAGGTACCTTTGACCACCCTCACTTTATCTTTCAATGGGTGTTACCCAGTCTTGTTGACTCTGTAGCACAGTAAGTCACTTGGGATGCTTGAAAACACCTTTTTCCCTTCTAAGGCATACACCCACCTTGGAGAAATATTTGAGCATTATGTCCAAGTTCTCTAAATGCTCTATGTTGGTCTTCCTGGTTATTAGCATTAGATAAATCGTGACCTGGGGTAGACCTTGTAAAATGTTTTCTATCATCCACTGAAAAAACTCTACGAAGGCCAATATCTTGTCACCAAGTCACCCTTTATTTGCATGTGCATAGTACATGATACTGACCAGCTAGCTCAGAGCAGGCTCCCAGAGTGAGCCTGCTGTCAATCCTATTTATATCTGTCAGCCAGGGCTCCCCGATCGAACCAGACTAACAGCCCCATTCAGGGAGCTCATACTCCATGAGGTCTACCTGGCTGACCTAATTCCAATCACTACAAAGTCTCCACATTTAAAAAATATCCATTGACATTGGGAGAAATCAACAAATACTTTTGGGCTGCCAGTGCTAATTTCTCACTGACTTTACCTGCTGCATAACCAATAAATATTTTCAAGATGGCTCTGAATAAACTATTTAAGTTATTATTCCATCAATTCTTTTCTTGTACATTTTTAGCAAGTGACTTTTGTAGTTTGTGTTAATTGTATATCTCTGGGAATTTCGGGTCATTCACAATATATTGGATTTGTAGGTAACAGAAGAGAGACCAAATGCCTATCCCTTGAAATACTCAGTGGAGTTTACAATGTCCATAATAGTTTCTTCATCTGCTGTGTGTAAATGAAGGAACATTGCAAGAAGCACTTTCGAATATTAGGACACGATTTGACGCTTTATAGCACATGGTAGTAATGACATAAAGCCTGGTTACTATTTATTGTGCAAAAAGCCATCAAAAGATGGAAGATAGATCCGGATAAGAATATGGTTGACTATTCGGCTAATTAATTCCAACTACAGGGGTTCAATACACAGCGTTTGCCTAATGCCAATGAATTTGAAAAGCAGTGTACCCTGGATACATTCGAACATAAAGCCACTGGAAGTGATAAACGACGTTTAAGGAATCATTTGAATTTAAAAAATACAGACTGAAATAAGCGTAACAAGACAAATATTACCACCTGCACAGGCTTGAACAGAGTTTCAAATAAGGATTCTTTGCCGGCAACAGAATTGTATCGATAATCCTATTGATTTCAATTTAAGCTAAGTACCACAGATTAAGTATTCATAAAAATTGGGTTTAAACTAAAACAGTGAAAGAAAAAATCCCGTTTGAGATATGTATATGTTTTAAGCTGTTAAAACAGTCAGGTGTTTTTAAAAAAAGGATAGAAGGCAGCTTTAAGGGCGGCACGGTGGCTCAGGGGTTAGTACTGCTACCTCACAGCGGCAGGGACCTGGGTTCGCTTCCCAGCTCGGGCGACTGTCTGTGCGGTAATTGCACATTCTTCCCCGTATCTGCTGGGTTTCCTCCCACAATCTAAAGCCCCCCGGGTTAGGGTGGTTTGGCCATGATGAATTGCCCATAATGTTAGGTGCTTTAGTCAGAGGGAAATGGGTCCGGGGGAAGTCAATGCATCCGAATCGTATCTTTTGTGGGTCTATGTAAAGTGTTCTGCCAGTTCTAATGCCATCATTCCGTCTAATTCAATGTCAACCAGCAGTTTGTTCTTCACAGCAGCGATGGATTAGTGCCGCCCCTTCAAGAAATAAAGCTTGTGTTTTCAAATAAACCTGCTGGGCTATAACCTGGTGTCGTGTGATTTTTGACCTTGTCCAACACAGGCACCTCCACACCAAGAAATAACACGAGTGAACGAATTTGCCAAGCCTTTTCTGGCAGCAGGACAATTTGATCCAGGTTTCCTAATGTGAGTTCCAGAATAAAGGTTTAGAGGAGAATAAAAAACCCCATAGTCACACCTTTAACCAAATATATCACTTTGGTTGAAGATCTGCGTTAGGAAAGGATTAGTCTTTTTATAATTAAATATAATTCCTTGAATCGCGCGATTAGTATCTCCATGGAACACCATTAATTTCCGGCCACTCCATTCTGGATTTCAATCACAGTTCCCAGAAACCTTTAACTTGATTTTTAACATGTTTATCCCACGATGTTCATTTAATTGGCTTCTAAACTTCACCCATTTTCATGATACTTATGTAGTGTCCCGTACAGACATTTCAGACTTTAGAGTAATGTTAATACAGATCAAAAGGAAAACACGCAAAAACAATATACGCTTCTATTCAGTTATTACTCCAGATTTTGTGACAAAATCTCTGAGAAATGGATATGGGTGATTAACTTTGTAAATTTTAAAAATATTGTTGGGGGGATGGCGCTCAATTCCACTGGCCCTGTCAAAATCCTGTTTACCGTAAGTAGATTTGACAACTTTCAAGTTACCGTCAGAAAATGCCATCATCCTTGGTAACCGTGTCTTGTAGAAACACAACCGCATTCGGGCAGGCTGCAGGTAAAATGCAGGCTGAGATTTGGCAACGGCACGAGAAGCGAAATGGCTTGACTTGACGGAAAGGAAGTCTGAATTTGAATATCGCCAATTTGGAATTAATATTTCTCAAATTGCATTTTACTGCTAAAAGGGAACAACGATCGCTAACATGTAAGCAACAATTTAAAGACGTTTCATTTCAACTAATTTATTTAAATAATCAGCCCTGACCATTTCATGTTTTGCTGTTGGACAGTACCATATGACAGAAAGCGCTGAGGAAACTCAGCAGGTCTGGCAGCATTGGCTCTGATGAAGACTGGAAACGTGAACTTTTTCTCTCATCAAAGATGTTGCCAGACCTGCTGAGTTTCTCCAGCACTCGTAACACTCTGATTTTAATAGACCCACGAAGCCACTGAGAGTGGTACGGAGAGCCAGTGTGAAGTTTCACAGCAGGCAGTAAGTGCAGAGTTTCTGGCTGCATTGTACTTTCTGAGCATGTTTAAGTGCGCGTGGCTGCTCAGTGTTTCTGAACAAGGGGTGAGGTGAACAGTGAAAAAGGTATGCAGTGAGGGAGGGGAAGGGAAGTGAGGTATGCACTGTGGGAGGTGAGATGGGAAGTGAGGGAAGTTGGGGGTGAGCTGTGAGTGAGGGGAGTTGGGGGTGAGCTGGGAGTGAGGTGAGCAGAGAGTAGGGTGAACAGTGAGTGCGGTGAACAGAGTGGGCTGAAGTCGACTGTGAGCAGGGAGTGAGGTGTACAGAGAGTGGGGTGAGTTGAGATTGAGCTGAATTGGGAATGAGGTGAACAGGGAGTGAGGTGAGCAGTGAGTGTGGCGAGTTGGGAGTGAGGTGAACAGGGAGTGAGGTGAACAGGGAGTGAGGTGAGTTGGGGGTAAGGTGAGCAGGGAGTGAGGTAAGCATGGTGAAGTGAGTTGAGAGGTGCACAGGGACTGGGGTGAGCAGGAACTGGGGTGAGTTGAGAGGTGAACAGGGAGTGAGGTGAGCAGGGAGGTGAACATGGAGTGAGGTGAGCAGGGAGTGAGGTGAGCAGGGAGGTGAACATGGAGTTGAGTGAGCAGGAAGAAAGGCCAGCAGAGAGTGAGGTGAACAGGGAGTGAAGTGAGCAGGGAAGGGGTGAGTTGAGAGGTGAACAGAGAGTGGAGTGAGCAGGAAGTGGGGTGAACAAGGAGTGGGGTGAGTTGGGAGGTGAACATGGAGTGGGGTGAGCAGGGAGTGGGGTGAGTTGAGAGGTGAACAGGGAGTGAGGTGAACAGGGAGGTGAACAGGCAATTGGGTGATCAAGGAGTGAGGTGAGCAGGGAGTGAGGTGAGTTGGAAGGTGAGCAGGGCGTGAGATGAACAGAAGTGAGGTGACCAGGGACTGAGGTGAGTTGGGAATGAGGTGAGCAGGGAGTGAGATGAGCAGGGAGTGAGGTGAGCAGGGACTGAGGTGAGCAGGGAGTGAGGTGAGTTGGGAGTGGGGTGAGCAGGGTGTGGGTGAGTTGGGAGGTGAATAGGGAGTGTGGTGAGCAGGGAGTGAGGTGAGCAGGGAGTGAGGTGAGCTGGGAGTGAGGTGAGCAGAGAGTGAGGTGAGCAGAGAGTGAGGTGTGTTGGGAGTGGGGTGAGCTGGGAGTAGGGTGAGTTGGCAGGTGATTGGGGTGGGAGCTGATCAGGGAGTCAGGTGAGTTGGGAATTGAGCAGGTAGTGAGGTGACCAGGTGATATGGTATATTGGGAGGTGATCAGGGAATGAGGTGAATTGGGAGATGAAGTGAGCTGGGAGTGGGGAGAGTTGGGAGGTGAACAGGGAATGGGGTGAGTTGGGAGTGAGGTGAGGGGGAGTGGGGTTAGTTGGGATGTGAGGTAAGCAGGTAGTGAAGTGAACAGGTAATGAGGTGAGCAGGGAGTGAGGTGAGTGGGCGTGGGGTGTGTTGGGATGTGAGCAGGGAATGAGGTGAACAGGAGTTGGATGAGCAGGCAGTGGGTGAATTGAGAGGTGAGCAGGGAGTGAGGTGAGCAGTGGGTGAGCAGGGAGTGAGGTGAACAGGGAGTGGGTGAATTGGGAGGTAAGCAGGGAGTGGGTGAATTGGGAGGTGAACAGGGAGTGGGTAAACAGGGATTAGGGTGAACGGAGAGGGGTGAATTGGGAGGTGAGCAGGGAGTGAGTGAATAGGAAGTGGGTGAGCAGGGAGTGGGGTGTGTTGGGGGGTGAGCAGGGAGTGGGATGAGCAGGGATTAGGGTGGGCAGGGAGTGGGTGAGTTGGGATGTGAGCAGGGGGTGCGGTGAACAGGGATTAGGGTTAACAGTGAGTGGGTGAATTGGGAGATGAGCAGGGGAGTAGGTGAATTGAGAGGTGAGCAGGGAGTGGGTGAATTGAGAGGTGAGCAGGGAGTGGGTGAATTGAGGTGAGCAGGGAGTGGGTGAATTGGGAGGTGAGCAGGGGAGTGGGTGAATTGAGAGGTGAGCAGGGAGTGGGTGAATTGGGAGGTGAGCAGGGGAGTGGGTGAATTGGGAGGTGAGCAGGGGAATGGGTGAATTGGGAGGTGAGCAGGGAGTGGGTGAATTGAGGTGAGCAGGGAGTGGTTGTGTTGGGAAGTGAGCAGGGAATGGAGTGAATTGAGAGGTGAGCAGGCAGTGGTTGTGTTAGGATGTGAGCAGGGAGTGGGTGAACAGGGATTAGAGTGAACAGAGAGTGGGTGAACTGGGAGGTGAGCAGGGGATGGGTAAATTGAGAGGTGAGCAGAGAGTGGGTGAATTGAGAGGTGAGCAGGGAGTGAGTGAACAGGAAAAGGGGAGGCAAGGAGTGGATGTGTTGGGAGGTGAGCAGGGATTAGGTTGGGCAGGGAGTGGAGTGAATTGGGATGTGAGCAGGGAGTGGGTGAATTAGGAGGTGAGCAGGGAGTGGGGTGATTAGATTATTAGATTAAATTACGTTACAGTGTGGAAACAGGCCCTTCGGCCCAACAAATCCACACCGACCTGCCGAAGCGCAACCCACCCATAGACCTACATTTACCCCTTACCTAACACTACGGGCAATTTAGTATGGCCAATTCACCTGACCTGCACATCTTTGGATTGTGGGAGGAAACCGGAGCACCCAGAGGAAACCCACGCAGACACGGGGAGAACGTGCAAACTCCACACAGTCAGTCAACTGGGAGGTGAGCAGGGAGTGGGGTGAGCAGGGAGAGGAGTAAATTGGGATGTGAGCAGGGAGTGGGTGAGCAGGGAGTAGGTGAATTGGGAGGTGAGCAGGGAGTGGGGTGAATTGGGATGTGAGCAGGGAGTGGGGTGAGCAGGGAGTGGAGTAAATTGGGATGTGAGCAGGGAGTGGGTGAGCAGGGAGTAGGTGAATTGGGAGGTGAGCAGGGAGTGGGGTGAATTGGGATGTGAGCAGGGGAGTGAGTGAATTGGGAGTTGAACAGGGAGTGGGGTGAATTGGGATGTGAGCAGGGAGTGGGGTGAGCAGGGAGTGGGATGATTTGGGAGGTGAGCAGGGAGTGGGTGAATTGGGAGGTGAGCAGAGAGTGGGGTGAATTGGGATATCAGCAGGGAGGGGGGGTGAGCAGGGAGTGGGGGTAATTAGGATGTAAGCAGGGAGTGGGGTGAGCAGGGAGTGGGGTGAATTGGGATGTGAGCAGGGAGTGGGGTGAGCAGGGAATGGGATGAATTAGGAGGGGAGCAGGGAGTGGGGTGAATTGGGATGTGAGCAGGGAGTGGGGTGAGCAGGGAGTGGGGTGAATTGGGATGTGGGAAGGGAGTGGGGTGAGCAGGGAGTGGGGCGAATTGGGATGTGAGCAGGGAGTGGGGTGAATTGGGATGTGAGCAGGGAGTGGGGTGAGCAGGGAGTGGGGTAAATTGGGAGGTGAACAGGGAGTGGGGTGAATTGGGATGTGAGCAGGGAGTGGGATGAGCAGGGAGTGGGGTGAATTAGGAGGTGAGCATGGAGTGGGATGAGCAGGGAGTGGGGTGAATTGGGATGTGAGCAGGGAGTGGGGTGAGCAGGGAGTGGGGTGAATTGGGAGGTGAGCAGGGAGTGGGGTGAATTGGGAGGTGAGCAGGGAGTGGGGTGAGCAGAGAGTGGGGTGAATTGGGAGGTGAGCAGGGAGTGGGGTGAATTGGGAGGTGAGCAGGGAGTGGGGTGAATTGGGAGGTGAGCAGGGAGTGGGGTGAGCAGGGAGTGGGGTGAATTGGGATGTGAGCAGGGAGTGAGATGAATTGGGATGTGAGCAGGGAGTGGGGTGAGCAGGGAGTGGGGTGAATTGGGATGTGAGCAGGGAGTGGGGTGAATTGGGATGTGAGCAGGGAGTTGGGTGAGCAGGGAGTAGGGTGAATTGGGATGTGAGCAGGGAGTGGGGTGAGCAGGGAGTGGGGTAAATTGGGAGGTGAACAGGGAGTGGGGTGAATTGGGATGTGAGCAGGGAGTGGGATGAGCAGGGAGTGGGGTGAATTAGGAGGTGAGCATGGAGTGGGATGAGCAGGGAGTGGGGTGAATTGGGATGTGAGCATGGAGTGGGGTGAGCAGGGAGTGGGGTGAATTGGGAGGTGAGCAGGGAGTGGGGTGAATTGGGAGGTGAGCAGGGAGTGGGGTGAGCAGGGAGTGGGGTGAATTGGGATGTGAGCAGGGAGTGAGATGAATTGGGATGTGAGCAGGGAGTGGGGTGAGCAGGGAGTGGGGTGAATTGGGATGTGAGCAGGGAGTGGGGTGAATTGGGATGTGAGCAGGGAGTCGGGTGAGCAGGGAGTAGGGTGAATTGGGATGTGAGCAGGGAGTGGGGTGAGCAGGGAGTGGGGTGAATTGGGATGTGAGCAGGGAGTGGGGTGAGCAGGGAGTGGGGTGAATTGGAATGTGAGCAGGGAGTGGGGTGAGCAGGTAGTAGGGTGAATTGGGATGTGAGCAGGGAGTGGGGTGAGCAGGTAGTAGGGTGAATTGGGATGTGAGGAGGGAGTGGGGTGAATTGGGAGGTGAACAGGGAGTGGGGTGAATTGGGAGGTGGGGAGGGAGTGGGGTGAATTGGGAGGTGAGCAGGGAGTGGGGTGAATTGGGAGGTGAGCAGGGAGTGGGGTGAATTGGGAGGTGAGCAGGGAATGGGGTGAGCAGAGAGTGGGGGGAATTGGGAGGTGAGCAGGGAGTGGGGTGAATTGGGATGTGAGGAGGGAGTGGGGTGAATTGGGAGGTGAGCAGGGAGTGGGGTGAATTGGGAGGTGAGCAGGGAATGGGGTGAATTGGGAGGTGAACAGGGAGTGGGGTGAATTTGGAGATGAGCAGGGAGTGGGGTGAATTGGGAGGTGAACAGGGAGTGGGGTGAATTGGGAGGTGAGCAGGGAGTGGGGTGAATTTGGAGGTGAGCAGGGAGTGGGGTGAATTGGGAGGTGAACAGGGAGTGGGGTGAATTGGGAGGTGAGCAGGGAATGGGGTGAATTTGGAGGTGAGCAGGGAATGGGGTGAATTGGGAGGTGAGCAGGGAGTGGGGTGAATTGGGAGGTGAGCAGGGAATGGGGTGAATTGGGAGGTGAACAGGGAGTGGGGTGAATTTGGAGGTGAGCAGGGAGTGGGGTGAATTGGGAGGTGAACAGGGAGTGGGGTGAATTGGGAAGTGAGCAGGGAGTGGGGTGAATTTGGAGGTGAGCAGGGAGTGGGGTGAATTGGGAGGTGAACAGGGAATGGGGTGAATTGGGATGTGAGGAGGGAGTGGGGTGAATTGGGAGGTGAGCAGGGAGTGGGGTGAATTGGGAGGTGAGCAGGGAGTGGGGTGAATTGGGAGGTGAGCAGGGAATGGGGTGAATTGGGAGGTGAACAGGGAGTGGGGTGAATTTGGAGGTGAGCAGGGAGTGGGGTGAATTGGGAGGTGAACAGGGAGTGGGGTGAATTGGGAGGTGAGCAGGGAGTGGGGTGAATTTGGAGGTGAGCAGGGAGTGGGGTGAATTGGGAGGTGAACAGGGAGTGGGGTGAATTGGGAGGTGAGCAGGGAATGGGGTGAATTTGGAGGTGAGCAGGGAATGGGGTGAATTTGGAGGTGAGCAGGGAATGGGGTGGGCAGGGAGTGGGGGGAATTGGGAGTGGGGTGAATTTGGAGGTGGGCAGGGAGTGGGGTGAGCAGGGAGTGGGATGAATTGGGAGTGGGGTGAATTTGGAGGTGAGCAGGGAATGGGGTGGGCAAGGAGTGGGATGAATTGGGAGTGGGGTGAATTTGGAGGTGGGCAGGGAGTGGGGTGAATTTGGAGGTGGGCAGGGAGTGAGGTGAGCAGGGAGTGGGATGAATTGGGAGTGGGGTGAATTTGGAGGTGAGCAGGGAATGGGGTGGGCAGGGAGTGGGATGAATTGGGAGTGGGGTGAATTTGGAGGTGGGCAGGGAGTGGGGTGAATTTGGAGGTGGGCAGGGAGTGGGGTGAATTTGGAGGTGGGCAGGGAGTGAGGTGAGCAGGTAGTGGGATGAATTGGGAGTGGGGTGAATTTGGAGGTGAGCAGGGAATGGGGTGAGCAGGGAGTGGGGTGAATTGGGAGGTGAACAGGGAGTGGGGTGAATTGGGAGTGGGGTGAATTTGGAGGTGAGCAGGGAATGGGGTGAGCAGGGAGTGGGGTGAATTGGGAGGTGAACAGGGAGTGAGCTGCGCTGGTTCTTGGTCTCGCCCCCACCGCCTCAGTGGCGGATTTGCCGCTTGCTAGCCCCGTCCCCAGAGGCGGCCCCGTGGGCGGCCGTTTCCAGGGCATCCGTTGCCTGGGAGACGGCGTCGGCGGGCGGCTGGTGCTCGGCGTGCTCCACGTGCACGGCCAGCAGCGCCTGTAGTTCCCGGATGTATTTGATGGCGGCCCGGAGGGTCTCCACTTTACTGAGCCTCTTGTCAGTGAGCTCCTGCGGCAGGTGCTGCCTCAGCTGCGCGTAGCCCTCGTTCACGCACTTCACCCTCTGCCTCTCCCTCTCGTTGCGCTTGCGGATGAAGGCCGGCTCGTAGGAATAGTCGTAGCCCCCTCCGAACGGGCTGGCGAAGGGGAGCGGGGAGTAATAGTGCCAGGTCGGGTAGGCATCGTTTGCAAAGGCATCCGTGCAGGAGCGCTCGGCGCAGGACAGCATTGGCATGTCGTCAGGGTGCCTCAGTCTGGGGGGTTCGGTACACGGGAAACCGGAGAGATCTGCAGGGACCGGTGGAGTCAGTTGCATGCAGGCGGCCTCGCCGAAAGTGATCCTCTCCAGCAGACTGTCGTAACTTTCCGCCTCCATCTGATACACGTAACTTTCCGGGGATGCCATCGCCATGGAGCTTTCGATCATATTGGCTGCTGCGCTGTGCTTTGCAGGAGGAAGAAGTCGGGTATAGATTAGTGATTTCATTTTCTTGGATTTGCAATCATTAAGATTTCTTAAAACGAGGGGAACAATATCAAAAGTTCGTAAGAAGTATCGTAACAAACAAAAGGTCCTCTGTAGCTTTCCCCTAAAACTTATCAATGAATTATTAGTGAATACGAATAACTAACTAAAGAGTAACTAATGCTTCCAAATAAACCTGTTGAACTATAACCTGGTATTGTGTGATTTTTAACGTCCACCCCAGTCCAACACCGGCACCTCCAAGTCATAACTAAAGACTATTTGCAGTTCTGAAGAAAAGTTACTGGATCCGACACGTTAACTCTGCTTTCTCTCCACAGATGCTGCCAGACCTGCTGATTTCCTCCAGCAATTTTTGATTTCGTAGTAGCTGCACTTAACCGCTTTTAGATGTAATATCTCTTCAATATGAATTCGATTCATATATAAGGTATTCGTTATTATTTATCACTAAATCAAGCATTCATTTCTGTAGGGTGTAATTAAATAGCACAAATCAGTGATAAAACTCATATGGTTTATAGGATATTTTACGAGGTAGAAATTCCGTTGAATTTAGTGTAAACAATTATTTGATTAATCACTGGAACACATGAGGTAATGCATCATGCATTTGTTTAGAATCTCATACTTAAAAGTAGTGCAAAGTATTAAAGTAATAAATCTTACCCGAACGTATTGGAGAATAATATCTGGACACAGTTCACTAGAGGCAAAATAAAGTTGGACTGGTCGTAGAATCCATAAACAACCAGTTTATGAGCTATTACAGAATAGCTCGAGGCTAGTTCAATCTGCAATGTTGTGGTTCAGTTTTTATTGGAACCAGTTTAGATACGTATCATTTTACATTACAGTCAACCTGTTGCAGGATTTTGGTGTTTGCAAATTATTACATATAAAACAGGCTTTTTAACTTTCAATATGTGTACACTGATTTCGTCTTGTCAACCCTACAATCTATTTGTGTAGCAATTGTCAAAATTGTGAATTAAATTTCAGATTCTTAATAAAATTTGATCTGTGAAGGAATTTCCTTGTGGTATTGGGTGTCATATACGTCATGATAGTAAACGAATTGGTCATTTACTTTCATTCAGCTTCTGTCAGTTTTAAACGATTATTGTATCAATACTCTTCCCCCTCCACTGCCCTTTTGCGTTCACTTTTAACTGGTGTCCAGTAACTTCAGTTCTGAGGAATTAGCCCTCCACCTGAAATGTTAATTTAGTTCTTCTAGTGGGTGGGCAGTCTAAAGTGCCAGAATAGTGCATATCACATCAACGCATCCTCTAGAATGTGCATTCAAACTACAAAGACGTGGATGCAGAAACCATTGCATTTCAATCTGTTTTTTTTTAAAAGGCCGATGCTTTTATTTACACTCCAGTTATATAGTGAACCCCACATCAAGTAAAGTATAATTTGGCTATTCTATCAAAATAAAAGTAGCATCAGACACTCAATATGCATTATCACTATTTTGGTGTTGATTTCAGTGTTTTAACTGCAGCAAATGCAAAGCAGCATTAAAATATTGTTTAATTATGTCGTAGTTACCAAGAGCCAACTATTAACGTTAAAATGTATTTAGCACGTGGATGCCGGCGATAAAAGCTCTGCTCATTGGGCACCGCCGCATCAGCAGACGCAACCAAAGAAGCAAATCTGCAATCTTTCGGTTTTGAGGCAGAGTTAGAACCATGACTGTGCTCTGCACTTGCAAGTTAAGTTCAATCAGAAGAGTTGAGTGACGTGCCGAAAAAGTCAAAAGCAAATAATATTATTTTTAAGTCACAGTGGGTCCGGAGTGTTGACTCCATAGTTCTTCTACGGCAAATTGATCGAGAATTGTCACCCATTTGTGTGAAACTTGCCTCATTGATTTCCCTGAATAAATTGTCCCTGTCTTTTTATGTCTCTCAACAACCACCTGTCTTAGTGTACTAAAATCATGGTCTGACAGCAGTTGTTTCTCTGCGTCCTGTTATCATGATGGAATCATTGTCAATGGGATTAGTAACAGCACTGGGCAATTAATGCTGGCCCATTAAAAAAAAACACTTTGAAGGGCTTATGGATGAAACGTTGACTCTTCAGCTCCTCGGATGCTGCCTGGCCTGTCATGCTTTTCCAGCACCACACTTTGACTTCTGAAACTAAATCAGCTCAGGCTTTTTTTTGAAGATCTATAATCTTTCAAAATGAGTTAGGAGAGAAATACATTTTACTCACTGAACTGGATGAATAAATGTCACTTTTTTTGTGACCGGACAACAAGCCAATGTATTTGACAGTATCATGTTGTTCATTGCTAATCGATGGCCAAACTACGGCAGAAATGAACTGTAAAAATCTCCCAAATAACATCATGAACAAAACTTCATGATGTAGCATGAAGTCATATACATCAGTAGGTTCTAGGTTTCTCTTAAAGTTTCAGAGAAGTCTTTAAACGAGTTTGTATCTTCGTTCAGCAATGAAAACTGTATGCATATTAGCTGAGAACATTTTGATGACACTGATTATTAGATATTCACACAGATTCACTCTTTCAGCTTATATGTAAAGAATGACTGATGCCTTCGTATTGGAAAAATGTCAGTCTTCGTGAATTCATCCTGTTTTCTGCCAGTTCCTTATGTAGGTAGATCAAAGAGAAATCCCTTCAAGCGCAGTTTTGAAGTTTAGCATGGATACATCAATTGAGAGAAATCAATTGTGAAGGTTGAAAATCAGAGGATATAAAATCATTTGACTTATGATACATGTAATTAGATAATACTTCTCATGATTTATGCAAAGATAACTTTTATTTTATTTTGGACTGTGGACTAAAAATAGGAAAATATGCTTTTTTCAACGAAAGAAAATGTGTGAGATGTTTCGAGTTTTATAAACAAGTTATTGGAACATGTTGAGAGTTTTTCTACAGTGTTCCCTTATTCATGCAGTGAGGGATCATTCCAGAAAGCATGGCACTGTTTGCCCAGAGACAGTCTTTTGATTTGTTTTGAATTGGACCAGTTGTAATGGGCAAAAAAAGGTATCAGAATACATGTATTAACAGCCACTTGATGGGTGTGGTCAATAAACCATAAGGTTCTAGCCAGCAAAGAGAAAACACCTAAATCTCTCTTTCACTTTCATATAGAGAAGTAACAGAAATCTCCTTGTAGCTGTACTGCTTCAATATTTCACTGTCAACTGCTATCTACAAATTCCCTTGTTGAAAAAGGCAAAAACAAAACTCCACTTTCAGAGGCACTGAAAAAGCAGATCCTTAACCATTAAATGAAAGGCTGAGAATTGGTGTATTCACTACCTTGCCTCATTCGCAAGATGTTCAAGGATATTAAAAAAAATGAAATAAATTAACTCAACATGTATGATCCAGACTGTGCCAGAACTGTGCTTCTCTGGCTTTTTATCCTTCCCTAACGCACACATAATATTTGTGTACTGTCTTGACTCTGTGTGCATCAATTTGCATGTGAATGGGAATGTTAAAAAGGCGTGGAGTTTAACTTATAGAGTTGTAAGTTGGCAATTCATGTTTCTTTCTTGTCATTGGCTAAGAAAGGTTTGATTACAATAAAATTATTTTCTTGTTAATGAAAAGCCTAGTATACACATTTGTATCCTGAATTAGAATTGGGCAATTCAGTAGTTTGATCAAATTTTCATATTTGTGATTTCCATGCAGTAAGTCTTGATATTTGATTAATATTGTTATGTTCTGTTCTAAGAGCAGAAACAGCATTGGTTCAGCGGTAACAGAGACACCTTTGAGTTAAACATTTGTGTGTTTAGCATTGCTCCAAAAATGTAGAGTGTAGAGCATGGAAACAGACACTTTGGTCCAACGAGTCCATGTCGACCATGTTCCAAAACTAAATGCGTCCCTCTTGTCTACATTTGGCTCATGTTCCTCCAAACCTTTCTTATTTATACTTAGCCAAATGTCTTTTAAATGTTGTTACTGTACCTCCATCCATACTTCCTCTGGTAGTTCATTCCACGCACAAACCACTATGTAAAAAATGTTGGCCCTCATGTCCTTTTTAAAATTTTCTCCTCTCACCTTAAAAATATGCCCCTTAGTTTTGAACTCCACTACCTTCGGCAAAAGACCCTTGCTACTCAGATTATCTATGCCCGTCATGATTTTATACACCTCTATAAGGTCACCCCATAACCTCCTATGCTTCAGTGAAAAAAGTTCCTGCATATACAGTTTATTTTTATAACTCAAACCCTTCATTCCTGGCAATTTCCTGGTAAATTCTTTCTGAACCCTCTCCAATTTAGTAATATCCTTTCATAGCAGGGTGACCAGAACTGCACATGGTACTCCAGAAGAGGCCTCATGAACATCCTGTATAACCTTAACATGACATCCCAACTCCTATATTTAAAGGTATGAGCAATGATGCATGCATGTTATCAATGTTTTAAATATGTTGTTTATCTGTGATACCAATTTCAAAGAATTATGTATCTGAACGCAGAAGTTTCTGTATTCTACAAGACTATCCAGGGCCATATCATTAATTATATAAATCCTGCCTTTGTTTTACCAAAATGTAATACCTTGCTTTTACCCAAATTGCATTCCATCTGCCACCCCTCAGCCCATTGACCCAATTGATCAAGTTCTGTTTGTAATCCTAGATAACCTTTTTCACTGTCCACTACATCATTAATTTTTGTGTCATCCACAAACCTAGTAATCATGCCTACTGTATTCCCATTCA
Organism: Chiloscyllium plagiosum; assembly: GCF_037043375.1. Classification (NCBI taxonomy): domain Eukaryota; kingdom Metazoa; phylum Chordata; class Chondrichthyes; order Orectolobiformes; family Hemiscylliidae; genus Chiloscyllium; species Chiloscyllium plagiosum. The sequence goes on from NW_028270156.1 coordinate 42,882,160, forward strand.
AATCATTCATATAAATGACAAACAAAAGTGACCAAGTACTAGTCCCTGTGGAACTCTGCTGGTCACAGGCCTCCAGACTGAAAAACAATCCTCTACTGCCACCCTCTGTCTCCTATCAAGCCAATTTTGTATCCAATGGGAAAGCTCACCCTGAATCCCACGTGATCTAACTTTACTAATTAGTCTACCACACAAACCTTGTCAAAGACTTTGCTAAAACCATGTAAACAGACTCTATCCCTCTGCCCATATCAATCTTTCTCATTACTTCCTCAAAAAACCCAAATCAAGTTATACAGTCATAGAGGTATACAGAACAGAAACAGATCCTTCAATCCAACTCATCCATGCTGACCAGAAATCCAAAATTAATCTAGTCCTATTAGCCAGAACTTGGCCCATATCCCTCTAGACCCTTCCTATTCATGTACCCATCCAGATCCCTTTTAAATGTTGTAATTGTCCCAGCCTCCACCGCTTTCTCTGGCAGCTCATTCCATATACGCATCACCCTCTATGTGAAACAATTGCCCCTTAGGTCCCTTTTAAATCTTACCCTTCTCACTCTAAACCTGTGCCCTTTCATTCTGGACTCCCCCACCCCAGGGAAAAGATCTTATTTAATTATGCCCTATTCATGCCCCTCATGATTTTATAAATCTCTATAAAGTAACCGCACAGCCTCTGATGCTCCAGGGGAAACAGCCCCAGCCTATTCAACCTTTCCCTATAGCTTAAATCCTCCAACCCTGGCATAAAAATTGTAAATCTTTTCTCAATCCTTTAAAGTTTCACAACATCCTTCGTTTAGGAGGAAGACCAGAATTGCACAAAATATTCCAAACATGCCCTAACCAATGTCCTGTATAGCCACAATATGACCTCTCATCTCCTATATATAATGCTCTAACCAATAAAGGAAAGCTTACCAAATGCCTTCTACACTATCTAACTACCTACAACTCCACTTTCAAGGAACTATGGACCTGCAGTCCAAGGTCTCTTTGTTAATTAAACTTCCCAGGTCCTTACCATTAAGTGTATAAGTCCTGCCCTGATTTGCCTTTCCAAAATGCAGCCATTTATCTAAATTAAACTCCATCTGCCACTCCTCGGCCCATTTGCCCACCTGCTCAAGTTCCCGTTGTACTCTGGGGTAACCTTCTTCGCTGCCAACTACACCTCCAATTTTGGTGTCATTTGCAAACTAACTAACTATACCTCCCATGATCAAATCATTTATATAAAATCAGTGGACCCAGCACCGAACCTTGTGGCACACCACTGGTCACAGGCCTCCAGGCTACAATTGTCTCACACACAACCATGCAGACTATTCCTAATCATCCTTGCCTCTCCAAATGCTTGTAAATCCTATGTTTTAAAATCACCTCTAACAACTTACCCACAACTGAAGTCAGACTCACACGTCTACAATTCCCAGATTTCTCCTTACAACCTTTCTTAAATAAAGGCACATTACTCACCCTCCAGTTCTCCGGCATCTCACCCATGGTTATAGATGATACAAATATTTCTGCCATGGGTCCTGAAATTACTTCCCTAACTTCCCACACATTTTGGGATACATTCATTCAGGTCCTGAAGATTTATCAACTTTTATGTTTTTTAAGACCTCCAGCAGTTCTCTACTACAATGTGAACTACTTTCAAAACATCAATATTTATTTCCCCAAGTTCTCTAGCCTCCATTTCCTTCTCCAAAGTAAACGCTGACATGAAATATTCATTTAGTATCTATTCTCTCTCTTGTTGTTCGTTTGCTCTTCATGTACTTGGATAATCTTTGGACTATCCGTAACCTTATCTGCCAAGGCTATCTTGTATCCTCTTTGCCCTCCTGATGTTCTCTTAAGAATGCTCCTACACTCTTTATAATCTCCAAGAGATTCATTTCATCCCAGATGTTCAGATCTCATATATATTTTTCCTTTTCTTGGCTTGAACCTCAATATCTTTATTCATCCATTGTTCCCTACTCTTACCAGTCTTACTCTTCACCCTAACAGGAACATAATGCCTCTGAACTCTTGTTATCATACTTCTGAAAGCCTCCCACTTGTTAGATGTCCCTTTACTTGCAAAGTCTTGTCCTATTAACTTTTGAAAGTTCTTGTCTCATACCATAAAAATTTGCCTTACTTCAATTAAGAACTTGAACTTTTATGGAAGGCTTTTCCATAACTATTTTAAAATTAATAGAATTATGATCACTAGTCCCAAAGGTTCAATCACTTGCCCTGCCTTATAGTTTTGCTCCTTCTCTAGTACATACATTTACATATTGATTAAGACTTTTTTTTGAACACATATGGTAAATTCCTCACTATCCAAGCCTTTAACACAATCCCAGTCAATGTTTGGAAAATTAAAACTCCCTACTTTTATAATCCTATTATTCTTACATACATCTGAGATCTCTACACTTTTGATCCTTAATTTCCCTCTGACAATGATTGGGCCTATAGCACAATTCCTTCAAGGTGATCATACCTTTCTCATTTCTAATTTCTTGTATAATTTCACTGGCGCTCCCTCAAAAAAATCATAATTACAGTAGTAATGTTTCCTTAATCAAAAATGCCGCACCCTCCCCTCTCTTGCCTCCCTTTCTAGCCTTCCTACAGCAGTTAAAACTCAATAATGGTGACATAGTGGTAACCTCCCTGAGTGAGTAACCAAGCTTAATGCTCTGGGTTAATGGATCACAGACCAATAGTGAAGTATAGAATTCAATTAATAAATCTTGAAAGGAATGTTGGTGATGATGATACCATTGTCTATTCTCATAAAAATCCATCTGGATCATTGATGTATTTTAGAAAGGAAAATCTGCCATCCTCACCTGATCTTGTCCACATTTGAATCCAAAACAATAGGAGCATGGTTGACTCTTAACTGTTTCAGAAATGGTCCAGCAAGACACTCAGTAGAACCTAACCATCACAAAATCTGTCAAAAGAAATGAACCTGGATGGATAATCAATTCATTAAGCTAGGCATTGGAAACAACAACAGCATACTTAGCCTGGCCTGGCGAGTTAGTGGTTACCACTGCTGTCTCACAGCGCCAGTTTAGAACACCTAATCTAGACTCCAGTCCAGCGCAGTACTGAAAGTTTGCCTCACGGTCAGCTGTACTATCTTTCTGGGGCAAAGGTGAGGACTGCAGATGCAGGAAACCAGAATCTAGATTAGAGTGGTGCTGGAAAAGCACAGGACGTCAGGCAGCATCCGAGGAGCAGGAAAATCGACGTTTTGGGCAAAAGCCCTTCATTAGGAATAGAGGCACGGAGCCTCCAGGGTGGAGAGATAAATGGTGGTGGAGAGGTGGGGGGTGGGGTGGTGAGACTGGGGAGAAGGTAGCGAAGAGTACAATAGAATGGAGGTAGAGATAGAGGTGATAGGTCAAATGCTACCTTCCCCCACCCTCCTCTTTGACCTATTACCTCTATCCCCATGCCCATTCACCTAGTGTACTCTTTGCTACCTTCTCCCCAGCCAACCCCCATTTATCTCTCCACCCGGAGGCTCCCTGCAAATAATTGTACTATTATTTGAAAACATACAGAAGTGATCATATTGAAACTAGGAATACACTTATGGAAGTGTGAAGAGACAAGCGATTAAAATGGACAAAGGCAGACCCTCAGGCTAGATTTTATACTCAGTTAATGTCTTCATTGAAAAGATTATGAATCATGAATTTTGAGGACTGATACTTGTTTGAACTGGTTTAGAAATAGTACTCAAAATTGTTCTGTCAGAAGGAACATAGAACTACTTTCTACATCAGTAGTTTAACATCAGCAGTTGAAAGAATTTTAGTGCCTATAGTATCATGATCAAAAGTAATCCATCAAATTTATTAGTGGAAGATAACCATTCAAATTATTTATAACAATAATTCAACTAAGACAGTGCTGGGACCTAGCATATAATCACTCAATATTAAATCCATTTAACTTAAAAGCTGCTTTATGTGACTACAAGGTTTCAGAATGGCTTGTTTGACGCCCCCAAAGTTACGGAGAATTCTCATGATAGATTGTTTCCAGTGGACAGTAAGATGATAATAAGAGGGCACAAATTTAAAATGTCAAAAAAAGGTAAAAATTATAGTTGCATGACATCAGTTAATTATTGACAATTCTTTGTTGCAACATAGCCATTAGCATTTTTAAATGTGAATTGGATGGTTGCATGAAAAGAGAATATAGAAGAGCACTGACAGCCAGTATGTCAGTGAAATAGTTAACAGTTTTATGATTTAATGAGGTACTGTAGTCCTGTTATGCTGTGAAGATGTGTTCTAGTCATAACTTCATAAAGTTCCTGTGAAATTGTATATTTTAAAACAAATACTCACAAGATGGCTGCCAAGCATCAAGTAATTTTCTGCATTTACTCAAAAAGGACCACCTGAAGCTTCCAGAAAATTCTAATTGAATAACTTTGGATGTGCCTCACCGCACCCCCCAACTGAATTGATATGCTAACATTAGCCATTCCATCTACTGACTTCATCTATACTTCCTGCTGCCTTGGTAAAACAACCAATATAATCAAAGACTCTTCCCACACCTGTTTTACTCTCTACCACCTTCTTTCAATCAGGCAAAAGGTATAAAAGTTTGAATATACATACAAATAGATTCAAGAACAGCTTCCTCCCCGCTACTGTCAGACTTTTGAATGGATCTCTCAAATGTTAATTCTGATCTCTCTTACTGCACCTTCTCTGCGGCTGTAACACTGTATTCTGCACGGTGTTCTGCTATCCTGATGCTCTTTGTATATGATCTGTCTGTATAGCTCGCAATGCAACACTTTTCACTGTATTTCAATACATGTGACAACCATAAATCAATCAAACCAAGATCTTACGACTAAACCTCTGGGAGCTGTCTGATTTATCAAAAATCTAATGTCAGCAGACCTTCAAACTTGTCATCTCAAAGATCAATGCTTGTCAAAGGTGGGCGAAGAGATTACTTATGCCTGAAATAAGTGTTAAAGACCATCATCCGCCTCCTATTGTATATCAATGACCTTTAAGCCATTTGATATGGACAATGACAATGATTATGTGACTGAAACTGGCCTCTGATATTGAAAAGCTTTATTATTCAAGACCCAGGAAATGGCTTAGACAATGTGAAGAAAAATAAAAAAAACCCACCTGCAGCAAAAGGCTGTGCCATGATTGCCTTGGAAGAATTTGCAGGCTGTAAAATCTTTAAATAACCTCCAAGCTTGATTCCTAAATCTAAATCCATGTGTCAAGGCAGCAAATTTCCTTATATGAAAGCTACAAGTTCCTAACTTTGTGACCTTCTGAACATTCATCTCTTTAAGTGAATCCTATAAGAACTCATCTAAACTTCAAGAGTGAAAAAGACTTTCTTCTTCAGTCAACCTACAAAAAATGTTTTTCCTACAATGAAATGTGAACTGTATTTTTTTTTGTCTATGGCTTGTAAAAGTGCTCCATTACCCTTATATATATTTTCTTCTCAAATATGTGCACATGTATGTTGATTGATTGACATAGCATTTAGACTCAGGGTGAGTGTGAGAATAAATAACCGTAATCTTTAAGCCTGATGCTGGTTCTTTACATTGGTCATATGCTAGCAGGGGCTTAGAAAAATACACATCTACCTTTCCAAAAGGTTACTGCTAGTACGGAAAGGTAATAGGAGATTTCAGTTTCTCTCTCCTCTATTTGTAACAGTCTATGAATTTAATCAAGCTGGATCGCTTTTGCTGTACATTACTTACTAATGCAAATGACACACTTTAGTGAAAGAAACCAGTTTATACCTGGACAACTGTTTAAGCAGTCACTATGTTCTCTATTCCCATGGACTGCCAAGCATTAGATTCTGTGTTAAAACTCCAACATTAGCAAAAAGAAAATGAAAATGATAGCAACTCTGGACTAGGAAATTAAAAATATTAATGAGCGCACTACTTGTATTTGTGCTTAGCTATTTATACAATACAATAACATATTCTATAAATTATAAACATAAACATTTTGTAGGGTTGCTTTTTCACTTACCTGGGGTGTCTTGCACAAATTATATTTGCCATTACAAATGAATAAAAAAGTCAGAATTTTAAAACTCAAGAGTTATTTTAATATATTAATTAAAGCTTACAAAAAGGTCCCAAAATACATACATTAGTATCATCAGGATGGAGAGATACAGCCTAAATTAAGGGACTAGTATTATTTAGTCTGATTTAAATACTGAATGCAAATGTAAAAACAAAACGTTCAATACAATTCCATATTTTAGACATTATCTGTGCAGAATATACTATTTAAATGTTTACAATAGCCATTGGCTTATCTCTATGTAGCATTTCTTGTAAATCTTCTTGTAGCATAGTCAAATTTGATCCCAAGTTAAATATGTTAGCAATTTAGTATCTCACAGAATATAATATGGAAGTTTGTTTACCAGCTTAAAATAACATATGCTTTTTATCAGATATTTTCTCTCAACATTGTATGGCATTCCCTGAACAGGTAAAATGAAACTGATGAAGTGTTGATGCAGCACACTATTACTAATATGTTATATGGATTAACAGGCCATTTTGCTTATTTCTCTTCATTTGGCAAGTTAATTTCAGTTGTGCTATTGCTCGTGAATGAGAAATGGTGTGGTTGGGTGTAATGCTCCTTTCTATAGAAAAAGGAAGTGGCAAAATAACTTTAGTTGCTTTCAAAACAGTACGGACAGAAACCTACAAGCCTAGCCACCAGCTGTGAAGAGCAAAATGTATTTCAGAGGTGTACACAGCGGTGCTTAAAATGCTATAATAAAGGATTAAAAACACTGACCTCTTATGTGTTAGCATTTAATTATATATTAAGGCCAGAATTCCTCTTGGGCAAATATACTGCATGTCACTTTACTTAATCATACAGACCAAAATGATCTCATTCAATCTCTTGATCATGTTGAATTAGCTGTAAGGGTAAGGGGAGGTGCACAACACCACATTTCGTGCCCATTAGTTAGACATTTCATTTGGCAAAAAAGCCTGCTTATTATCAGCATTCAGTGAGCTCCACGAGAAAACGTACACAGATATTAGTTGTAGACAAGTTTGAAAATGGTTATAGTATTTTCCACAGTGAAATAGTTTACTAATGTCTTGGCCAACGCTTAAACAACTTAACCGGGAGTAGTCGCACTAATGGAACTATGCTTCCAAGTGCCTCCTACTGAATTCACACAAGGCAAAGGAAATGAAAATTGGGGATAACACACTAAGACTACTAATGAACTGCAAAATCCATCAATCAAACATGCAATAGAGAAAAAAAAACTGATGTAAAAACTGTTGAAAAAGTGTATCATATTCTAGCACCATTTTTCAAAAAATATTCGAAATTAGACTATTTCTATAATGTTTAGGTCTGGAACAATGACTAACCCTAATTATTTTCATCTGTAAAGTTGGAGGTTTTGCATTTTAATTTTTTTATTCTATTGCTAATAAACTGCAAACAATTTCTGGTCAGAGGAGAGGAACTACGGTAATTTTGATAAATTATCATAATTATTTTATAATTGCCATCTTTAGGATTCACGATTTTATTAAAAAATATTGGTTAAAAACAAAAATCAATGGGGTGTTGGGGACCAAAAAATACTTAGGCACTTCCTTGAGGACAGGGAGTGCTGGAAGAATGCTACAAAGAGCAAGTTTTGTTGACAATAATTCTGAGTATATGAAAAGCAGCATGTCTTAGTCTTCTGTCAATATCCCATGTTATTGTTCTGTAAGCTCCCCATAATTAAAGCATCCAGGAAAATAATTAACTTACAGCTCTATTTTATTAGTGTTTATCATCACTTGCTATGTTGTGGTTTTGTTTCCAGAACTGTATGATAATTTAGGATGAAAACCTATTAAAATAGATACATCAAAACCATGATATTAAAGGAATATAAAACTATTAACATGATTATTATACTATATTTTTCCTTAAAGAACCAAGGATAAAAAGAATTAAGGTATTAAACAAAACCAACAAGCAGTCAGAACCACAAAGATTGTCAGATAATTATTTCTCTATAGGTCCACTGACTCATTGCTTCCTGTATTCCTCCACGTACTTTAAGAGTGTTTTTAGCTGAGGACAACATGGCGATCAAAAACTGATTTCCTCTGTTCTTGAACTTGTCTCTTCCAGCGCTGCTGTGCATATTCAACTTTGTTCAACATGTTGGTGCGTGACCGAGAACGGGACAGTACTTCATGGGCATTAGCAAATGGCTGTGTGTCCTAAAAGGAAAGCAGGCTCTCATGAGACATTACAGAAGAAAAACCAGTTTAAAAATCAGTACAGAAAAATTGCAAAATATTGATTCATTTGTGTCCTGCAACAATCAAGACTCTTTAACTAACAACCAAGTTGAATGGAGAAACAAAATAGCTAGACCAAGTGAGTAGCAAGTAGGGTATTATTATCTGTGGGGAGAAAGTGAGGTCTGCAGATGCTGGAGATCAGAGATGGAAATGTGTTGCTGGAAAAACGCAGCAGGTCAGGCAGCATCTAGGGAACAGGAGAATCGACGTTTCGGGCATTAGCCCTTCTTCAGGAATGAGGAAAGTTGGTCCAGCAGGCTAAGATAAAAGATAGGGAGGAGGGACTTGGGGGAGGGGCGTCAGAAATGTGATAGGTGGAAAGAGGTCAAGGTGAGGGTGATAGGTCAGACTGGGGTGGGGGCGGAGAGGTCGGGAAGAAGATTGCAGGTTAGGAAGGCGGTGCTGAATTTGATGGATTTGACTGAGACAGGCTGGGGGGAGGGGAAATGAGGAAACTGGTGAAATCCGAGTTCATCCCTTGTGGTTGGAGGGTTCCTAGCCGGAAGATGAGGCGTTCTTCCTCCAACCGTCGTTTCGCTGTGGTCTGACGATGGAGGAGTCCAAAGACCTGCATATCCTTGGTGGAGTGGGAGGGGGAATTGAAATGTTGAGCTACAGGGTGGTTGGATTGGTTGGTCCGGGTGTCCCAGAGGTGTTCTCTGAAACGCTCCGCAAGTAGGCGGCCTGTCTCCCCAATATAGAGGAGGCCACATCGGGTGCAAAGGATGCAATAGATGGTATGTGTGGAGGTACAGGTGAATCTGTGGCGGATATGGAAGTTTCCTTTGGGGCCTTGGAGGGAGGTGAGGGGGGAGGTGTGGGCCTCTGGGACACCCGGACCAACCAACCCAACCACCCTGTAGCTCAACATTTCAATCCCCCCTCCCACTCCACCAAGGATATGCAGGTCTTTGGACTCCTCCATCGTCAGACCACAGCGAAACGACGGTTGGAGGAAGAACGCCTCATCTTCCGGCTAGGAACCCTCCAACCACAAGGGATGAACTCGGATTTCACCAGTTTCCTCATTTCCCCTCCCCCCAGCCTGTCTCAGTCAAATCCATCAAATTCAGCACTGCCTTCCTAACCTGCAATCTTCTTCCCGACCTCTCCGCCCCCATCCCAGTCTGACCTATCACCCTCACCTTGACCTCTTTCCACCTATCACATTTCCGACGCCCCTCCCCCAAGTCCCTCCTCCCTATCTTTTATCTTAGCCTGCTGGACCAACTTTCCTCATTCCTGAAGGGCTAATGCCCGAAACGTCGATTCTCCTGTTCCCTAGATGCTGCCTGACCTGCTGCGTTTTTCCAGCAACACATTTCCATCTATTATTATCTGTGGAACAAATTGGGTACACCATAGAAAAATGCATTGCCGAACATATAGAAACTATGACTTCATCATGCAATAGTTTTGAGAATATCTTTAATGTCATTAATGTTAATGTTTAAAAATGCAAATCCATTGCAAAACCATAGAGCTGGATTTTAGATGCCTCGTTCCCTGTCTCCCACATAACAAAGTTGGTCAGAAGTGTAACCCACAAACAAAAGCCAGCTGCTCTGCAGCTATTTTATGTTCTGTACAGCATTAATTGGCACACAGTGAGCTTCCACTCCCACCTGGAGTGCAAGTCCCAACCTTGGGATAGACCAATAGCTCAAACAGAGGAGATTATGGAGGCCAGATGAGTGAAGTCTTGTATGTCGTCAGGCTTTGGGTGGCAAGTCCAGGTGACGGTTAAGTTTGAAAGGGTTAAATAGGATATTATCAAAGGGGACTCATAAATGTGATCCTCTCCCTTGCCTGACATCAGCTCATCTAGCAAAAGCTGCTGGGCTAACATTTGACATGGACCTATCTCTGCCATGACTAAAATAGGGAAGGCTGGAATTTTTAAAAGTTTCAATAGGTTCAAGATTTCTCCTTCATCCCCTCTAAAATGGAATTCAGTTCTGAGATAAGTGGAATGGTGATGGGCAGGCTGCATGCTGTATTTCATCAAACTCCCATTCAAACACACTAGTGGGAAATAATACATTCCAGTCGCACTACAGCTACAAAAATATTTTACTTTTAATAAAATTGTCATTTATCAAGTTGTCCTTAACTAAAACAGTTGAAATGAATTTAACATTCACATTAAAGTAGTTAATATGTTTTAGGAGGTTTGTGGTATTAGAGTATGGGAGGAACAAGAAGTCTACAACTGAGGCACTTATGAAACAATTTCCACGGACTTGCATTTTTGCTCTCTGCTGTTCATGCTAGTACTAGAACTCTTTGCATTAGAACATGGCTTCAACACACCAAGTAGCTTGACACACTAAGGCAGTGCTGAATATATTGAAGGAATCATTCTTGGATAAGTAATTAAACAAAGGGTACTCTGCCTATTCAGGTTGATGTTAGGCTCCCAATGCATTACTGAAGAGCAACTGAGAACTTTCTCAGACAACATTTCTTCTACAATCAATACCAGCGCAATAATAATAATAATAATAATGATAATAATAATTCACGTCTTGAAATTTTGGGAGCCTATTGTGTGCATAATGGACACCACATTCTCTGGCTAAAGGAAAGTAATTCTGTTTTCAAGTAGATTATTATATTTTGAGACAAACTAGGAAATTTCATAAAGCCTACGCTTTATAACATTGAATACTGTTAAGCTTATTCTGTACAGAACCAACACTGTTTTTATTTCAAAATAAAACTTGTATGAAAGAGTTTATTGCATTTACAAACTTGACCCAAAATAACTAGCTTATTTGCAATGAAAATAACAACAGTTTTAAATTTGTAGGAACAGAGGGAAATTCAAGAATAGAACAGACTGGTGATAACAAGAGACTTTAAGATCAAACTAGTAGCTACCAATGAAGCAAAGAACCACTATACAGAAAACATGCATTTTAGTTTGGGTTGATATATCAATACTTGCTGGTGAATAGATATAAAATTTTATTGAAGAATAAAGAAAGTGAACAAATTCAAAATAAATTAGCTTTGTAACCTATAACAAATCTGGAAATAAATAATTTACAGAATAAAAATACTTCATACCTTCAGGACACCTGATACAAATAACACAGTAAAATAAATACTAGAACAGCAAACTAAGTTTATTTTATTACCATATAACATCCAATGCTGTGTCTAAGTACTGCAATATTCAGTAATATATTATCAGATGAATAAAAAATTAAGCTGCTGGAATTACACTATTCTGAATTTATCTAATCATAGCCATTAAATCACCTGAAATGGCTTCAATTCCTGCTCCTACACCATTATCTCACGATCTACCATCTGCTCCCACTCAAGGATCTATCCTTACTCCCCTTTCTACTTCCTGTCTACTTAGTGCTCTTTGGTGACATCAACCAAAAACACAGCATCAGATTTTACATGTATGAGATTCATTTCTACCTCACTTCTCAGTCACTGAGTTATCAGAAGGCCTGTCCAACATCCTGTAGTAAAATAATGCTTTCTGTCTTTAATCTCCGTGACATTCTGCTCCCCAGCAACCAAATCCATGCCTCTCCCTGAAAACTGGTCAAGGCTTAAGCAATGGTCAGAATATGACCTCAAGATCATCTTCCAACCATATCTTCACAGCATCACCAGACTGCCTAATTTCAACTTCCATAATATGTTTGTATCCTTGATGTAACCTGTTCGCTGTTAGAACCCTTTGTGGCATCTTGAATTAACTAAGTATTCTAATACACTCCTAACTGGCTTCCTATGTTCTACCCTTCATAAACTTAAATTCATTCAAATTTATTGTGCCCATGTCCTAATTCCAACAAATTACTCTTCATCAACAGGAATGAGGCTCATTCATGATGAAGGATTTATGCCCGAAACATCGATTCTCCTTCCCCTCGGATGCTGCCTGATCTGCTGTGCTTTTCCAGCACCAGACTCTTGACTATATAAATATGTAAGTATAAATATGAAAGGTCAAGAATAAGCAGAATCATTTAAATAAAGGCAGATGATGAAGACATGTATCTCAAACTGCAGACAGATCTGCAATTTTAATAAGTTCTTCACAAAAATCAGTCTTCAGCCAATCCAAATCACTCCATATGACATCATGAAATGGTTGGAAGCACTGGATATTGCAAAGGCTTTGGGGCTGATAGTTTTAGAGCTATATTATTGAAGACTTGTGCTCCAGAACTTGCCACAACCCTGGCAAAGCTGTTTCACACAACATAGGCATCTACCCGACAATGTGGAAAATTGCCCAGTTACATCCTGTACACAAGAAGTAGGACAAATCCTGTGCGGCCAATTACCATTCCATCAGTCTACTCTTATCATCTTGAAGTGATAGAAAGTGATATCAACAATGCTTTTAAGCAGCACTGATAGCAGGGCTCACTGATAGCAGGGCCACTCAGCTCTTGATCTCATTACAGCCTTGGTTCAAACATGGACAAAAGTGTTGAATTACAGAGATGAAGTGAGAGTGACTGCCCTTGACATCAAGGCTGTTTTCGGCAAAAGCGAGGACTGCAGATGCTGGAAATCAGAGTTTAGATCAGAGTGGGGCTGGAAAAGCACAGCAGATCAGGCAGCATCCGAGGAGCAGGAAAATCGACGTTTCGGGCAAAAGCCCTTAATCAGGAATAGAGGCAGGAAGCCTCCAGGGTGGAGAGAGAAAATCAAGGCTGTTTTGAACAAATGTAGAATCAAAAAGTTCTAGCAAATGGAGTCAATAGGAATCGGGGGAAAACTCTCCACTGGTTGGAGTCATATATGACACAAAGGAAGATAGTTGTGGCTGTCAGTCTTCTCAAGCTTCATAACGTCTCTGCAGGGGTTCCTCAGAGTCATGTTCTAGGCCGAATTACCTTCAGCTGCTTCATCATCGACCTTCCCTCCAACTGTCCAAATACAGTGTCCAGTTTAGGCTGGAAAGTGGCAGTAACATTTGTGCAGCATAATTGACAGACACTGGCCAACTCATATAAGAGGCAATCTAATCCTTGTCCCTTGATATTCAATGGTATTACCATCAGTGAATCCCTCACTATCAACATCCTGGGGAGTTACCATTGATCTGAAACTGAACAGGACTAGCAATACAAAAACTGTGGTCATAACATCTGGTCAAAGGTTAGGAATCTTGCAGCGAGTGACTCATCTCTTCACTCCCCAATATCTGTCCATCATCTGTACAGAACATGTCAGTAATGTGATGGAATATTCCCATTTACTTGGATGACTACAGCTCCAACAACATTCAAAAATCTTGATACCATCCAGAACAAAGCAGCTGCTTGGATGGCACCACATCCACACTCTCCACCCACAATAGTATCAGTGGGTGTCATTTACACCTTGCACTGCAGAAATTCACCAATGCTCCTTATGCAGCACCTTCCAAATCTACACCATTTCCACCTCGAAGCACAAGGGTAGCAGACACATAGGAACATCACCCCCTACAGGTTCCCCTCCAACCACTCACCATCCTGACTTGGAAATATATCACCATTCCTTCAGTGTCACTGGGTCAAAATCCTGAAATTCCCTCCCTAACAGCATTGTGGGTCTACACAAAATTGCAGCAATTCAACAGGCAGCTCACTACCAAATCTGAGCTACGTTCAAGTCATCACCAAGTTCACAATGATTTTGAAAGCTGGCTGATCACAATCAGATACATTGATGTTATTAATTGAAAAAGAATTGTGAGTATCTGATAGTACCACCATTACTAGTGGTACTAGTGGATCAGAATAAGTAGAAATATTGGTAATCTTTTGCAGTTAAGTAAATGATTTTATTTTAAAAAATCACTGTTTTACTTATGCAACGTTAATCAAGGGCTACATGTTAATTCAATATACACGTTTATATATATATGATAATCATAAATCTACTGGCTATACCCTATGCACAACTGATGAACTTGTGGCCTGAAAGTTGTTGAGTCAAAGCTTTTACAATGAGCTTGCATTGGAATTGTCTTCATAAAACAATAAGAAATGGCATCATGAAAAAACAAACGTAATAATAATTAATAGATTAAGACCTTGTGTCGCCTTTTATTTCAAGCCTCTACCTGAGCATCACCTCTTGCTAACTGTCTGAAAGTTAAAAAAAAAACGACCTTATAGATCATAGAATCCCTGCAGTGTGGAAACAGGCCCTTTGGTCCAACAAGTCCACACTGACCCTCCAAAGAGTACCCCACCCAGATCAATTCCCCTATCCTATTATTCCATATTTACTCCTGACTAATGCGTCTAACCTCCACATCCCTGAACACTATGGACAATTTACCCAACCTGCACATCTTTGGATTGTGGGGGGAAACCCATGCAGACACAGGGAGAATGTGCAAACTCCACACAGACAGTTAGCTGAGGCTGGAATCGAACTTGGGTCCCTGGCACTGTGAGGCAGCAGTGCTAGCTACTGAGCCACCACGCCGCCCCAAATATATAACGTATAATTACTCAAATTGGAATGCTATTTTTAAATATTTATATGATATCCATTGTATGTGTTGCTCAATATATTTGACTAGCAATCAAATGTTAACACATCCATCTGACGAGGTTCTTTCTTGAAATTTAACTTGGGTGTAGTCTTGGTACATACGTTATGGTACATGTGCAGATTACTAAACATATATCTCAGTACAGTCAGAGACTACAAACAGCCATATGTTAAGTTGATACTAAGCAGAATAGGTGAAGTGAACAATGTTAAATAATAAACAGACTTGCTGGACAGATACTGAATTGGAAAAAAGCGACCTCTAAACATTCTGTTGAAAATGCAAAACAGTACTGAAGAATACAGCTGTATTTTTAACTGACAAATGGCCTAATTGCTCACATTAATCTTCATTCTTAATTGAACACCTGCAAGTCTGTAAAGGTTTTCTTGGTAAATAAAAAGAAAATCATAAACCAGATTAATTTTGCAAACAGAAATAAAGTTGAGAACTTTCTCCAATATGTCACGTTCCAATTCTTCCAAAATTCCATAAGCCTGCTATATTGGGACATGGGCCTCTTGCATCTGAGCCAAGATGCTTTGAAATGGCTTGGGGCGGGATAGAGGTTCCGTTGGACGGTTGAGTTTTCAGAGTAAAACTGTCAAGATGCGGTGAAAGTTGCTTTTACAATTCAAATGCTTGTTGGCACTTTGTAAGAATGCTGAAGCAACATGTTTTACCTGTTTTACATTTGAATTTGCCTTTTGGAATATGTCAACAACTGTTCCAGTCTAATATCACACTCCTTGCAATCAGCAGCTGTCCATATTTTAAAAATAAAACATGAATTTTTATTTCTTTTACAAAACTTATTAATGTGTATAAAGTCATGAGAAATCAAACAAGATAAGTTTAACATCCTTAAGTTGAAATCATAATGCAAACAGTTCAGTACCATGAAATAATTTTACAATTGGGAATGAATTCCCATCTTTGTATGGCAAGATTGACCCCTCGTATTTTCAAAGTATGTTTTGTGCATACCGTGTAGCAAGATTACAGAAATACAACAGCAGAGAGATATACCTGAGCAGAGATGACCAACCTAAACAGATTTAGTACCATTGTGATTCTGGATGAAATGTACATGAAATGTACAGGTGCCAGATATGATTTACAAAAATGTACTCTGCAGTCATTATACTACCAGTTCATACAAAATGCTAAACAGTTGTGAATGCAAACTGAAGAAACTCAGCAAATCTGGTAGCATCTGTGGAGAGAGATAAAGAAGAGTTGCCATTTCAAGTCTGATAGGATTCTTCTTCAGAACTATCCCTAACCTATTGAACTTGAACCATTAATTCTATTTCTTTCTCCACAGATCCTGCCAGTCCTGCTGAATTTCTTTAGATATTCTATGTTTCAGATTTCCAGCAACCACAGTATTTTTCTTAGTTAAGAATGCACATCAATTCTAAAATGATTTTATAACTTTGAAATTTTTTTTGGCTTTTGTGAATATTATAACCAGTACGGCACATCATTTTCCAAGAGGACAACATTGGAATTCTAATTATTCAGTAATACTGGTCTGTGTGGGCAGGGTGAGGTCAGCCTCTCAGATAACAATTATGCTGGTCTCTCATTTGAGAAAGATGACTGCAGATGATTCAACTGATAGATCTCCACACCTCAGGTGAGGGGATAGATTGAGGAGAGTTCATGGTCACGGTGTCTTCGGTTTTGTGTGGAAATTGATTGCACACTGTTGGCGTCATTCTACATCGCAAACCAGATGTCCAGCCAACCGAACTAACCTATGGCATAACTGGAAACCAATAGGATCAGGAAGTTCTATATCAATGGTACTTCCATTGTACACAACCATGAAATTCCATGAAAATAATTTTGTGCCATTTACGACAGTCCACAGCAAGATAAGTTTCCCTTTGATGGCATATATATTTTTACAGGCAAACCACTTATATGGCATGCAAGTATTTCCTTAATGGGTCAATTAGTTCCAGAGTGAGTGTTGAGGCATACAGAACAGGTAATCCTCAGGTTCTTGTCATCATTTGATGGTCTTCATTGTGGATATAACAATACCCAACAACAATGTCATGGAAAAAAATGTCATGTTGTGAACAAAGTCTATTCTTCCTATGTAGGGAAACATTCAATAGGCCGTGTACATTTGTAGACAATGGACGAGTTGATATTTTCTTGAAAAATACTGCATTACCTGTTGAGTGTTTGCAGCATGTTGTTTTTGTTTAGACATCCAGGAATTACAAAAATTATGATTTGTGGTCAACTTCCTCTGTACTTTCACACAGCTATTTAACATTTGCTTACTTTTCAACCATTTTTTGGATACAGAAAAGAATGTTTTAACAACCCTCAAACGACAGAGTAATTGGAACAGTACATCTTATATTGTTAATTCTGAAGAAGTCAGAGTAATTCCACTGATAAGATTTTGACATCAAAATCATGCTGTCATTCATTTAACGAGTCTTAAATAGATTGAAATATTTTTGGTGTCACTTCTAATTCACTTGTTCAGAAAGCAATCTGGATTGCTCCCTTGCAACCCTGTTAATTCCTGGACTTAAACTTTCATCATTATTGCATAATACGCTCTAAGGTTTGTGAAGGAAAGACAATGGAGGAATATTCATAGCAATTAAAAGCAGTGATTCATCTAATACCAATCAGTCTAGCTCTTCTTATTCAGAAACCACATAACAATCAAGATTTTTCAACAGCTTTGTTTTACGGCAACACTACTGCATCATGGTTGTTGATTTGGTGACATTAGCCACCTTGGCTTGTCTTCTGTAGCTTTGCTTCAATACAGCTTATACAGCATGGTATCATTTGGATTTTTTCTGTTATGAAAACATTGCTTTGCAGCAGATGTCTTGTACTATACACACAGGTGGATAAAGTAGTGGTCAATAACCAAAGATGATACCCTTGTACTGTACAAAACAAATGGAAAGTACAATGCTCAGGAGAAAATAGAATATATTTATACATTAAAAGTAATAAATACCATAAATATTTTCAGAAATTTACTGTTATGTAGCTTCTTGCACCTGTTTATTGCAGGCTGGATCATAGATAAGGCCTCCTTTGGTCTGATCAATCTTCTGGTAATTTTCATCCTGACTATATTATCCTATTGAGGCTGATATTTGCTAAAGTACAGTTCCACAGCGTAAAACTAGTAATGTATGTTGGGAGGCAATTTGAGCATGAAGGGTATCACCAATGAGTTAATTAATATGATGCCAACTATAATTCAACTTTGGCACATTGCCTTGACTGAGATGAGCTTACAGAAGAATCTGGAAACCTAACCTGGAATCTTATGGAATAAATTCGTGAAATACTCAGCAAGACATTCAGCATTGGTGAAGAGAAACAGATTTAACGTTTCACTCAGTTTCAGTTAACTCAGTTTCTCACCAAAGATACTACTTAACCTTCTGTCTATTTCCGGCATTTATTTACATATTACTGGCACCTTATGCTCTGTACAACGGAGCAGTACATTGCTCAGGTCTTTACCCACATAAATAACTCTTACACTAGAGTCAGTTCAGAGAAGGTTTAGTAGTCTAATACCTGGGATGGAAGGATGGAAAAAGGTCAAAAAGGCTAGGCTTGTACTTATTGGAGTTAAGAAAATAAGTGGTGACTTGATTGAAGTATATATGATCCTGAGGAATCTTAACTTGGTAGATGTGGAGATAGTGCTTCCTCTGAAAGGCAAATGTAAAATGAGGAGGTTGCTGTTTAAAAATCAGAAATCGTCCATTTAAAACAGAGATGTGGCAAATCTCTCAGAGTATGTCTTTGGAACTCTTTTTCTGAAAAGGTGGTGGAAGCAGAGCCCTTGAATATTTTAAAGCAGAAGTTGATAGATTCTTGTTTAGCAAGGGTTGTCAGGGTTAGACTGGAATGCAGATTTGAGATTACAGTCGCTAAGGTATGATCGTATGAAATTACAGATCAGATTCCTGGGGTTGAATAGCCTCTTCTTGCATTAATTCATTTGTTTGGATCTATGTCTTTATGATCATTTCAAACTGACATAATTTACTTCCAATATCTGTAATCATATTTTAAAAATAAGTACACATTATATTTTCTGCAGGCCATTGATGCATCTCAGTCTTTAAAGTTAACATGAAAAGTGAGATTTGCCTAGAATGTGGTCCCTGTATCCATTCACTTAATCGCACATCACCTTACTTTTCACCAATTTTTTAAAATTAAAGAGAAGGTTTTGCTAGAAGACCAGATGGTAGCAAATATAACTCACCCTCTTCAAAAAAAATGGGAAAGGATTAAACAAGAACATTACATGCCATTTGTTGGTAAACTACTAGTTTGTCTATCAATTTTGCTGTATCAACTGTGAAATTGCTGTGCACTTGGAGAAATTAGTTAATCAATGGCAGTAGGCATGAGTTTCTAGAAGGCAGATCAACTAACTCTGTATTTCCTCTTATGCTTTCTGTAGTGTGGAATCTAAAATTGCATCGAGTACTTGACCTGTAGACTAAGTCGGGCTACTAGTGGGCTTTATGTTCTATAAGCCCACTAATTCAGTAACATTTTATCCATCTAAGGTGTAGTTTTTTTAGTATCTTAGGAACTGAATTCCCCCAACCCTTCCACATCAGAGTGTTCTTCCATTCAAACTGTCATTATTTTAATTTGATTATTCTGACAAGAACCCATCTTACTCACTGCAATACACAATCTCCAGGACACTATTTTACAAA
Organism: Chiloscyllium plagiosum; assembly: GCF_037043375.1. Classification (NCBI taxonomy): domain Eukaryota; kingdom Metazoa; phylum Chordata; class Chondrichthyes; order Orectolobiformes; family Hemiscylliidae; genus Chiloscyllium; species Chiloscyllium plagiosum. The sequence continues at coordinate 42,901,861 of NW_028270156.1, forward strand.
CACATTTTTGGATATTAAAGCCAGATAATGGAACAGTTTTCAAATGAGATGAAGGTGCAGCACTTATTTTTCACTTCAGATTCATTCATATTTAATCCATTAAACGTTGGTTGTCCATTCCATTTGGATATTCCAATGGCCAGATAGTCAATGAAGCAATGCTGACAGGAGTTGTGTGTCAGGACCACGTAGAATTCCAAGTGCAGAAGACACTGTGGGAATTTCCAGGAAATTGAAGATTTTGATGGCCAATTCCATTGTATCTGGAACTTTTCAAAAGAATCCATTGAAGGAGGAGAATTTGAACGGTTCTGCTTCAGTTAAATTTATATTACCCAGGAAAAGTTAGAAGATTAAAAAATTAGTGTAGCTCTCTGTACCCCTGCCAACCACACCAACTCTCCTCCCCAATGATCAGACCCTCATCCAACACAACAAGATTCTACTATAATACCCTGAACCCGAAACACTCCAATCTCCTCTGGACCAAAGCATTTGGTCCTGACACTCTTTTGCTTCATCTTTATTTGGCACCTCTGGTTCCAATACCATCTTCTGCAACCCCCCAACATCCCCCTTAGCTGCCACTACAAGCCCAACACCCCACGCCCTAGCACCCCCCGCCCCATCCTCCAATATCTGCCCTCTTCTGCTGGTTTTGACACCCCCAAACATTGCTGCCCTAACAGTTTTCTCACCTGCTGTCCCAACACACCCACCTCCCTCACAACTCCAACCCTGATCTACCCTAAGCATTCCATCATATATCTAGCGTCTTGGTTGATTGCATACTAACCCCTTAAGCAAATGCCACTCTAACCCTATTCTTACCATACATACATACCCTTTTACAGCAGCTGACAATGTGGCTAGATTGCTGCTGGACATTTTAATCTTAGAACATGGCATACTGATAGCTGTAAAAGGAAACATTTAACATTGCCTGACTATTTTGTATAATGGTGGAATGGTTTGATTTATGTACACTCTTCATTTGTGAAGGAATTAGGATCAGAATTCCCATCTTGAAATGCAGAACTCAGTACTAAGGCAAATAAATAGGAGCAGAGTAGCAATCACAGCGATATTCATCGGAATATCTTGACCAATATTCTACTAGCATTCTTTTGCAGTTTTGTTTGGTCCTCAGAATTGTTCATTACACCTTTAATATTTAGTATTATCTCATTCTATCTCCGTCTAAATGACTGATATCTTAGTTCCAGCAATTAGGTTGTTCACCCACCAATTACTGTATCATTTGGTTGACAATGGTAATTGAGGTAAAATGGACACCATGTCAGCAGGAAAATGGTCAACCTGTGATCTGGTTTACTTTGTTGTTATGAGTGTCATGTACATTCATATACAGAGCCTTTATTTTCATCTTCTTAACATCCAGTGTTGACCATTGGGAGTATTCTTAGATGTATTCTCTCCCTCTGACTGTAAGTTTCTATGTTATTACCTTGCTCTCCTACCTTCACTCCATCCCTGGACTTGCTATTTATACCCAAGTTTGATCCCTCACCCATTTTATAGTTTTGCGATTTGCACAGGTCTCAGCACCGCTCAATCAATCACAGTACACAACCCTCATGCTACAGACTCAACTTTCTCCAATACTGATGACTGTGCCCCATGAACCAGAACCCAATTGTCCCAGACCATTCTTTGAGCACACGTTTATTTCATTAATCTTATCTTATTGCTGTCAATGGAAATGAGGCTCAGGTAATAATTCAGAGATAATACTCCAGAGATTATTACGTTGAGGTTCTGCTCTTTAATTTGGTGCCTAACTCCTCATGTTTAATATGCAGGATGACCTTCCTACTCTTACCCAGGTTGTTGGTGCCTATGTTGAGCATGACAAATAAATTCTGGCTCCCATTCCAAGTTCCAGTCCAGTCCTGAGCAGATATCCCGACAACATAGTTTTCTGGGCATATGGTCATTTCGACAACTCATCAATTCACATATTTCTTTTAGTACTGTTCTGATTTATGCTTGCTGCATTCATTTAATTTTCCATACTGTACTTCATGATTTACTTTTGTTTATTTTATTTGTTTTACATGTTGCTCTGAAATTAATGTGATGTTATCAAGCTATTTACTTTTTCCATGCTGTACTAAATGAATTTATGCTTTTAGCTCAATAAATTATGACATTATTTTGAATTAAATTACATTTCCTCAGCTGATATAATTCCTTTTAATACAATTAATTAAATATCCCAGCTTTGAAAATTTATTTGTTTGCTATACTGAATTAAAATATATTCTTTCTCAGCTTTAATATTACGTTTTTTGCTTGTTCAAAATACTTAGTTAAATTTTATGTGACTAGGAGTTTGTTTAAATAAAAATTTGTACACTTGCAATGATGAGTTCAGCCGTTTTGCACAGTCCATGTGTTGAAGATGCTCCCATAATTTTGTTAGATAGGAAATTCCAGAATTTTGACCCAATTCAGAAAAGGAACAGCGGCAATAAAGGAACAACGGTCTATCTAAATCAGGATAGGGTTTGGCTTGGAGGTACTTTCCATATATTTCCTGCCTATGATTTTTTAACATGGAAAATAATTTGTGCTTAAGAGCTGATTCCAAAAAGAGTTTGGCAGGTTGCTGCAGTGAAGTTTAAATCAGTAAACAATGTAGCCATGATATATCAATCATGAAATGAGTTAGAACATACCTTCGACTGAACTGCTTACCATAGCAGTGGATGAGAGGAGGGGATAGGGGGCCTTTTTAAGGCACCCTTCTATCTACCAGTAAGCATTCAATAACACACTGAAAGACTTTAGTATATTTCAATAGCTTTTCAGTGCGTTAATTCCATTGGAAGGGGTGTCACAAAGACAGTTTCAAACTGGACAATATCTAACTACTTGTGCTATAGCAAGAAGAGAGTAGTTCGACAGAATCCAAATTTGTGTCTTTTGTGCGTAGTGCCGAGATTTAGAGGAGTCGTGGGTGAGCCACTCACCACAGAATACTCAATCACCAACTTGTTGCTCATGCTTTGCTTCTATTTTGCAACAAATTTTGTTCTCTCAAACAATATACAAAATTTTTTACTATTGAAAACCTGCAGTACTTGCTATTCCTGTAGGTGGTATTTTAATAGGGCCATTCGTTATAATTGAAACCTTGTAGTACTTGTTAATCCTATAGGTGGCATTGTGATAGGCCATTCAAATGTTAAACGTGTAACACTGGATGATCCATATTAGTTAGAGTCATAGAGATATACAGCACAGAAAAAGACCCTTCGGTCTGTCTCGTCCATGCTGACAGGATATCCTAACCTAATCTAGTCCCATTTGCCAGCACTTGGCCCATATCCCTTTAAAACCTTCCTATTCACATACCCATCCAGATGCCTTTAAAGTGTTGTAATTGTACCAGCCTCCACCACTTCCTCTGGCAGCTGATTCCATACATGCATCACCCTTTGTGTGAAAATGTAGCCCCTTAGGTCCCTTTAAAATTTTTCCCCTCTCACCCTAAACCTATGCCCTTTAGCTATGGACTCTTCCACCCCATCCCTATCCCTATCCCTATTTACCCTATCCCTACCCCTCATGATTGTATGAACCTCTATAAGGTCACCCCTCAGTCTCCGATGCTCCAGGGAAAACAGCCTCAGCCTATTCAGCCTCTCCCTATAGCTCAAACCCTTCAACCCTGACAGCATCCTTGTAAATCTTTTCTGAACCTTTCATAGTTTCACAACATCCTTCCAATAGGAGTGAGACCGGAATTGCACACATTATTTCAAAAGAGGCCTCACCAATATCCTGTAAAGCTGCAGAATGACTTCACAACTCCTACACTCTATACTCTATATTCAATGCTCTGACCAATAAAGGAAAGCATACCAAATGCCTTCTTCATTACACTATCTACCTATGGCTCCACTATCAAGGAACTATGAACTTGCACTCGAAAGTCTCTGTTCAGCAACACTCCCCAGGACTTGACCATTAAGTGTATAAGTCCTGCCCTGATTTGCCTTTCCAAAATGCAGCGTTTCACATTTATCTAAATTAAACTCCATCTGCCATTCCTGAACCCATTTGCCCATTTGATGAAGAACCCGTTGTACTCTGAGGTAACCTTCTTCGCTGTCCATCACACCTCCAATTTTGGTGTCATGTGCAAACTTACTAGCTATACCTCCTATGTTCACATCCAAATCATTTATATAAATGTCGAAAAGTAGTGGACCCAGCACCGATCCTTGTGGCACTCCACTAGTCACATGCCTCCAGTCTGAAAGGCAACCCTCCACCACCATCCTTGGTCTTCTACCTTTGAGCCATGAGATATAACCTTACTGACCAGTCTTCCATGAGGAACCTTGTCGAACGCTTTACTGAAATCCATACAGATTACATCCACCACTTTGCCCTCATCAATCCTCTTAGTTACTTCTTCAAAAAACTCAATCAAGATTGAGACATGATTTCCCACTCACAAAGCTATGTTGACTATCCCTAATTAGTCCTTGCCTTTTCAAATACACATAATTCCTGTTCCTCAGGCTTCCATTTCAACAACAGGTCCACCACCGATGTCCGGCTCACCAGTCTATAGTTCCCTGGCTTTTCCTTACCACTTTTTAAAAAATAGTGGCACCACGTTAGCCAACATCTAGTCTTCCGGCACCTTACCTGTGACTATAAACATACAAATAGCTCAGCTTGGGGCCCAGCATTCACCTCCCTCACTTCCCACAGAGTTCTATGATACACTTGATCAGGTCCTGGGGATTTATCCACACTTATGTGTTTTAAGATATCAAGTACCTCCTCCTCTGTAATATGGATATTTTTCAAGATGTCACTATCTATTTCGCCACATTCTTCCATGTCCTTCTCCACAGTAAATACTGACATGAAATACTCGTTTAGTGTCTCCCCCATCTCCTGTGGTTCCATACATAGGCTGCCTTGCTGATCTTTGAGGGGCTCAATTCTCTCCATAGTTACCCTTTTATCCTTAATCCCTTTGGATTTTCCTTAACTCTATTTGCCAAAGCTATCTCATGTCCCATTTTTGCCCTCCTATTTCCCTCTTAAGGGTAGTTTTACTGCTTTTATAGTCTAAGGATTCACTTAATGTATGTTGTCTATACCTGACATGTGCTTCTTTTTCTTAACCTCAATTTCTTTAGTCATTCAGCATTCCCAACACCTACCAGCCTTTCCCCTAAGAGGAATATACAGTCTCTGGACTCTCACCTCATTTTTGAAGGTTTCCCATTTTCCAGTTGTCTCTTTACCTGCGAAAATCTCCCAATTACTTTTAAAAGTTCTTATCTACTACCGTCAAAATTGGCCTTCCTCCAATTTAGTTCAACTTTATGATCAGGTCTATCCTTTTCCATCATTACTTTAAAAGTAATCGAATTATGGTAGCCAGCCCCAAAGTGCTCCCCCTCTTAACACCTCAGTCACTGCCCTGCCTTATTCCACGATTTTACACCATGACCAACCTTTGCATTTCTGGCTGCAGTTCCATGCCAGCTTCTTTAAAATGTAGAATAAACCTTTTATTGAACTGGTTTCCATAATATTGGGCAAGTGTTGGGAAGCTTTTTACTGTGCTATTTGCAATAAGTAATGTAATATAAAGCTTTAGGAAATTTAAATAGCTTCTTAGCATGTTAGGAAATCAGTGCTTAAGTGAATGGGTGAGTGACAGTGCAAACAGGTCAGCAAAGAAACAGGTGGATGGGGATCGAGCAAGCAGACGAGCAAGCAGGAAAGGGGTTGAGTCAATGGATGAATGGGTGGGTCCACAAGTGCATCTTTCAGTTGGTTGTAACATTGATATTTTGTCTCAGCTCACAAGTGCCCAGTAGTTCTTCTTAATTTAATGGAAATGCTTTTTTATAGTTATTTTTAATTCAGGATTGAAAGTGTAAAGTTACTACTCTTGTTTTTCCTTCTTGCATGGTTTCAATATAATTCAAGTTATATACAGTTAAAAATCACACAACACCAGGTTATAGTCCAACAGGTTTAATTGGAAGCACACTAGCTGTCGGAGCAACGCAAGGAGTGTCGCTCCGAAAGCTAGTGTGCTTCCAATTAAACCTGTTGGACGATAACCTGATGTTGTGTGATTTTTAACTTTGTACACCCCAGTCCAACACCGGCATCTCTGAATCAAGTTATATACAATAGCCAATTAGGATTGCCTCCTAACTAGTTTTGACAGTTCCAGGTTTAGAACAAGAACTTTTAAAATAAAAATGGAAGCTGAATGCGAAATCTGATTTTTTAAATAGAAACTCACTTTTTTAAGACTTACTTCTCAAATTTCATTGTGAGAACAAACTATTAAAGCTCCCAATTCCATCCTCTGTCCTCTTCCTCTGGTCTCTTCTGTTGCTTTTGAACTTTGCAAAAGATAGTAACTCTACAACCTAGTAACCCTATAACCAGTTCAAACATGAATTGATGAGGTTTGTACTTGCATCCTTTCCCACAATAGTCCTGAGTTCAATTTTCATATGAATGTAAAGTTAGTAGTGTAAACCGGGCTATTAGCAGTATTTACTATTCCTCTCCACATTGTTATTTATGGTGTATTGCACTGGCACATTTCCAGAACAACTAAAATATAAAATCTCACGTTGTTAAGAAATGATGAAGCTTTGTACTCTAATGTTCACAATACACAGTAAAAAAGATTGGATTTAGATAATTTTTCTTGCTTTATTAATAAATAAACACCTCAAAGATTAGATTGGCTAAAAGGTTGATTTATATCACAGCAGCTGCATTTCATGAACAATGGATTAATCTCTTTGCAGCAAGTGAACAGAATTTGGGAATGCTTATGCATCCAATTTTTAAAGTATAGTCAATGTTACTTGACGTGAAGGATAACTAAAGATACCCTGCCATAAATTAGGGGATCTACCAGACTGATGCACAGCAAGCTCTCATTTTGTGATTCAAAAGCAATCAAATTAATGGCAGATCTTCAAAAGTCCTTTGCCTCCAAATGCCTACCTTCAGTTAAAAAAGAAAATGTTCTTCTGAAGGAAATCCAAGTTCTTTAAAATTTAGTAATCCGGGTTAAACACCGAGCAAGAAAAAAAAAACCTAAGCACTATAATCAATAAATCAGATATTCTTAGATTATTATTTTAAAGCTTTAAAAAAGTTTGAATTTTAGTCTCACATTGAATCTTATAAGAGTGAACAAGGCAGTCACTGCATTTTTTTGCTAACACCACCAAACAATAAATTTTTGATTAAACAGACTACACGAATAAAAGAAAAACACTTCAAATGTGGCTCTTAAAGACTAGATTGAATTTATAAATATTAGTACAATATTATTAGTTACAATGCGATGATCAAGCCGATTATACACATTGAACTAATACCAAGCTGAATTTATATTGTGTCTTTGAGATTGCAAAGCCCTTTATCCAATTTCAAAACAATTACAAAAATGCAAGTATCTGCTGCTGACATTGTTGAGGCTTTTGTAGTCAGCAAAGTTTTGCACAAATAGCAAAATCTATTTAAAAGTAGTAAGTATCTGTACATATTTGATTCAAGGAAAGAATACCCATAATGTGAGTGGTTTTTCGGTATGTCATTCTTAAAATATTATTTACAAAATACAGACCTTTGCTCAATAATGGGAGCTGTTGGTTCAGTAGGTCACTGAACTCCAAACCTATCAGGGTTGCTCCATAATAGTGAATTCTAACGTCTCAGCGAGCCTACCAAATAAGGAGTGCATACCATGAGAGTAACAGCTTCTTTTCCTTCCAAAGTTTATGAACCATTGCACACCTTCTACATTCTCCGTCTGCAATAGCATGTTACTTCGTCAATTAATTCCTCAGGAAATGTTGCCCTGAAGCTGTGTATTCAAATTCTAAAAAAGTCTGCTTTCTTTTTAGAATGGATGTATATGCATAAAGGTCACATATTTTGAAATCAAATTATTCAGCTAGCCAAAATATATTCAAATTTTTAAGGATTTGCATTTATATAAGAGCTCATAAAACATTGGCCATTGTTTTCAAGTTTCTGATAAGCCCATTTGTAAGTCAGTTCCTAGTGATTCATGACAAAGGTCATAACCTACTTAATCTATTTTTCTTCAATGGCCAAATAGCCACACTGCAAAGCCACTCCAATTCTAAAAGTTCACAACAATTTCCACTATCATTGCTAAATTGTACAAATGTACCAAAAGCAAAATAAGTGTTTTGGTATAAGTCATTCATTTCTAATATGAATAAACCAACTTCAGTAATACAAAACAATATAAAGACCAAAATTAATTTAAAAAAACATAAGTAACAAACCAGGAGGTACAAAGAACAAAGAAAATTTACAGCCCAGGAACAGGCCCTTCCGCCCTCCAAGCCTGAGCCGATCCAGATCGACTGTCCAAACCTGTCGTCCAATTCCTAAGCATCTGTATCCCTCTGCTCTTCACCTACTCATGCATCTGTCCAGACACATCTTAAATGAATCTACCATGCCTGCCACTGCTGGCAACACTGCTGGTTCCAGACACCCACCACCCTCTGTGTAAAGTACTTGCCGTGTGTATTCCCCTTAAAGATCAGGTTTTGAATTTCAAAAGCTGGAAGAAGGTAGCAAGTCGTTTTAGTATTGCATTTCTAGAAAGGATTAAGTTACATCAGTAGACGATGTGTTGTTATAATATATATTAAAAGCTAATTCTTGATTCACTCATCAACATTTTCCATGATAAATTCTCATTCACATATACAATACAAGCTTCCTCCCTAATGCGGTAACTATATTCTGCCGGTGAATATCTGTTGCTACAAACCCCTGGTCTAAGAATGAAATTACAGCATGATAAGCTAACATAGGTAATTTTCTTTTCAGACCCAGAAACCTGGAAGGGACATATAAAAGCAATAACAGAACAAATTATTTAAAATGATTTTGAATTTTACTGCAAATGCTAATCCAATTATCAATGCCATCCTGTCGAGGTTTAGGATAGTTTAGTACTTGATTTTGACACCTCATTGTTTTTAAGAAAAAAAATTGAAATAATTAGCAACTTTGTACAGTTGCTTTATGACTGTATGACATGATTGCATTATGAATTTTGAGCAAATAAAATGACAGAAAGAAGGAATCACTAATTTCACTGTCCATAATAGCATCTTTAGATTAGATTACTTACAGTGTGGAAACAGGCCCTTCGGCCCAACAAGTCCACACTGACCCGCCGAAGCGCAACCCACCCAGACCCATTCCCCTACATTTACCCCTGCACCTAACACTACGGGCAATTTAGCATGGCCAATTCACCTAACCTGCACATTTTTGGACTGTGGGAGGAAACCGGAGCAGACACAGGGAGAATGTGCAAACTCAGTCGCCTGAGGTGGGAATTGAACCCAGGTCTCTGGCGCTGTGAGGCAGCAGCGCTAACCACTGTGCCACAGTTAGAAAAACTGTAACCAGAAGAGTAAATGTCATATTACTTTCCTGCTTAAAGCACAGATATTTACATAGGAGATTTTAAATTGTGATAAGAGGAAATCTGCAATTCCTAAACTGTCAAATCAAACAACTTCACAAAAAGTGGTACCCTGTTACAAGTCACCCTTTATTTACACATGCATAGTATTTGACACTGGTCATCAGATCCAGCTGTTAGAGTGAGCACAACCTCTGAGGAGAAAGTGAGGTCTGCAGATGCTGGAGATCAGAGCTGAAAATGTGTTGTGGGAAAAGCGCAGCAGGTCAGGCAGCATCCAAGGAACAGGAGAATCGCCCAAGGGCTT